>NC_073702.1:84013435-84316466 GCF_023634085.1 Falco cherrug | reverse complement strand
GGTGCACACCTAACCCCTGACATAAAAAGGAAGAAAGAAGTTACCAGTATCAGAGAAGGGAAACGGAAGACATTTAAACTGCCAGCCATAATAGTCTCTAATACAGCAGAGTTCGAGGGAATGACGGGGATGTGGCTTACAGGGCGCTCACCATCAGAGATTCAGGAATATTGTGCCTTATACAGTGCACAAAATGTCTAGAGGTAATACGCCGTTTGTGAGCCCTTGTTACCCCAAGGAGACGAAAGGCTGGGATTTTACTCTTCGCTCCTGCCAAAAAGAACCAGGTATGACAAGCCAGCGTGGCAGGGTCTCAGGTGTGCAGTCTGAACTCCCGGGTGCTAACGTCACTGCTTTCAGCTGGCTGCGCTGCTGGGAGGGATGCTGTGCGGTAATTGTCACAAAGGAACTTCCAGCAACGGGCCTCATGATACGGCGGGTCAGAATTCACTCGAGACTGTCAGAGATGTTTGCTAGGGTTTTTTTTTATTTATTCACTGAAACTTCTGGGCAGAAATCAAGGCAACCAGAAGAACAGGAGATGAGACCTGGAAGCCACGAATCTGAGTAACCACATCTCAGCTGATTGCACTTAGAGCGTCTTAATCTCTCTGTCGGAGGCAGGGAGCACCAGATAGCCTAAAGCCATAGGTGCAGAGAAAACCAGCACTGCTAACAAAACACAGGGGGGTAATGGATATGCACGCACACGGAGCAGGGTTCTGGGATGCCTCATTTCAGCCATAACTGGAGAAAAATTCCATGTGTCTTTCCCTTTACTACCCTTTCCCTTTAATATATATCATTCATTTTCCTGGCTGCATCAAGTACTTGATCCTCTCCAATCTGATTTGTATCAATACTATAATCTTCACTCAAAACTGTTTTTCAAAAAAAGCAGATACATCAGTATCAAATAAAAATGTCTTATTGCAAACCTAGGGAGTTTAAAAAAAAAAAAAAAACTCTAGCAGAAGGTCTCTTCAAGGCAGATTTTTCCATCAAGTAATATTCACTTTAATTGAAACACATGAAATGCAAGCAAATTCATATTACTTAACTGTCTAGTAGGTGCATATTATAAGTGGGTGGCAACAGTTCTTTCTCTAGAAGTTACTTTTTTTCTTCTAACATGTAAAGAAATTTCCAAATAACTCAACAAACCATTTTGGTTTCCTTGAACTTGCAAAAAACCCCAACACTTTCCAATAAAAAGACCTGTTGGAACATCTTTCCCTGTACATATTTAAGAACAGAGCCCCTTGTGTGTGCATGTACACACAGACAGATTCAGTGCTGTGTGGTTAGAGAAGTCAATACGCTGCTCTGGGCTCTGTTCCTAATGGAAGTCACCGGTGTGTCATTCTGTAAGTCACATTAATCCCTCATTTTTATAAATGGGTATAAAATCCATTTACCTAATTGTGATGTCCAAGTCCCAACTGAATTACTCTGTATGACATATTCATGCCTTCGAAAGAAAACTCCTTAGAGCTTATAGGAAATAGCTAATATAATTTGACCTTTTCCCTAAAGCCAGGTAAATATCAAACCTTACTTTGCATGTCTAGATGAAATCTGACTTGAGAAATCCAGGTGGAATAGCGATACTTTCATGACTCTTGAATGATGTTCTCCCACCTGATTAGAACAGCCACCCCGCGGGACCCCAGTTCTGCTCCCTTTGCTCATGTTCAGCGCCGCGGACATGGAGAGTGCAAGCAAACTTCATGGGGAAATCCAGATCATTCAGGGTTGTGAAAAGTTGCCATCAGCTGGATTAATAAATTGCTAGTTATCAGCTCAGTTTCATTTCAAGATGTCTCTATATGTGCCTGCTGTTAACCGATACAGCCTGAAATTTAATCTGCAAGGGGTGTTGCACGGGGACTCCCATGGGCTCTGAGTGCAGACAGTCAGTCCCCTGTCTTCAAAGGCTGTCAGGACTGACCCTTCTGTCCTCATCCGGCTTCTGTTAGACAACTCAAGTTCTCCACTTCCAGGCTGCTACGCACTATCATGCTCTTAATATTTGGATTTAGCCTTTTAAAAAACAAACAATCCTGGTTTCTTCGCAATCATTTTCTTCTTCTGTTTGCCGTAAGATCTTCACCCTAATCTCTTACAAACATACACAAACTTGGGAGCTTCCTTATATCTGTGTTAATATGATTTTTCTGCAAATTCGTATCAATCCCTCATTTCTCTTTCCGCTCATTTCCATCCACACAAAACAGGAATAAAACCCTACTGTTCTTATTTGTGACTTATTCCAATAGCACACAGATGCAAGCATGTTCATAAAGCGTAAAGTGGCAAAGGGGGATTATTTTTCAATTGTTTCTTTTCTGCAAAAATGATATTAAGCCTGACTCATAGTAAATGAAGGACAGCATTTATGTCTTCATTCAAAATGCACTCAACAGGAAACAATCATTTTCAAATATGCTTGCTTATGTAGAAGTGTTTGCTTCCCTACCAGTTTAGAATTGTAGCTTATGGAATGGATTCTGAAAAAATCATTAATAAACTAAACCAAAACGGCACAAAATATATAATGCATCAAAAAGGTTTGCTATATTTTCAACAATTTAACTGCCCAGCAGGAACATAATGTTGCAAAGTTTGTTATTTTCTATATGCTTGATTGATATTTGACCTTCTGTGCAAGCCAATATATGAGTGAATGGGGCATATACATAAAAAAATTATTTTCTTTTCCTTAAAAGAACCAGCCGCATATCTCCATTAGCTTTTTTGCAATCAGAGAAGGATAAGGACAACCAGTCATGTAGCAATTCACCACTGGACAAATAGAGATGGTTTAATCCTGAACTATGTGTAGCAGTCAGGGAGTGGATGGATGACACCAGCTGGGCCACTGGGAAACATTTAGCTCCTCAGTGCTCTGCGGCTCAGCCCTATACACACCTTCTGCACTGGCCTGTGGACTCAGGTAGTTGCATCTTCACTGCTATTTATACATCCTCTGCGGGTCAGCAGGATTTTGTTCGATATGTTAAAACTCATAATTCCTTTATTATTTTTTATAGAATGTGTAAGTCATTTGCAAGCAGAAGTTTGCACGGAGGTCTGTTACACAGCTATACCATAAACAAACAAACAAACAAACAGACAGACAGACAGACAGACAGATAGATAGATAGATAGATAGATAGATAGATAGATAGATAAAAAAGCAAACCGGAAGTTGACTTATTTCTTGCCCGGACCTGCCAGGTATCTCAAGTATTGTTAAAAAATAAATTCTGGTGTACGGCTTGACAGGTGTTTCCTACATGTTTTTGCCTATATGCAGGATTAACACATATTTTTCTTTCTGTAGTCATGTTTAATAGTCCTCTTCCAAGATTTTGATATGTCTTCCTTCAGCAACAGTTGTACAAAATTACTATTGCCAACTGATCTGCTGAATTCTTATTCAAATTATCACCCAATGTTATATATTGCTGTAGGTTGGCCAAGAATAAGGTTTCACTGGAGATCAAACCAAACCACATCGTGGCAAACCAAACCAAATCAAATCACTGTCCAAACCAGAGCCGCAGTGATACCACCATAAAGCCTTTAAAACTTCAGAGGGGAGCACAATGCATTCCTGAAGAGAATTCTCTGATGGAAACAGGAATGTGGATTAGATAATCCATGATGTGACCTTCAGACTTGTGATCTTAATTAAAATATGGTCTTCACTCAGAAAAAACATTTAAATTCTCAGTCCACACATGTTCTTAAATCGAGTTAGGCCTGCTATAGATTTAATGTGCCTAAATCTACTGTGTTTGTAGAGAGTGTAGAGACCACACACAGAGTCATGACTAATAGGCCTGAAAAATAAAGAAACCTGAATGTAATGTTACGCAATTTTAAAACTAAACAAAAGTTACTTTGATTGACATGTTGTTTTTACACAGGTGCTTTTAAGAGTCCAAGGAAATAAATCCTGCTGATACTCTATTTTACTGTTGATGTCCATCAGAGTGTGTTTAAAACATTGTTCTTAATAAATTATTGGAAATATATTATATAAAGATCCCAACAGTGGGGTGTAACATATACATTTTTTCACTATCAACTAATATTTGGATTTTTCGCCTAACTACAGAAACACTATACCTCCCACCCCTGAAACGGTAAAAAACCCCAGTGAAATAATAACTTTTATCATTCATAACATCACATATATCCACCAGCCTATGGCACAACTGATCCTAATCTCATTCATTAGATTTTATGTTTTTCTTTCTTAACCTCTCCTGTAGTTGATTAGGGACTGGAAAAGAGTACTAGAGGAAAAGGTAACTGCTGAAAAAAGAATTGAAAAAATTACTTCTTTTTGCTGAGAAGCAAACTGTGCCCTGACAGCAAATACGTCCCGTGGATCACTTTGCCCTTTCAGCTCTGTGAATGGCCAGCCAATATGTACACATCAAGGAGCCATTCCTCTGCGCCACATCCTTTCCTGACTATCTGATGGTAGTTTGCTCAAAAAAAGCAAATGGCAGGAGCCAAATACAGCTGCTGCTTATATACCCACTGCACAAATCCTGGTGGAGGTCCTTCAGACTCCTGGGCCATCATGTGGTCGCAGGATAACAAGATATACTGAACAGAGAATTCAACAAATCATATTAAGTCAATGATTGCTTCCTTGAATACCACAAAAAGACCTCTCCCTCATCATTTCGGTAGCTTATCTGAAAGGTATTGCTCCCACATCTCCCATGTAATTGATGTCTCTGATGCAATAAATCCCTTGAACTTACAGGAAGTCCCACTGCTTCCAGAATTTCACCGTGCAAAATGTTTTCTCTCTGACTTTCAGTATTGCCGGTTTCTACTGAAGCTTTTTAGAATCTACAATCTAACTTACATACAATTTTGTGATTGATGGCAGAGTTTCAAAATGGTGCTCTATGAACTACAGAAAAAATGCTGGCTACATCTAAAGACAGTTGTCATTTTCTCAGCTCACTGAAAGCAGATTTGGTTTCCAGGTATCCCTGAGGCCATAATTAAAACAAATGTCTTCAGGCAAAGGGATGGTAAAATGCATCTGGACTTCTGAAACTGTAGTTCAGCAAACAACTTTCCAGTTGCAGAGTTTTCCCCACTACTCTTCATGAAACTGCAAAAAAGTGTATGGACTTATCAGTGTAAAAATGGTATGAAACCCATGATTTTAAGTAGAGAAAGCTTTGAAGAAGACTCATTTGTTAGAATGGTGTCTTGGTTTAGGCTGGGATAGAGTTAATTTTCTTCCTAGAAGCTGGTACGCTGCTGTGTTTTGGGTTTAGTATGAGAATTAATGTTAACACACCAATGATTTAGCTGTTGCCAAGCCGTGCTGACCCTACCTCAAGGACTCTCCAGTTTCCCAGGCTCTGCCAGTGAGCAGGTCCACAAGGAGCCGGGAGGGAGCAGGGCCAGGACAGCTGACCCCAACTAGCCAAAGGGCTATGCCATACCATAGAGCGTCATGCCCAGTATATAAACTGGAGGCGGCTGGCCGGGAGGGGCCCTTTGCTGCTCGGGGGCTGGCTGGGCATCAGTCAGCAGGCGGTGAACAATTGTATTGCACATCACTTGTGTTATTTTTTTTCCCCTTAAGTTTTATTCCTTTCTCACCCTCTCCTCTTTATTACAATTATTATTGTTGTTATTACTTTATTTCAATTACATAACTGTTCTTATCTCAACCCATGGGCTTTACCTTTATCTGATTCTCCTCCCTATCCCACCGGGGCTGGGTGGGGGCGAGCAAGAGACTGTGGTGCTTAGTTGCTGGCTGGCGTTAAACCACAACAAATGGTTGGAGCAGCTCTGCACAGACCATGGGCAAAACTGGGCATGTGAAGATCTCAATTTCTGTTCAGAGGAACTGTTCCTTTTTTTCCATTGGAATGAAAAGACAATAGTTCAGATTCAGAAGGGGATTTTTGGTTGTGATCATCATTATTACTATTATTACTATTACTACTACTATTATTATTATTATTATTACTATTATCATCATCATAATCATCATTATTATCATTATCATCACCATTATTTGGAATACAAGCAGGTCTTCCTTTTGGCAATGTAGAAAAATCATTTCAGCATCAAAATATTTTGCTTTGACAATGTCATAAAGGGGTTTAAATATTTAAATTTTAAAAATATAACTAGTTAATTAATTAGTAGTCTACATAATACATTCAGGCATTTTCACATCTAAAATGTCAGTAGGATTGCTATATTCCAGGGAAAGTATTCCATTTCCTCAAAAATGTGTTTAGCTGTAGAAATTGCTGTACCTAACGCTTTCTGGCCAGGTCTATCCGTAATGCTTATAGATGTGAAGTTATCTGTTACTCTGCCAAGGTGCAGACATAATCTCATTAGAAAAGTTCAAAGTAAAGAGTTTTTCTGAGTTTCCTTTTTAAAAGGCTTTTTATGAAGCATCAGAGATTTTTCCATCAACCACTATTGCAGTATTGACCTAAAAGGCTTTGCACGAGGCTCAGCAGAACAAACGGCATTACAAGAAGACAGTGGGTATCCCTTGGTCCTCTAAATGGTATACATGCACAAAGTGAAGGATTGATCCAATAGCACTCATTTTTGATCCATCTGAAGAATTAGAACCATTTCCAAAGGAATTAAAGCATCGACACTCCAAAGATGTGAAATAAACCTCTGACATGATATAGAGGATTAAACCATTAGAGACAATATCAGGATGCTGTCCAGTGCCAGATTCAGATAGAAGGTTATGTGAATTATACAGGTTTGTCTTTAGAAACCATTAAGATGTGGTAAATGTCATTCAAGTATTGTCCTACAACCATAATTCATACTCACTCACATCATTCTCATTTGGATTATAATTAAACCCAAAGCTTTCAAATATCAGATAACTAGTTGGAGCTGAAGTTCCTCCAAAGTCCCAGGTTTTGGGGAAATGAATTCATCAACTTTTAAGGAGAAAGAAATTGCAATGATAATTTTAGGGCTAAGCTTACAATACTTCAAAAGATGTGATTCTGCCACAAGACCTTTTGAGAAGGGAGGGAGTGGTCTCAGCTGACATCCCCAGCACTGCTGAGGCTCAGGTCAATCATTTAGTCTAGCAGTCAACATTTTTATTTTCTCTCTAGTTCTGACAGTGATTATATGACTTTGAAATCAAGTTCCTCATGATAGAATTGTAAAAGGTGCTACAGCTGGTTTTCACCCTGAGCTACTGACTGTCATATATGAAAAGTGCTTAGAAGTCCAGAAATTCAAAACCAAAGATGGCTCTAAACACTGCAAACTATTATTTCCAAGCAAACATAAAAAAAAAAAAAAAAAAAAATAGTTCCATACAGATTGAAAATCTTATTATAGAATCCAGCAGAGTTATAACAAGCACCATCATAGAAGTCACGGATCACCTTTTGTAATGAAACAAGGCATGACATGGCTAACCTTTTAAAGTAAGTTAATGCTGCATAAAGTAAGTTAATGCTGCAAATATTGTGGCACAGTTGTTCTGTGGGTGGTTTTTTATTTTTTTTTACAGAATACATTTCTTACCAAGGTCCTTGAATTCTCTAGTCACCCATCCTTGGCAACCTTGCCAGCTTGATAGCTTATGGTGTTGGAGCCCTGCTTTATATCCAGGAGGAAACCTTTCCCTCAGAGTGCCACATCTGTTACCCCACTGCTGCAAGGCAACCCTGTGCTGGTGGCTGGCCACCGCTGCTGGTGGCCGGCAGACAGCCCAGAATTGCTCCCTTATGGCTGCTGAGTTGCAGAAATAAGGACTTGAAGTGAAACAGGCATATTTTCACCTAAAGGATGAAGGTGTAACTCCAGCATGTTCTGGAACATATCATGGACCTCTAAGCATGGTTCTGCAGATGCTAGCGCTGAAGCGACATGAGTCTTTGCAGGTGGGAAGGGGCGTAAGTGGGACAACCACAGCCACACTCATGGCAGCAGTGCCTGGCCCCGTTTCCATCACCCAGAATAATTTGATGGGAAAGCATCAGATTTGGGCAGCCTTATATGCAGGTAGGATGTGGGTCCAGTCCAAATGGCACTTTCGGAAGGTCAGAGCAGAGAGTCAGTTACAACTGACTGTGGTTAGATATGTGCCCACATACCTTTTTTTTTTTTTTTTTTTTTTTCCCCCTTAAATCTTTGGGTTTAGGTTTACTTTCTAAGTTTAAATAAATGGGAACAAATGTACTCAGCATGTCCAAAAATTTGAACATGTATTACTCACCTCGAAATTTATTTTGAAGCCTTATTTTTACACATTTAAGTTTTAAAAAGTGCCAGTCCATCTCCAGGAACTGCAGATTTAGTATTAAAGCCCCTCATTGCACCCACTGTCTTAGTTCATGGCCTTCATGAAACAAACTCTGGCACACTGTCAGTCCATAGTTTTTAAAAAAACAAACTTGCTTAAGTCTAAACCAGCTTGTTCCTAAGCAGTGAAAGACATAATTCCTCAGTAAGACCTACCCCTCTGCCAAACTTATCTTTCACTTTTCCAATTTGGCAGTAGATATCTACAAAACAGATCGCTAGCTTGAGCCTTGCCAGGGACCAATATATTGTGCATTTATGTGTTTATACAAACACATACACACACTCCAACTTAACTAAAACAAATAGGATTGGGAAAGTTAAAAGTACATCATAACAGGAAGAAAGAGAAGACAGCTTAATATATTGATTATGGGCATTGTTACTACTGATGCTACTATAACGTATATGTGCATTTGCAGAGACTGCTGGCAAGATTGCCTCTTTTCTCTCAGACTATGTCTTCAACTCCTGCTGATGGCAGTTTGTTATCAGGGATAGGTTAATCAAGGCTGGGCGTATCAGTTAGGAGTGAAGAAGTTGTGAGAGTATGTGTATTCACAGGCACACATAGTTACACAACTCTTCTAGAATGTCTCCTTAGTGATTATGCAATATTCATGAAACCAGAACAGAATGGTTATCAATTTTTTTATGCCTGGCATAATTTTCTTATACTATTTATACACACCAGATTTTGTTTTTTCACAGCCATTTTTTGTAAGAAATGAGTCAAATAGGAAATAACTATGAAGAGGAATCAAGTACTCCAAAGATCTACTACATGTAGTCATCCAACTACAACTCTGTGAGCAACACAAGATATATATATAGAGATATATATATATATACCCGTATCAGCGAGTTCCTACTACAACGTTTATTAGGTTTTTTGTGTCTTTAAATGAGACAAAGTCTTTGAAATGTGTTTTCCTGTAGCACACAGTTAGCTGCTTCCCCTCCCGAGGAGGCAAGCTGCACCGAGATTCCTTATTTGCTCCCTGAAAAATTATCCCAGAGCACACCCCACCCAGGCACAAGAGGTGCACTGGCTGTTGAGCAATAACTGACTTTGCTCAGGTGACTTTTCAAGCGATTGGTACCACTCTCAGCACCGGTGTTGCACACATCTGTCTCAGAGCAGCAGCTGGAACCACATCCCTCTGCACAAACAGGGAGGCAGCAGCAGATTTTTGCAGTTTCTGTCCTTTCTGCTTTGAGCACCTGCACAAGATTAATAATAATCTAACACTGACCACAACTTCAGCACAGCTCTGAGGAATTTACATCCCCAAGTTCCCCCTTCACATTTATGCTTGCGGTTGCCCGAGTTGCCTCTTTTTATCGCACCAGCTGTACTACACTAAGAAGTACCTGTAATTCCCAAACACCTACTACTCTGAGTAAACTTAGGAGTTAGGCTGGGGTTGATTTCCAACCATCTTCTTTCATGGATACTAATTTAACTGATGAGGATTTTCTAGGTGGTACTGGAGTACCCATATACAAAGGCTAGCAGCTTCTTGTTGCTTTTAGAGTGCCAAACGCCAAGCATGTTTGCTGGAAACACACACATAAACCAAGCAACAACAGAAGTGCTGAGGGTGGCTTGCCCCCTCCGTGTGAACGCTCCTCTTGGTTTGCTGCCAATCCCGTTTACTTTTTCCTCTGCCTCTGTATCTCCATCTGAGATCCCCAAGGGCTCCTCAGCAGAACCCCTGAAGATTCTCAGATCTTTTCCAACCACGTGGACTTGGACACAGGATTCCGTAGCACAAAAGGGAACCAGTCATGTGTAGCAAGATCAGCTGTTTTTTTCCTGCTAACAGTTCTCTTTTACACACATAACTGTCAGACTGATGTACGCATAAGTGAAATGGTTGGTTGGGCTGAAAAGAGTTACTGATGTTTCACAATATTCTAGGAAAAAGTTCTTTCGACATAGGTTTATATTTTGATCACAGTAGCATACATGATTTAACTTAGCCTGCAAATCCTACTTGTATCAAACAATGTTGATTAAGCAACCAAAACCCAAAGGTAAGTAAAATGTGACCTCTCCCGTCCTGCAGGAGCTTCTGACATTTTAATCCTTAATTCTGGCCCACCTTTAGAAGTGGACTGCAATGACTTACAACTCTTGGCATCTATAGAGGAGAGTGTTAAGCCATGCATTGTCTCTGCTTGTTCTTTTTTTATTTCTTAATTTCTTTATTTTCCATTTATTATTAATTTCTGGCTAAGTACAGCTGTCTCAATATTCAGAGGCAAGAAACTTCCAGGACATACCGAGTCCAGGTGAAAATGAAATTAACTCACTGCCTATAAAGCCTACCTGAAAAATTCATACTGATTTTTGCCAAGAGAATACTGCTACAGAAAGTTTTAATGCAGGTATTTCTACTCCTTTGAAATTGTATGTTTTCAGAAAAAAAATAAATAAAATTTCTGCATCTAAGTTTCCAGCCAGTCAGAACACAACCCCAGATATTATGTATTTGAATTAGAAACCTCTTCAATCCAAACAGGTATTCTTGCATATTTCATATATAAAATGCAGACACTTATAAAAATGTATCAGATCTAGTTTTGACAGATAACCTGGAACTGAATTTCATAGCAAAACATGGTTCACTAGAAATATTAAGGTTCTTTTGTCCCATTTGTTAATAAATCAATATCCTCAAGGCCAGACAGCAAGTGAATTATGGGCAAGAGCTAAAATAATGGGAAAAAAATGGATATTGAACCATTGCCAATGGACACTCATTGGCTGCCCTCTACCATATTTGTGCAGAAACAACAGGGAGTCCCTGCGCACTACCAAACTGCTTTCCAGTAGCATCTTTTGGAAAAACTAATGGTGCTGATCAGAAAAATTTACTATGCAAGTACATTGCAATTGTCTATGCAATTGATTTTGACCTCCCTAATAAAATATCACTTTCTAATCTGAGCCTAAAGAATCAGGGTATATATAAAAAGAAAATTAGTGGAATAAAGTAGTTAAGAATTATAAACATCATCCTTCTGAGACACTTATTTTTACAATATTGTTATATTCATTTGAAATATTAACTATCCAAATTAACTTGTGAGTTCATAATATTAACTCTGAATTTTGGACAAGTTACAGAAATAAATTGCTTTCGACAGACATCTTTTGATGTCTTTCCTTTAATCTTGATTTAATCTTATTTGAGTAGTTGTTTAACAGGTGAACTGAAAACTTCACAAGCAGGAAAAGATCTCAGGCTTGAGGTTTCATAACTGATTCTATAGCAGTTGATATCCTTAACACTGTAAGCCTGCTTGGGAGCTATATGCCTCACTACTTCAGCAGCAGTAATACTCTATGTTGCAGCAAAGGTACAAAGCTCTTCCAAGGTTCTGAAGTTTTGCCATCTGAACAAAAGAAAAAAAAATACATGATTTAAAGATTTTTTTTTTTTTTCATACAAGTATGTTTTTATCCTTTAGTTAAAAAAGAATTTTGGTTTATCTTAGACATCTTCATGACCCACAGCCTTTTGTGGATTTCTGTCATACTTCATATTGAGAAGACAGAAGGCTGAAAGACACGTCAGTCAGACCACAGAGTTTTGTTCCAGCCAACTTGATCTGTACTAGATATTTACAAACTAAAGGAAAATATAAAATTTTGAAGAATAGGAGGCCTTGATTTATGGGAAGAGAGTGAGGAAACACATTGTTTAAGCAAAATGACAAGTACAGGCAAAACACTTAAAATGTTGAAGGGCAGCAAGTAATTTTGGTAATCATATCAGAACCAGTGTGACATTCTTATTCTCACAGGTTGTGCTTATATCTTCAATGAAATTACTCCCAGCAATGAAGTCCAAGTGTTCATTAATTAACACACAGTCTGACAGTGGGGGCAAAAAATCACAGCATAGCTCCAAAAAAGGGAGGATTATATATGGTGTTATAAGAAGGGTACACAATTTTGTATGAACAGGAGGGAAGATTTCCTGGCACTATGAACTATCAGCCTTTAGCATATGCCTGAAGCGATGAAGGAGGTTCTTAAAATGCTAAACTGCAAAAAAACTGAACACACTAAACTGGCAAAGTGAGAGAAAAAGTACCATAAGGAGGAAACTCATATTAGCAGGGAGATGGGCTACAGGGTCCAATGAGTTTTAGCTGTCTACAGTTTTTATAAGTCTATGAAAATGTGAATATATATTTTTTAAAATTTAATCTGAGAAGAGTTTATTTGGCACCTAAATGATTTCCAATGGAAGAATCCGGTTAGAGAAATGAAAAACTTTTGTTCTCTGCTATTATAGACTCTGAGAACATATTTTCCTTTCCAGATCAAATGCAATGTGCATCAGGAAGAACTGTAACGGAAAAAGCTCACTTCACAACATTCAAACCTGAAATTCAATAAAAATGTGATTACAGGTTTTAAAGTTTTCATCTTCTGAAGGTCTCTTATATACAATAAAAAAGGTTTACAATGTCTTTTGACACATGGATCACATTTTTTGTGCCCTTTTGTGCTTGTAGGATCTTGTCAGTTTTCAGTTCCCATGAAAAAAACTACTTTTTTTTTTTTTGAGTCAATTATGGTTTGCTAGCATTCATGCAAAAAATACTAATAACAGTAATTTGAGTAATTGTTCCCACCAATGATGACTTACTGCTCATGGATTCCATCCAGCCTAAAAATTCCTGTTGCTTCGAAAGCTACAGATGCAGCCTGTGCCATGGGATGACCAGGCTGAAACATGCAGCTATGCTGAAACAAGAGCTCAACGACGATGATAATGGAGCTAAAGCACTCCTGTACCAGCAGTAGGGACACTTAGGTGCTATTATTTTAGACTATGTCTACTGATGAAGATCTGTGCTGAGTGATCTTTTAACCCCACACTCCCTCATATTTTTTATTCTGAGTCTGTCCTTTCGTCTCAACTGGCCCCAAACAACAAAACTGCCGTGTAAACTTTAGGAAAGTAACCAGAAAAAATATATTCCTTTAACTGACTATGGAAGGGTGAGAACTCTGCTTCTACATCAGCTCAGTCAAACGTAGCCCTCATGCCACAGTGGAACACAGACATAAAGGCCGGAATTCTGGGTGATGCAGCTCACTTGTAATGTCTCCTGTGAATACGGGAAATCCAGACTACGCGGGTAGGACGTGCATCAGAGATGTGATTCCACATCTGAAAACAAACTTGTGGAACAATCCAGTAAGATCAAATGTTCTTACCCTGAGTTATACTTCAGTTAGTCTGTCAAGACAAAGATTTAGACTATAGACTAATTTTAATTACTAGTTTTTGAATTTTCTTTTGGAGAATGGTTCTTTAAATGACCTTTGCAAATTCAGTGAAGAAAGAAACTACCACGTTAGTGAGAACTTTAGGAACTATGGTACTCTGTTGTAAATCACATTTGAATAAAACTGTTAGCAACTGCAGTAAGTAAATACAAAGGGTTTTTTTTGAGTTCATACTGATTACAATAAAGAAAACAGTCTACTCATAGGGATTACCTACAATTGCTCACAGTACATCTTTTTCTAAACACTAAACGGAGCTAAATTTGGAAACTAAGAAGGAAATGTGTTGGGTGTCAAGGTAAAGCCTCTATTGTGTTTTCTATGTGAAAAATATACATGCTGGAAATAGATGATTGTAGTAATGACTCATTTTAAGCAAAATACATTCATCCTTAAAAAAACGCTATGAACAAGTGATTTACTGTACTAGCATACCCACAGACAAAATTCTTAGTGTCTGGTAATCTTTGTTACCCCTCACTCCTACCTGCCTTTCCCCCCAGTATTAGAAGTGTGACATTACAGTGTATAATTGTATCCTTAATTGTGGTTCTTCACAGTAAAATAGCTGGTATCATCTAACAAAAACAATTATTCCTACTTTTCACGCTGCATTTCTTCTCAGTATATACAAACCAATAATCAGAAATGTATTTGCAGATCCATTTTTTTACTTTGGAGGCTGTGTACTGAGGGCTTTGTATTTATGACCAAAACCTTACAAAGATTTTCTTTTCTGTAGAAAGACATTTTTTTTCATTCGTGACAATCTTTGTTGTCAGTTTGGTTAAAAACTTTGATCTTAGACATCCTTGACATATTTTCTTTACAAAGTAAAAATGGATTTATTCTACTGAAAATGACATGCTTCTTTTATCCTAGCATCTAAACAAACTGCCAGCCAAACTGGAAAATCTTTTAAAAAGTAAGTTTGAGATACAAAATCCCTGCAGGAATCAATTACAAGAGCAAGCTATTCACAAACAGAAGAAGAATAAAAAATGAAAGATCCTGCTGCAAATAGTGATGGCTGCAGAACAGTAGAATTCACTTGTGGATAATAGTTACAAAAAACGTTCAGTGCTGTTACATTTCTAATCCTCTCTGTTAAATCAGACTTTCTTAAAATATATTGTTTATTTATTTTAAAGTTTATTTGTGAAACAAAGAAAGATGAATGTATTTGGTTTGCTACCAACAGTGCAGGGTGTTAAACCGTATGCAGGTTAGTCTATAGGGTTATGTCTGTTTTTCTCAAAGACAGAAAGAGTGAAAAAAATTGGTAGTAAATTACTTCTAAGAAATCAACTGGCACTGTCACAGGGCAGTCTAACCTGTAATGGAAAAAATCATGACAAGTAGACTGACTAAATGACATTTACTTCCAAAGATTTACCAAGAGATAAAAATTGATGTGAACTGCATGTGAACATTGATCGGCCTGTTTCTAAGTGCAGCTGCTGATTATTTGTGAGTACAAATGCAATACACATGATCTGGATCTGCAACATCTCCCACAGTACGGTCAACCACTTCACTGAATTTTCAGAAAGAAAAGCTGGAAACCATTGATGCCTCACGGCAGGAGTGCCTCTCTTCCCTGTGACTCTTCTGCAATTCACAACCAGTGTCATTGACAATAAAGGGTAAAAACACATATTGCAAAATGCTACTTATTGCTGAAAGAGTTACTAGAAGATTTAAAGTGGTGTTTCATCACAGCAAGGTATTAGAAAAGCAGGAAGAGGCCTTCAGGATATGAAATGTATTAGGAAACAGCTCACAGCCTAAGCTGGAGGGTCTGCTTCACAACACCTCACCATCTCACATGAAGTATGGCATGGTTTTGATAGCTTTGAACATTCACAAACCAAGCACACATGCTTTGTCCTGCAGTCCTCTCCACCCAGCCTTGTATCACGTTGGAAAGCTAGGCCTGAACATGAGCTACAAGCACCTGAAGAAAGCTTTCTGCTTTTTCTTCAGGCCTCGTTGCCCTCCCTACACAGTCTCTTCTTGTGAGCCAAGGCTGGATATTGTGTTTTACAAGTCCACAATCCCTCAGAATAACACAAATCCATGTACTGAACTGACACTCAGTTGCCTTTCAAGTGGATGTGGCATCTGCAACAGATTTCACCACACTGCGCATAGCAAATGGTAATTTTCCATCTGTGAATGGTGTTGATCAAGCAGCTACCAGCCTTGCATCCAGGTCCAACTCTACATTGTGCCTACCCAAAAGCAATGGAAACTAAAGAAGTTAGTGCCGCAGAACTTCTGTCCATTTACAGTCTCCAGTCAGTCTCAGAAAGACATGTTCTGCACTGATTCATATTGGCTCAGAGCATACATACATACATACATACATACATGCATACATACATACATATATATATATATATATGCATCTCCAATGCCAGAACACAGACAGCATAGTAGAGGTGCCACTTTTGGATGTCACTGGCATCTTATCTGCAAAAGTTGGCAAATGCACAAGAAGTGAGGAATTATGGGATTCTATAATTGAATGGACAGAATGAAATGAAAATTCTGAAATATCAATAGATATATATTTTGTCAGTCTTTGACAGGATTTTCAGGAAAAAAAGAAATATGAGAAACTTAAAGAGTGAAAGCAAACCAAGGGAAATGCTTCTTCTAGACCTAATGAAATAGTAATTTATGTGGTTATGAAATATACATTCAGGAAACACCCACACTGGACAGTCTTCAGCCTTACTATTGAATTTATATAGAGCCTCTATATGGGGCACCATAAACCTTATTCTTTATAATAGATAAAACTAGCAATTGTTCATTTGAGAGTTCCAGATGGATTTGGCTTGGTATGAAGTTTCTTTGTATATGTTTTCCTGAAAGGGACTTGAATTCAAACATAGAATCTCTTTTCTGGCTATTTTAGTGAATCACTGATGGTAGTACATGTTATTTAGTATGGCTTGCTAGATTTTCTGGGTGAGGTCTGTACCCAGAACCAGGCTAAAGGCTTTTCATTAGTGTCAGCAAAATGAAGTTAAGAGAAGAAAGCTGCTGGGGATGAGGGCCAGAAACAGTTGCAAGATTTCAGGGCAAACTTCTCTACCTCTCCCTTCAAGCTAATTTGACCTCAGTGGGGACCCACGGATTTTTCCTATGGACTTTAGCCTATATTATGGCACAAGGTGGCTGAGACTCTACCACAAGGTATGGGCTGGCTTAAATTTTCCCCTACTTTGCAAATAGGTGACATAAATCATGAGCACCATATCAGGGGCTTACCAGGGACTGCTCCCACAAGCAGCATGGAGGTGGGCATCCCACCTGCACAGAAGGTGTATTATGACGTGGAGGGCGCTTAAAAAGAGAAGAAGGGAAGATGCTTCCGCATCCATCCACCTTTAAATCTAGATCTGTGTATTGAAGTCAGGGAGGAAAAAATGGCCAAGGGGACTTGTAGAAACGGCTGAAATACCCCAGGCAGCCAGTGCGAGATTAATTCGTGACCTGTGGAGAGTAGAGTTGGGGAAGTGAGTGTCACAGCTTCAGGAAGGCCAAAGCCTGTGGTTGTCTTTCAGCACTGTGCTGACCATGGGCTTTAAGAGGCTGTAGAGCCTAGAGCAGTAAGGAGCAACTGAGCTCCAGCAGACCTAGAACATCTATTTTGGTAAAAGTGGAAACTGATAGCAGCCAAATTCTATTCCCTAAGGCCTCATGCAGGTCCTAACACAGTAAAGCTAATTGCAAAATAATAACTGTAGAAGTATACTAAGGTATACATCAAGGGTATTAAAGATAATGTCCTTTATACACCTAAGATTGTCCTTGCAAAAAATACATTCAAGAAATCTTGTTTACACAGTGATATTCCACACATCAGGGACTTCTCCACTTCCTGAGTTTAAAATACAAAAGAAAACCAGCAGTAGATACATACAATTTCAATTTTAAGCTTTCTTCATTTTCACACTCAGTTTTAAAACTCAAGCACTTTATGGTATGTTTTCAAACTGGAAAAACATTCCTATGCAGAAAGGTATCACGAAGTTTATGCAGCAGTTAGGTCCCAAAGGTCATCATACTTTGACTTAAATGTCATCCTAAAGCTGTATTAATCTTCTCAACAGAACTCTATTTCATCCTAAATGAATACTTTTAAAAAATCATTACCCAAATATGTGTTAATGAAAAAGCAGTTAATCTAAAAGAGTACTAAAAAAGTACCAAAATAGTATCAGTCCTTCCAATAATAGATTTTACTTTTATGAAGTGCCTTCACCTTAGGCACTATTTAGGCAGTTTATGTATGTCTGCAGAGCATACAGGGGGTGATACAAGGCAACTGCAGTTTATTTACTATATGTTACAAAGAGAATCAAACTAAGTATCATTATAATCTTGTAAAAGATAAAATAAAAACAAGCAAAAAATTACCAAACTTTGCTCAGCTTCCAAATATTTTATCTTACAGTAATAAAGAGCAATTGGAAATAAAAAAATAAAAAAAAAAACAAAACAAGAAAAACAAGAAAAAAGAAAATAATCAGAAACATGATTGCTAAAAATGAGAGTAATACTTCAATTTTGTTAGGAGCAGAAATTTCTGTAGTAACTTTAATGAATTATGATTTTTAATTATGTGTCCAAATTATGTCTACCATTTTATGAATTTTGCTTCATGAAACTGTAGTTATCGTTTCCTCTTAACTGATAAGACTGGTTTGTTTCATATCCAGCCATGTTTGCTTGGAAATTCACAGCTTCATTGCATTTGACTGGTCTGAGCTTTTCTGTAGGATTTTCATTATTTACATAAGACAGGCAAAATGATCTTAGAAACACTGGATCACACAGCTAAATTGCTGTATATTAAATAAAAAAAGAGCAGGAACAGCTGTGATCGATAGTGCTGTTGTATTAGGTATTCTGACTGTAACCAGGTCGTAGTGAGATCCCATCCCATCCCTTCCTTTCGTGTTTCTACAGTAGCTCCCTACAGTGACGGGTTGCCCTACCACTGGTGTCTGCAGTAACTCCAGGCACAGTTATGCATTCAATGTACAACGGACCTAACACTTCTAGTCAAAGAAAAAAGCTTCCTGAATCCTCCTGGTGCTCCTCCAAGACAGAAGGTGGTCAAACCTGTCATCTCTGCTTTTGTCTGAAGTGCAGGGAAGGCAGAGTTACACATTTCTGAGTTCAGGTTTCAGATGTGGAAAAACAAAGTCTCCTGAACTGTGATTAAAACCAATTAATCAGTTTAACCTCCTGAGAAACACATATTTCATCTCTTGCCGCCTACATCCCCCCTCCCTCTTCTCCTCCCTAGGAGATTCCCATGCCTCTATAGAAGCAACAGAACATTAAAAAAGCAACCAATTTTCTAAAAAAACTTTTAAAATACTTATGTTCTGGCTTCATTTCCCATCGATTATAATTATTAATGGCCACGACATTTAGGTCTTTTTCTAAATCAGAAACAGGTAGTTCAAACTTTACTGTAAGAGTT
The DNA here is from genome assembly GCF_023634085.1 of Falco cherrug. NCBI lineage: Eukaryota > Metazoa > Chordata > Aves > Falconiformes > Falconidae > Falco > Falco cherrug. The sequence goes on along the minus strand of NC_073702.1, from coordinate 84,297,276 downwards.
GTTATTTCATTACTCTTCATCTGGTTATTAGCAGGATGTGCTAAATAATCCAGAAGTTCCTTTATTACCATTCAATGTCAAATCTTACTTTGCAATCACAAACAGATCCTCCAATAAATCAGATCTTAAAATACATCACTTACTTTAACTACCATGACCTAGGCTATCTCATAGCCATGACACAAAGACATTTTTCATTAAAAGAAAGCAGCAAGTTGTTTTTATATGAAAAAATGACGTCTTCTATATACCTACAGTAAGTACACAATGAACACAGTGGTCCCAATGTAAATGGCATATAGCAATCCACAATCCACTTGTGCTTGACGGTCAAAGCCCAGTAATATGTTCAAAATATTTAATATTCTCTTGACTACTGTCAGTTGAACTGACTGCATGCTTTCAGAGAAATTTAGGAATTGGATTTACAGAACATCTGGTTAGTTTGCTGCAAAGTGGTCCCTGCAAGTCTTGGTACCTGATCACTGAAATTGAAATAACATGGGCTGAAATTGTGATTCCAAAACCAAAGTGCAATACAAAACTAACCAAAAAATAATGCACTTCTAAACAGAGTTGAAATCACCTTCAAGGAAGCCTAGAAGCAGCTATTGTAACATTCACATTAATTGCTTTGAATTACATTTTACATTTCAGGGTAATGCGCAGAGAATCTTTGGAATATTAAAATAATTTTTAGGAATTGAAAATCGTGTAGATCAATTTATTTTCTCATTTATATCAGTGTCAACTTAGAGGAACCCCACTAGAAAGTAAGAAGTCACTCCAAGCGTATGCTGATGTGAACTAGGGTAAAATATAGTCCCATTAACCTTTCCTTTCCTTGATTTGTCCCTAAAGAGCAGCAAAAACTAGAGGAAACTAAAGAACTTATCCAGTGGATGATATTCCCATAAACCCCTGCAAACATGTAATTTTCAAAAGAAAGGGAGCTCCCGTTAATTTTCTGATCTGTCTAGAGATCACTCAGAAGATGATTATTAGGAGCTGAAGAATAAACATTTTTCTAAGGCTATCAGCCCTGGAACTCTCCAGATAAGCATAAATAATCACAACTAAGGACATACGCGTATATGTATAGCTGCGGATATATCCACATATATGGTATTTTGGAAGATGGAGCTAGAAGACTATAACCCTGCTTAGCGTGGCCTGGTTTGATGTTCATGTTGGGTGATAAGATGTTCACTTCTATCTCCCGTACAAATACTGCAACTTGCAACAGCTCTGATTTATTTTGAATAGTTCAAAACACTGCTCCCTCCAGTCTAAATTCATTTTCCTCAGTGTCAAGCCTTGTCTGCATCATCAAGTAAAAACCTACATTTTACAGTTGCCATGACAAACCAATAATTAGTTTTGTTTCATTATCAGAATTATTCATCAGTAATTTATTAAGGTACAACTGCTGCCTACAGCTCCTTCAGTCTAACCACATCCTAAACAGTCTCCTGCCTGGCATTATGCTAGAATTTGCTTTCCAGACTCATACTCCTAAATCCTTTTAATTGAAGTGATTTGCAAGGAAGGACACCCATACAAACCCTACCATCTTCTTCATATGCCCTTCCTTCCTCTCACTCACACAGTTATATCAAATGTCCTGGGAAGTCAACATTTTAAAGCTACTATATGGAGGTGAATAGCTTTTTGTCATATACTTATGTCAACAGTTTGTGAAACATAAAGTTTGAGACAAAACAGCATTTCTTTCCTAATTTTAATGGGTCATCCAATCACCATTGAGTAATATATGGTACATGGATGCCTTTAACTACTCTTCTGACTCTAGACAACAACCAGGAACATGGGCCTTGGATTGTTACGACTTCCTTCATTTCTAAAACTATCCACTCCTAGATCTGGTGATAAAGAAGGACTGATTGGTATTAACATTTTTCTCTTCTTTTCTGTCTGCAAAAAGAACTAGGCAGTATATGCTGGATATTTTTATCGACACACAGACCTTCTGTCATAGTGTAGCTTTCATAAACTATGACAGCTATTTCTACAGGTTGGCAAAGTGAACGGAATAGAATATAGCAACTGTAATTGAGTTTTGTAAAGAAACCTGGTGGAGTGGTGTTCAAATAAAGAAAGGTCCTATGGTTATTTTCACTGGCTTATTCCAAGAAGAGTTATTTTTTCACTTTTAGTTACGAATTCTCCTTGGGAACACAATAGAAAATTTGGTTGGTTTTTTGTTGGTTTTTTCCTTATTTCCATAAGGGTCATATACAAAATTGAGAATGACAGCCCAGACTTTTATATAATTTGCATTTATTAAATGGAAAAGCTACACACAAAGAGTCTGCCACACAGAGAATACTAATCTCATTATTCATACCCTAGGCAATAGCCTCCTGGTCACAAAAAGAGACATTTACAACATATTTAAAAGTTGTACTGATAGATATATTAATGGCTGTTAAATTAACAAAAAAGTATATATTAATGGCTGTTAAATTAACAAAAAGTTTCCTGACATGACACATGCAACTCTTGCCTCTTCTGGCAATGGTACTGAAGTGTTCAGTACAAATACTGCTTCTGGAAACAGAGACTGTCACTTTCTAGTGCAAATATGGGTTTTGTGCTTCTAAAAAAGAAATCTAAAATGACCCTATGGATGACTTTGACGTATTTAACTGCGCTGCAGAGATTCCCACCTCCTTGCCCCTGTTTACCAGATTCCCGTATAATGTCCTAAGGACCCACACTTGTAGGTTAGTTTGCCACCAACAGCCATGTAAATTCTTTGGAATGCCCCAGGAGATCAGCTGAAGGATCTGCAGGCACCACTCCTCCCTTGCTGCTGCCTTGCTTCTTTTCTTGCCCTCCTCTTCCCCAGAGCCTTCTGGTGAAGGTGGGGCGAAGTTTACGAGCACCCTGGCAGCATTGCATTTCTGAACGTGCATGACAGCTGATGAAACCCGCATCTCTGATACTGCAGGACCTGCCTGGTGCCTCTATAACCAAATGCTGATCTGTTATCTCAGATGCATTGATCTCAATTTTAAGTATGTTGCCAGGTTTTCATGGTCACCACCCTCAGAATAAATACTAAATTTGGAAAGCAGAGTCAGCTGCTTTTAAAATGCCTAAAATAAAAGCCAGATTTTGTTTTTTAAAAAAATTCACTCCACACAGAGTGCCAGTGTTGCTTCAGTGCTTGGGTGATGTGGTTCACATGCAAATGTTGCAAAAGTCCTGTAAAAAACAACGCTTATTCTCTGTTTTATCCTTCTGAACAGGAGAATAGAGAGTTTCATACTGTGATTAGCTGGAGCACCATGTAGGAAAATGAAACGATCCTGAAGTTTGGAAGTGAGTGTGTTACAGGGTGACCCTGGCAGACTGCATCGCGGTTGCACAAGCACTGTCAGTCTGAGCTGACTGCTCCTCTCCTCCATCTCTTGAAACATTACCTTGACAGGAAATTTTTGGTTTTCTTTCAAAACAAATTGAAAAGTTAAAGCAGAACAAGAAGCAATGTGGAGAGGGCACACTGGAAGATGAGGCTACAGGAGAAAAAAGGGAATGAGAGCAGAAAAGGTGAGAAAGAGTTTAACATTTCAAAGGAAATATTCTTGTCACCCTTCCTCGAGCTGTTCTTTGCACTGGGGTTGTCAAGGATCAAGGCTATATATCAACATGTGCAAGTCACCTCAGTTTTGACATTTCATATTTTTGGAGAGCTTTAGATATTGGAACACTAATAATGGACCTTTTAACATGGAGTTCAGCATGTAATTCTGATTTCTAGCTCTTCAAAGATCTGAAGTCTGTGTTGTTTCGAGGAATCCTTTCGTTAAGGATTCTTTCCTGGTTTGTCCATACTAAAATGTATTTATATTTATATGCTGTATTTTCTACATGCTGCTAGTCTGAGCATATTGACCTATTTTCTGTTTTTGCTAGACTCAAGATAGTCATACATTGTGATTTTAATTTACTGTAAACATAATCACAAACTTAATTGACAACAAAGAAATATATATATATATAAATAAACAGTGGGAGTCAAGGACTCCAGGGATCAAAAAGCCTGTGAGAAACCAATGCTCAGAATACTGATATCTGATAAACAGTAATAGCATTAAAATATCTCTCAGTCTGACATTTGGCTGGAAGTTGGTATTGATTGTACTGAAGTGATTCCACAAAACCTTGCTGCGACAGGCAGTGCTAATCAAAAAGCAAATGAAAATCTTCAACAGGAATGTCATCTTTTCAGAAAATGAACAGTAGGATGAATGTTTCTTGTACAAGCTTTTAATTATTTCTAAATTATCAGCAGTCTTTTGACAATGAAGGAGGTGGATTATAATGGTTGCTCTAAATGCAAAGGAAAACATCTTTGCCAAATGAAGGAAATGTGCATTATTGCAAGCCTGTATTGACCATGTAAGATGAAGAACATGTTGTTAAAAATGACAGAGCAAATTAACCAGTTTGATAAAACATGTGACAGCTCCCTGGATTTGCTGACTACTTTACATAATTACAATAGCTCCTCAACAATGTCACCCTCCATAGATCATTTTAGTTGTTTTCCCAAGGCACATTAATTCTTGCCACTTTTCCAATTTAACTCATTTACTTCATTCTTATTTACTCCAGTTTACTTTTTGTTGTTGTTACCCTTGATCATTAGCTGCTGTTTAAAGTAAGCCAGCCCTATGAATTCATGGCAGTCATTTCAGGAAAACAGAAACGTGAACCTCCACTTATGTAAACATCATAAGCAAACCAGCAGACCTGCTGCTGTGCTCCTGTTTGCTAAGGAAGTAAAGCCCTGTGCCATTGTCTCCAAAACTCGATACCTAAACCCATGTACTGAAATGTATGAGCATAAATTCCAGCTTTCTCAGCAGCCCTGAGTCAGTCCCTAATCTCCTGGTCTCCCAGGGCACACAGAAAGCACATGGACCTGACCTCTTCATCCAGCCCAGCCGAGAGACACTGCTGCCCTCTCTGCCAGCTCTGCGTCCCCTGGCTACTCTGGATTTATCTTCTGCCTGCAGGGAAACAGGGCTGAAGGTGCTGCATGTCGTGTAGCAGCAGCATCCGTCATGATGGGGACGTACCTCCCCATGAATTCCCAGGAAATCTCATGGGAATACCCAAATCTCTTTTTGCAGTACTTCTGCCACACAGCCTCAGGACACCTACTTCCAGCCTGGTGACAGTCATTTAACACCCCAGGTTCTCAACCCGGTACGAATTCCTTTCAGGTTATCATTACTTTGCAGCTGGATTTGTTTCCATCTATCTCAAAGAAAAGGCAGCTTTTTAAAAAAGAGTCATTATTCACAGCAATGCTGTGTGCTGGGCGACTTCTGTCCTGCTCGCCTGGCACTGTGCACAAAACAGAAACGAGAAGCTGTGGCAGAACTCCACAGCTTGGAAGATGTCACATACGTGGTACAAGCAAATACCGAAATTTGTTAAGCCCGAATGCAGTATTACCTCAAGAACAATCTCCATACCACTCACCTAGATTTATCACAAATTCCCTTTTCATTCAAATGCCACATTTTTTTTTTCAAATTCACAAACTATTGGCTAAATTTTCTTTCCTAGTTTGCAGTGTTCCTTAGGCTGCGAACTTTATAAAGTAAAATCAAGCAAAATGTTCTAGTTCAGAAAAGACAAGTTAGCCCCACAATTCCACACATTAAATGACAAAAAGCCTGAAAGCAGAGAAAGACAAAGAAAAGAGTAAACAGAAGCAGCTTTCCAAGAAATCCCTCAGTATTCTTCTTATACATTATCTGGGATACAATCTGAATTGTTTGGCACCACCTGTGACATGGTTGGCTTTCCTGACAGAAATCCCAGGGCTCAGGGACCCTGCCAGTTAAGAATTTGTTATATGAATTGCTGCTTGAAAATTATCTTTATTAAAGAAATAATAATGGTGTAGCAAGCTAAGAAAACGTGTTAAGAACGGTGTAACGCTGAAGACACTTGTAGTTTTTGTCACTGCAACAACATGGATTCAGAAACTATAACCAACCTGTGCTGCAGTGTCAGTGTCCTCCTGCTATGGCTGATCTTTGTAATTCCTCAATAATATGTTCCAAATATATTGATTTTATATACAAATAAATAAATATATATATAATATATATAATAAATATAATATATATATATATATAATTCCAAAATAACTTGTGGGCAGGGCACATCATAAAAGAACTTGCACCAAGTGATACATTTTTATCACTGAAACTACCACATAAGTAATGACATATGGGGTGATCATTTAGAACACAATACAACCTGAAAATGGTAAGAAAGTTCTAAATTATTTTTAAATAGACTGAAAAAGTTCATCTTCTACCTTTAAAGTTCTATGCAAAAATTGTGCATAATGTTTTCTGATGTGACTGCTAGATTTATAAGCTGCCCATAACAGGCAATTTTGATAATCTAATTTGCTTGTTAGAATCTGTTTTGCTTATTTTAGTGTGAAATTGTGATTATTTTTTTCCTTAAACTACAAATCCTATTGCTGTATCTCACTCCTTTCCATCATTTTATTCTTTTGCTACTTAAATAAATTAGATGTACAATTATGACATGAATTTTGGCTGAACATTTCAACATTTCCACCGAACTGTTAACTTCCTGGCAGTATTTCTTTCTGGCTCAGGGAACTATTCAGATTCACTAACCCTCCTATCTCCAAATTAATAAGACCTTACTCACCTGTTTTCCAGCAACAGTCAGAAGAATAATGTTGGTTTGCTCAACAGGCACAACATTGACACTTGCTTAAATTCTGCCATCACACATAAATAGCTCTGAGGAGCCTCTGATGTTTTATTGAAAAGGCACATGCCTGTGCTCATCTAAAGTACTTTACACTTCAAAACAACAAACAGATCCATTCAAAGTGAAAATGTGTATGTTAATGTAATACAAATGTAACATACTGCACTATCCATGTTATCATTATTGTTTTCTCAGAAACTTATTTTATATATATATATGTGTGTGTGTGTGTTTGGTTTTTGGGTTTTGTTTTGGTTTGGTTTTGTTTGTTTGTTTTTTTAAATAGCAATCAGAGGCTTGCACTGAAAAATAAAAGCCTTATTCTTACAGGTATGCTGGTAAATAAAACAGAAAAGCTAAGCAAAAAAAAAGTATTTGCATTTTATGTAAAGAGAACTGTTTTGAAATGGGCTTTCATAACGTATAAGTGATTTGCTAAGGGGATCTACTGTCAGCGCATTTTGGCTTTCAGCTGTTCTCACCATGTTTAAGTTTTATATTTAGTTCTCATCTAATAGCACAAACTGTACAATTCAGATTTACAAGGAAATTAAATGTGGGAAAATAAACAAGAAATGGTAAAGAAAGCACATCCATCTGCAGAAGGAATCTGCCTCTCAGAATGTGTTTGTTTAGAAATAAATAAATGGATATCACAAAACATGATAATGTAATTTGTATTGCAAGATAGTTTAAAAAGGGAGATAAAAAACAGGTGGGTTTTGTGTTTGGTTTTTTTTTTTTTTTAATATATATATATATATATGGTTCTTTCCTTTGAGTCTTCACTGATTCTATGAACAAAAGTTAATCTGAATTTACTCAGACATCACCAATCCTGCCTTTGGTGGGAGTTTTGTATCACTTAAGTCTCATCAAGTGGCCACCCACTAACAAACAAACAGCTGCTGCTCAGAAGGGTGGACAGTCATGATCTAGCATGACATTAGATGCAAACTCAAACAGTGGAAAGGGGATTGAGCAAACAGAGAAGAAGGAGAAGTGTCAGTACAATAAAAGGACAGGAAGCAATCTGGAAGGATATGTCCTAGAGAAGATGAAACCTGAAAGGCTGGGGGCAGGAAAAGGGTCCAGAGCAATGTGCATTTGAAAACTGTTCACATAGGAAGAGTAGGGTCATTCATGCAAAAGAGAAGACCATCAAGTTGATAGACTTTACTTTTGGACATTCCTGTATATTCCTTTATCATTTCTTGATTTTGCTCTGAGATTTGCCTTGTATCTGCTTACTTCATAGCACACCCAACTCCTTCTGACAACAAACTTGAGATGACGTCCCGTGACATATTTAATCTCACAGTGCAGCTATGCAGCTCAACAGCACTTGCTCCCGGGCCAGGCTCTTTCAGCCTATGCCTCCATGAACAAACTAGTCCTGGGACTGCCCAGGGGCTCTGGAGTGGTGACCTGGGGATGTACCCTCTGAACCCCACAGCACACTGAAGGAAAAAGAAGGCTCTGACTAACACACTTATCTTTAGGACATTGACCTCCCTCATACAATCATCCAAAACCAGAAACCTGGATGATTAGAGTTAGCCCTTCTTAAGGATGGATGGCTTAAGACACTAGGTAGGACAGCAAGGGGCTCTTTTTATTCATCACACCTCATTTCAGTCTCTGTTGTGCACATTTTGTCATTTTGTATTCATAGGTACTGAAACTGTATAAAAAAGCTCATTCAAAAATGGAAAATAATTTTGCTCGATGTTACCCAGAAAGTATCGCTGGCCTTATTCTCTTGCATTTTACCACCCAGTGTCTTTATCGAGGTAGATAATACTTCTTAGTTCAATACTGCAAGCATTACAAACATCAGAATAAAAAATAAAAAGTTAAAAACATCAAATATAAACTTTGCCTGAGATCATGCTAAAATATACTATTAATGATTAAACTATTGCAGTACTTCTAGACTCAGTAAACTGCTTGTGGAAGTCCATTACCATTTTCCTTTTTATTTCTTCTGGCACTTTGTCATTTATTAGCACAGTAAAAGTTCCTGGAAGATCTAACTGTTATTACCCATATCTTAACATGTTTGATTTATGACTTTTAGCCTGGACTTGGAACATTTTTCTAGTTCTTATCCTAAGTTCTAAGTTAATGACAACTCAGTTGCAACTTCACCTCAGTTTTGTGTGCGAGCGTGTGTCTGGAAAGTTAGTGCTTTCAAGCTTCAATGGCACACTCAGAGTTAATAACCCCTCCCTTGCATCCGAACACTGCAACCTACATAAAACAACACTGAGTCAAACTTCAACCCACCAAGGCAAGAATTACGGCTGCATTCATAACCCTGGGGAGGCCATGCCCCATTGCGGCAGCCTTCAGAGGTGGCTGCATAACGCTTATTTTCTGAACCCTGAGGAGGGAATGCGGGACGTGAGGCACTTGAAAGAACAAACCTTCACAGTCACAGCTAAAACAAAACCGCAGCAGAGCAGCATAGGAGTGGTTCTAAAATCCTGTCAAATGCTGATTGGCATGCTGCGGTGCTTAAAAAAATAAATGGTTAAGTCAGAGCTGGAAGAGAAGCAAATAATCTTGTTCTTCAGTTTGATCTATCAGATTTATGGGAAAACGTGAGGATTTCTTCTTCCCCCACCCCCCCACGCCCCCTTCCAGAACTACTGTCTGGGTGGAATTTGCCAAACTCATCCATTTGTCTTAGCCACTAACTAGCTCCAACTGTACTGACTATACTGGGCCGAGTTGGTCTGGAAAACTAAGCTATACTACTGTCGTGGTGGGTACACACCATAAAACCGGGGCCTGGCTTGTGACTGGAGAACAGGCTGCGTGCTGAGGCTGCAGGAACTTGTCCCTGCATGAGGACGCGTCCCACCGAGGTGGAAAGCTGGCTGTCGGACAGCTGGTTGCAGCCAGCCAGCCTTCAGCTGTGCAGCCCCAGAACGAGCTCCTCCACCTGCCCGTCTGTGCGCATCTCAGTCTGCAGCTGAGGGATCTCGGTTGCTTCAGCCAGCCTAAGCGTGAGCTGCTGACAGCCTGCCCCTTCACTCCCAGCTATGCCTTCAGCCTCCGCCTTGTGCCGCCATTAGGATTGGAGCTGCGGCAGATAAACTCCATGTATCTACCTGTGAGGTGAATCTATGGCTGGACCAGGTTTGCTGAGCCACTGGGGTTTGGCCACAGGAGGGAGAGGGAGGGATGGCCAGGGCTAGGAGGGCAGTATTGCCCCTTGCAGCTCCACCTGACACTTTGAGCATTGAATGTGTCAATGCTGAGAGTGGAGACCTGCAGGCTGCTCTGTCCTGCTGCACGGGCTTCTCTGACCCTGGGATCACCTCAGCAAACAGCATCATGGCATAGGTAGGAGTGCTACCTGCCATCAAAGAATAGGAACAGTGCAGGCCAGTGCTTGACAGAAAACTGTAGAACATAGCAGGGAACACAACGCAGGCTCTCTCTCAAGCCTTTCAGTGGATCAGTCATTAATGCGATCTACCTAAAGCCTTATGTGCACGGCATTTGCTTTAAAACAAACTCCTCAAGAAACATCCAGATCAGGGACTTGGTAAAGTCCTGAAATCATTTATCTTGTTTCAAGCTGAATAATAAAATTAAATATACTCTGTAAAACAAGAGAGATGACTACTTCTGTCCAAAGGTTAGAGATGTTAGATACGCTAAAGCAGCTCTTCCAAATTCAGCTACATTAGCAGACTCCCAGGCTCCTGATAGATGAAAACCAGTGATATGACCATTGCATACACAAACAAGACAGCACCTGAAATTCCAGTAAGAAGCAGCTAAATCAGATGCATGCTATTGTAACTTCCATTCTGTGCAAGTCCTTCAGGATATCATAGTCAGAGAATTTTAAAGGTTAGATGCTGGGACCTTCAATCCCCAGCCTAAAAATAAATGCTTACAAGTTTACTGTGTTAGATTAAGATGGTACCATAATTCTAAAGTACTGCAGGAGAAAAAAAGCACACTTGTAGCTAAGTCATCAAGCAGTAAAGTTAGGAATTACATTAACTTTGGCTTCCTCCATATATTTATCTTGCAACAGATAAGTAGGGGCCTGACGCAGCCACAAAGGTGACATGGGTGTGGTAGTCTCTCCCCTTGGATGTGACTGTTCCCTATCCCTTTACCCTGAATACAACCACAGTGGGACTCCAGTGAAGGATGCCCAGTGTGAGCATTAGAAGACTTCTAAAGCAAAGTCGTATCAACAGCAAGGACAACAGCAAGACAAAAAAATGTACTGCAAGATAAGGTTACACAGAGGCACAGTGGTACATCACTTACTAATAGCACTGACAAGACAATGACCGTTCCCAGAAAAAATCTGGGGGTTTTGTATTTGCTTCATCCTACGCTAATGCAAGCACAAAAGCTTTCCAGCTCTTTTTATAGGAAGGATGAAGTGTGAGAAACTATCCCGTGCTTGACTATAGGTCACTACAGGATAATGGAAACTGGAAACGTTCTGCCTTTGTCCTTCTTTGCAACTTGGTTTGCAAGTTTGGAACATGCCCTATCTCTCTTTAAGAAGACTTTCCATACTGAACAAAATTAATGACCACATTTCCGATCTGCTTTGATTTGCCATTCCCTAACCCTGCAGACACAGCAAAGAACTTTAGGTATGGAAAGTGAAACCTAAAACTTGCGGAGCTTGGGGTTTTTTTTTCGCCCATGTAGTTCTCCTTAGTTGCTTTAAGGGCGTTATACAGCTCTTTGGAGTGCTTCTACCTCCTTACTCCTAATGGATTCACTCCACATTTTCCTATGGGCACTTCCATCTAAACATGCCACTGCTTTAGTTTTTCCTTACATCAATGACATTGAACCAATGGCTCACTCCTCAAGTAATCCTCCACCTTCAAAAAGTACTTGTATTACAGAATAAATCCTTAGCTTACTTCACCCTCAGCTAGCCCTCCCCCCCCGCGCCCCCCCCCCCCCCCCCCCTCCAGCAGGCAGGAAGGGGCTGCTGGAACACTGCGTGCAGCCCTCGGGCAACAGAAGCTGTGGGATTTCTGCATCAGAAGGGTGCTGTGGCATATTTCTCCTCATAATTTATTCCTTCATTTTGATCACACATCCCCTGCATCACAGTCTATTTTCCTGGAATTTTGTTTGTTTGAATTTGTTTTTTAAACAATTCTCAGGGTATAGTCTTAGAATAAGGTATAATCTATACAAGTGTTTCTCTGACTTTTTGAAATACTGAGTCCTCTTTTCTTGGTTGTCTGTACTGCTCCTGTAGAAGGCCTGAGTTGTCTTTGAAGAAAGTATTTCCCAAGCTTTTCCTAAAGTTTTTCAGTCAATCTCAAAGCTTTTGTGATCCTCCAGAAAGGTAACAGCTCAATGCTTGAAAAAGACCATTCTGCAGCCAAATATACTCCCAAATCTTCCTTATCAAGGAAGTGAATTTAAAATCTGATAATGCAAGAAGAATGTGGCAAATTAACTACAGGACAAGTTAAGGAAATCCTCCAAGAAACCACTCTGATTGGTACTCAGGTTACTCTGGCCTTTATTAATTGCCTATTCATCCCCCTAATTAAAACACTTTCCTGAAATGGCAATGACCAAGCATTACAGAAAATTCTATTTTAGTCTCACATTTCCATTTCAAAAATGGTCAGCCTTTCATCCAACGTTAAATAGGATAGATTCATAAAGTACAGTGATATAGAAAACTCAGCGGAGACCATTTGATTTTTAACAGCTTGTTCCCCTGTATCTAAGAGCTTAAATAGTCCTCTATTTCAGCTTTTTGATTACTTTGATATGTACTGCTCTATCCTCTTGGAACCATCTTCTAGGAAGCTTATTGATTTTGTGAGAAATCCATTTTCTGGTTTTCCAACAGGCTATTAAAACTGTCATTGTCCATATGATTAAATTCTTAATGGCACTTTACATATTGGCCTTGTTTCTCCTTCCTCCATTCCCCTTTACACGGCACCAGAAATTTCCCCGAAGGTACACAGACATTTTTATCTCTGTACAACCCTGAAGCTCCTTCTGCATCGACTGTTGGCGGTGCTGGGACGTGACCCTATTGCAGGTGTGAATGGGAGCAGGCGTTTTTCATTGCACCGTTTAACTTCATGTGGGAATTTCTCCACACAAACAATTTCTCCTGTTGCTAAGATGGACAGCTAAAGGCAAATGCGCTCTGAGAGAGGAACAAACTTTCCTACATTTAAAATGAAACCAAAGGCTAGGAACCATTGTATTCAAACTCTTAATAAAAGCCTGACAATTCAGATAGCAAAATGGGCCCAACTGACCCACACAAGTGAGACAAAATCTTGTTTTCTCAGCATTTCGTACCCCAGCCCAGGCAGCCTGCAGCAGCTCCAGCTGTTAGAGAGGGACCTGAATAGTTTCCAGTTGCTCCAACCAGCTCAGTTCACCACTGGTTACTGCTGAGGCTGCACTTCACCTGAGAAAGTTTATAGTAATAAATAAAGTGTTATGACCTATAAAACGAGGATTGTACAAAGTGCATAGATTTTGGATGTCACCTGACAACACACACAGTAAGCATTTCTCACTCTCTAGTGCATATCACATGCATAATGCATATGCATATCATATACCCATCTCTCTTGGGTATATGCAGTACAAGGTGATCTCTAGTATTAAAGCTCGGGAAGAGTACTTAGCCAAAAAAGGGAGAACAAACTTCTGAGTCTGCTGAAATATTCACAACTTCATGCTGAACTTCCACCATTTTCAATCAAAAGAAAAGCTAGGGAGAAAACATGAAAAACTCAAAAACACGTGGGAAAATACGTCCTGTCCCAGGAAATCTGGGTGCCCTAGTTCCAGCTAATTTGGAGAAAATCCACAGGTTGCCATCTGTGCTCCCTGCCCAGTGAGGATAGGGACCTGGCCAAGTGGAGTTGGCTGGGAGTGGAACAGATGGAGAAGAAAGGATCATCTTTCCAAAGGACAGTGCAGCTGCCTCTCCTGCGTGTACTCACTCCAGACCCTCGAAGGGAATTCAGCCAGAACTTCTGCCATGGACCTCACCGCAGTAACTGCAACCCCTCACATAAAGACCATTGCATTAAGCAATTATCTAATCCTAACTGCAGTTTGGATGACTGTCTAAGGGAAATTGTTTACAACGCTAGAAATAGAATAGTTTAAAAGAAACTGTGTGGGAATTTGAGTCCATGCAAGTCAGCATGAATTTCCTTAACAGTTGAACTTAACAGATTCCTCTTGCTATGATTCTAGTTCAGTTTTTTCATATGAATAAAATAATTTTTGCAATTCTTGTTCTTTTTATACTGTCCTTCTAGCTGGCAAAAGTTGGAAGGCATTCAGAAACCAGATTTCCCACAGTTTCTAACTGCTGTCCAGCTTCTGCTAGTGAAAAAAACCCCAACAGTTAGTGCTGAAAGTACTGTTTTCAGAAATATGGATTAAAAAAAAAAAAAAAAGAGTGCCAGACAAACATTTAAGAAGGATTGTTGTAAATTGTTCTAAACATTTGAGGAACCTCGATGAAGTGTGAAAAATTATTAATTTATAAACTAAAAAATCCTTATTTATATTTTATATTTGAAAACTTAACAGAGAATGAAATTCTGCATGAAAAATTTAGTTTAGCATAAAACTTTAATTTTAGAAGAAGCCCCTCAGCTGCCTCTATCCATGAGCAGAAGGCTGGCTGCATTCTGTACCTGTTCGAGAAGCAGCATGCATTGAAAAATGCCTCTTCTGATTTTGGTAAATGTTAGAAATGGATTCTATAGTGGCTGACAATACTATCACTTTTTCTTAAAACGTGTGAACAGGCAGTCTCGGTGCTCTTTTTAAAAGTAAAGTTTCAATTCAGGTTTGATAAATGCAGCATTGTTTCTTCTATGTACTTATCACATCAGTGGAGTATTGAGGGCAGGATATACCTTCTGCCTGGGACTATATAAATCTGATTCATACAAGTCTGATTGTTCTATGCTCCAGTTGAAAGAAACAGAAGAAGTTTGAATGCTTTTTTCCCTTAAGCCTTATTTCTAAGCACTCTAGGGGCATCCCACAGATGCTGCAAGCCTGTACATGTTGACATTAACACTAAATAAAGGTGCTGTTATATGCACATTTGCAGCCTGAAGTGTCAGAACCACTCATGTACAGAGAAAACAAAATGTGAATTTCCTTGAGCTACATCGATCCTAGCAACAGCAACAAGAAATACAGACTCTGAAACAAAGCCCCGTAAGTATGTTTATGACTGCTTGTTTCTTTTTTATGTTCTTATTTATTAACCAGTTATATAATCAGGGGTCGAATCTCAGCTTTGTTTTTAACCTCCTGCAAGGCACAGCACAAAGAGGAGCTGCCCTTGGAACTGCAGAAAAATGTCACATAGTTAATCCCATCACCCTTGGTCTCCCTGGGGCAGGGGTAAGAGGCAATGCAGGGCAGCAAATACCTAGCACAAACAGTGGATCAAAGGCCCCAGGCAGCCCTGGAAGAGATCCTCTCTGTCCATTCTGTTTTTTGACTAGACAGGTTGGTCTTCTTTTCATGCAATATACAATTCAGACAATAAATGTAAATGATGTACCCTTGTTCCTATGCAGGGATGTAGTTGCTGACTTATAGGACAGTCTCCTGATTTAAAAAAAAAAAAACAACCCACAACATTTTTCTTATTTAGCTCTTATTTAGCTCAGTTAGACAAAACTGAGCAGCAATATACATCAGTCACTTAAAAGCATGGTTGATTTAAAAAATATAACACAGCTGACTTCTCTAGGAGTTATAGGCTTTCGTAACATGTTCCCTCACCCCATGTAGATGACCAGTTTAACTATACAACCATAATTTTCAGATTTTAAGCCAATTAGGAACTATATTAGGAAACATAACAAGGATCTAGCTGACTAATCTGCAACCATCCTAATAATTCCTGAACAGTAAGAGTAAACATTCTTATACAGAGAGAACATTTCACCATTTTAAAAGCCCCTATGGAATAATCCAAGAATAAGATGCTAGACCTCCAAGGCACCTACCACCATGCAGATGACTTACAGAAATCCCTTCCTAAAGAAATTTAATAACTGAATATTAGAATTAGGAAGTCTGGTAAATTTATGCACCTTTATTTCACCCCTCCAGGCACAGAATCAACATATTTCCCCAGCATTTTGATTAAAAATATTTTCAGATTTCTTTCTTATGCGTTTATGTGGAGACCATGACTGTAGCCTCTGAACCTCTTCTAGACAAAATTGTTTGTGAGATGGAGAAATGCTAATGCACCCAGTTAGCAAAGGGGGGTGGATTAAATTGTTTGCTGATGGTTATATGACCACGTTTACAACAGAACAGGGAGTTAAGTGTTCAGAGCCTCCTGCGGTAGCGCACTGACCAGGGCACAGACCTACCCCTCTGACTGCAGCACAGATTTATCCCTGGGTTTGGATATCAGTGTTTATTTCAGTGACCTCCTGGAAGAAACTTGGGCCCAACCGGAAAAAAAAAAAAAACCAACAACTTGCTGTGAGCTTTGGAGCCTAACAATTTTCTGTAATTGTTTATGCACAGCTTCTTTATAAATGTATGACATTGTTTAAGTTGCAACATTATGAATTTTTCTACCCATACATACTATTTTCTCTTCAACAACTCCAAGGATGTGGCTAGCAACCTCTTTCATAGACAATACTAAGCAAAGTTGAGTTGAACCCAGAACAGAACAGAGGCATTGCTTGCTTAATCCAGATGGGAGAAAAAATTCTTCTGATCCAACGTTGACCAAATAGAAGAAGAATGCATCATATAATGCCTTCTTTTTTTGAAGAGGGAGAAAAACAATATTAATCAAAATTCCTTTCATGGTATCATGGAGACTCCTATCATTAAAGCAACACCACTGTAAAGAAAAATTTAAAGCCCGCCCCCCAACCCCCGCAAAACAAACAAACAAAACCACAAAAAAAACATCCCCCACAAAACAAACAAAAAAACCCCTAAGGAAATTAGGAATGACTGTAGAAACCCTAACTTAAGTAGGTATTTTCTTATGTTGTAACATGGACAAAATACAATGGATTATTTGTGTGCCTATTAGGAAACATCGATGTATGACACCGAGCAGAGGTGTAAATAATAAAGATTTTGGTTGTTGTAAACCTACAAGTTGTTCCCCTACTAAACGGGGTAGAGGAACTCACTTTTAACAGTTGAAAAAAAGTACTGCCAACATCGTTCACCACTCTCAGATATTTTGCTACAGGAAGAGAGGCCAAAAAGCCCCAGCAGAGGTACGCTGGATATAACATCTCCTTCCCTTCCAAAAACTTACTCACACATTCCTGTTTTCCAGAGACTCTGGCTGCCCTTTCCCTACTGATGGGCAGTTGACCATGAAGGG
Source organism: Falco cherrug (assembly GCF_023634085.1). Taxonomy (NCBI): domain Eukaryota; kingdom Metazoa; phylum Chordata; class Aves; order Falconiformes; family Falconidae; genus Falco; species Falco cherrug. The sequence continues at coordinate 84,280,064 of NC_073702.1, read as the reverse complement.
TCTATTCACTTTCCTTTCGATAGCAACAGACTGTTTCTTGATTTAAAAAGAACATAGATGTTACATAGTCTACACTATGTAGAGTAGCCTACACTACAGAATGTAGCGTAACTACATTGTTAAACACTGCTTGTCCATTTACTTTATTATATAAGACGACATGAATACCAGGATTTTTCAGCTGTAAAACGTTCCCTTCGGGAAAGACTAGACAGAATAGTGGCAGCTTTGTGTCACACAGGGTGACATCCTCCCTGAAGACATCGGCAATGATACAGTTGCAGAAGTGCATACGGCCAGGAAGGAGGGAAATGAAGGGGTGCTGCAGCTATGTGACATGGGGAAGCTGACGGGAGCAGACTGTTTTCCAGGGAAAAAAAAGTTAAAAGGAAAAATCAAACATCTGAAATAGAAATAAAGTTTAAAAGAAATCGAGGGGATGGTCAAGAAAAGATGTGATATTAGAGATAGAAAATATGCTCAAAACTGAAGTAAGGTTATTCCTATACAACAGGAGAAATAGCTGTATTTTTGCTAAGCAAGACATCTCTATGAGGCTGCACCTTGAACCTGTGTTCAGCTTTGGGCCCCTCACTGCAGGGGGACGTGGAGGGGCTGGAGCGTGTCCAGAGCCGGGCAGGGGGCTGGGGCAGGGGCTGGGGCACCAGCCTTGTGAGGGGCAGCTGAGGGACCTGGGGGGGTTGGCCTGGAGAGGAGGGGGCTCAGGGGGGGCCTGATCGCTCTCCGCAGCCACCTGACAGGGGCTGTAGGCGGAGGGGTCGGTTGGTCTCTTCTCTTGGATAACGAGCGACAGGACAAGAGGAGATGGCCTCAGGTTGCACCAGGGGAGGTTTACATTGGGTATCAGGAGAGATTTCTTCAAGGGAAGGGTGGTGAAGCATTGGAACAGGCTGCCCAGGGCGTAGGTGCAATCACCATACTTGGAGGTGTTTAAAAAACACATAGATGCATTGCTTAGGGGCATAGTTTAGTGGTGGACTAGGCAGTGCTGGGTTAACAGTTGAACTCAATGATCTTAAAGGTCTTTTCCAACCTAAAGGATGCTTCGATTCTAGCCCAGATGGTCTGGAATACCTAGTGCCATTCTGGCCTCCTGTGCTCAAGCAGGAGGAACCACAGACCACAGCAGGAGCAGAGATGACCTATGAGGACAACAAGGGGGACTCATCCTGGAGGTGGATCATGCTGGAGGCTGAGGAACATGAATTCTGCTAATAAATGTAGCAACAGACAACTTGTTCCCCTTCCCCGAAAAGGGAGGGTAGCTATGAACAAAAGCAAATGCACAGTACAATAGTGCAAAGACAGGTGTAAAGGGAGTTACAGTAGGATTTGAATGTAACTGTAAAGAGGTCAAAATGCAGTTTAACTACAGCCGAAGACAGATGGAAAATGGGACATGACTTAATTTGTTGCTGCCTGTTTTGCATGGTACATTTCACTTGAGTTTCTCAACATACATTGTACTAGATTTACATTCTTAGTTAAAGGAGTTGGAACTTCAGAGTGAAGAAGCATCAACTGCCTACCATGAATACATGCAATGATGTGCTCTTTTAAGATAAAAAAAAAGCATGAAACGCCCTCGAGTTGAAAGCAGTTGAAAATCAGTGTGGCTATCCATTAAAACCACTATCCTGTTTACAAGTAATACAGCAATGTAGGAGAATATAATTTTAGTTCGCAAATGTCCTGTAATTACAATGGGAAAGAAGAGTTAATATTCAGTCAAGGTTTTGTCTCATGATGCTTGTCCAGGCAGTCGTGTCCACAGCATGTGAGCATACGGGTGAACGTTCTGCACCCAGCGCAGCTGCCGGTGCAGCCCTGCACTCTTACCCTGACAGGGTCTCTGCTATTTTGACGAATTTTCATTCAGCAAAACGAAGTGTGTTTCTGGGGTGAAACACAGCAACTGTTGAATGGCACATAACGGTGCTCTGCAACAGCATAGGATAAAGTGCAGGAAGGAATATGATACTGTCGTTAACATTTCCTCATGGGTATTTCCCTGTAGCTGTATCTCTTGTTAAGTAGGAGGAGGACTCTAAGCTGCACCTTTCATCCTATTTTCCATGTGCAATACTGCAGCTTGTAAAACAAAACACAGCTAAGCATGTATGAATTCATATAGAAACATATAGGGGTAGGATAGAAGCACAAATATAACCTGGACATTTCTATTACTTATGTCACTTGACTAGCTAACTGTTTTCCCTGGGAGACAATCAATTAAATAACTGTTCAAAATTATGTTCTGAATCTTGCCTTTCTCAGACTCTTTCTCTTAATCTCCAGAATTTCAGGCATATAAAAGGGCTATAAAACTGCAGAACTGAAATAAAACAGCTAGGACTTTATCCTCTGCTAGTAAACCAAGATGAATCTGACAATTTGTAAAACGTGACCATCTAGGGAGATGAGAAAGGTCTTATGATGTTTGAAGTCTTATCATGTCATACTTTAAAAATGCTTTGAAACCTCAGTAGCTTGGAACTGAGTTAATTCACACCCACAAGGACAGAGGTTACACTTCATTTAAAGCTGTAAATCCTTTTAATGGTATTTAACTATTTGAGATATTGGACAATTTCCACTCCGGGCTGACAAGGGCAGTAAACAAAAACCACAACTAAAATGGCAGAACTATCAAAAAAATTAAAGATGCCTTTGGCTGTGCTCTGGAGGCATGTCCTAGCATCCTGTCTCAGTGCAGGATCGAGCACACAATGTTAGGGCAGGACACCAGTCGCACAGCAATTTTGTGCGTATATGTTTACGTATAAACAAATACACAGACAAAAGGGGGCAATGCAACCGATGGTCTGGGGTGCTTTTTAGGATCTTTTGATGACTGATCACAGAAATGCAAAAAATGTTGCAAATATTGACGCTAAATTATAATTTAGTGAAGAGAATTAGTTGAGAAAAAAGCAATCTCTTTTTTTAGGTGAATAATCAATAGCCCCTGGAACTGCCTTTCTATAAATGCTGAAGCTTCTTTTAAAGAGTGCCTCTTTCTGAAAATTAGAACTGCACATTATTTTCCCACTGTGCTGGGGTGGTATCAAAACTCACAATGGAGGAAGGAAGCCCTGACTCCTCTCTTTATCCAGAATTACTCAGATGGAGGACTCTGACTTGGATCTAGGCCACAAGTAAACTTTGATCTGGCCAAGGCCACGTGTATGTGATGGCTCCTGTGTTTCTAAGGGAGATGTTGCCATTTTCCCAGTCTGACTAAGAGCAGCTATGGCTTGCCATCACGCTTGCCAACTATGAAAGTGGTTTGCTGTGCCTGGTTTGCTCCACAGTTGGGGCCAGTACTCTGCTTCATGCAGAACAGCTCTTGGCAAAAATGTCCATTAGACTTTGCTAGAAATTGGCAAGAGGAATAGCTAAAAATCTGTTGAGTAACCCCATCCTTCAGCCTTCCTCTGCTAATTCAACACATCAACTAATACCTATTTAAAATACAGCCAATAAAAGTTATTAAAAATACAACCAATAAAGACTCTTAGCTTGCATGCAAAATCACATGCATAAGTCTGAAAAATTGATGTTCAAAGTTGCAATTTTATCACAGACATGCCCCTCTATTCAATCCTCAACAGAGGAAAGAGCCTCAAATGAGAAATATGGTTGGCGGTCTGAAGCTTGGGTTTGGTGAACTAGAGAAAAATGGTCACTCCTTTCCAAAGAACTTTCTACTACCATGTTCTTTCTGTATTAGCTAAAGAGCTCCTGCCTTGTAATGTTTTTGCAAGTAAAATTACTGCAAGGCGTCACACTGACAGAGACAAACATTACAGTATGCAGCTCATAGCTGAGGCATCACACATTAATTGAAGTTATCTCTTGGTATTGTATCCCCTGGAAAGCAGGATGAATTATGCGAAACAAATGTCATGTTCTCCTTACAAGAAACAATGCTTAATAGCCAGAGCTGGTTAGAGAGAAAATAATTGATGGAAGACTTTTTCATTAGAAAATGTTATGTCAGACTTGAAATGTTTTGCTGGAATATAACTCTTTGATTACATCATTGAAAACATTTCAAAACAATTCTGTTCCAACATACAGTATTTCCTTTTGATCACACTTGCATTCAACTGAAGTAATATATGTGATAAAGTATATGTATGATATACCTATAATTTATATGTTCTATGTATGTTATTATTTATTAAAGTTGCATATTACAGTAAGGCCACATTAATCTCATGCAATAAAATAATTTAATGCAGGTTTTGGTTTTTTAGATATGGAAGCCAAATATCAAAATACCAGACTCCCAGAAATCACATTTGCCTAACAGTTCCTCTGAGAACACAAGACCTGACAGGTAGTACCTTTGGCTTCCCCTTGTCTTGAGAGCTCAAATTTCCAAAGGAGAGGAGGGGAAGGAAAGAGGAGGTGGGAATGACCCACGGCTAGTTTGAGACCTGAAGCCTGTGAGGCTTTATAGCTGAACCTCACACCCTACCAGCTCTCAGTGGCTCTTGGTCAGTGTGCATCCTGCACCCCTGCGCTGGAGCCACATGAGAAGTGGGGTACCAGTGGGGCAGAGGGAGTTTCTGAGGTAGGACTTGATGGTCCCCGTCCTCAAACCCCGGTAAGTTAATCCAAAATAAGCCTTTTCAAGTAAACTCTCTCTTGGAAGAAGCCACCGTGCCTCTGGGGGATAGAACATTGCACATCAAGCTAACACAGGACGTCTCAGTGACTGTCTGGAACAATGTACATTTTGCCTTCATGTCAGTAGATTTCAACACCCATTCAGCATATGGCTGCTGAGTCTTCGATGTGAAGCATCAGGCTGTCTTTCAATTCCACTTTAATTTTAGATATTGAATTTCAGTTTTCATTTTCACTTTGGTTTCACCAGAACGAAAACACTACAGAAACTGAAATTATTGTCTTAATAATACAAGCTCAGAATTTTTGCAGTGGAAAGAGCTGCCACTATATTGAGGAAGCAAGTCCCGAAAGAAAAACATTTCAATTAAGATTGAGATGTTAATTTTCCTGCTTCCTAAGCCCATTTTTTTTGGTTTTAGGAGTGACTGGAGAAAGACAGAAAGAAAGATTTGACTTTAAAGACCTCACTGCCGGCCTTCCCCTGCACTGTGGCAGAGATGTGTGCGCGGCAGGCGGGTGAGGAACATGGGTGACAGTAAGGGCTAGGTGATACAGTGGAGCTGAACGAATAACAGAGGTCCGATGGATGTAAGGACCCTTGTGTGTGAGGGTAAGGAAGCTGGCTTATTGCACCGCCACCCTGCACTGCGGCTACACCCTGCTGAGTAAGGATGCAGGCCTGAGACCAAAGCCTGCGTGACACAATGCTTTAATTGATTAGACAAATAGAAGCATCACATCATTTCCATAGTTCTTCTAATTTCTGGACTTCGTGCTTAATAGGCACAACCAACAGTTGGGGATTGAAAAGGATTTTATAAAAATTAACCTCCCTGGACTTGTTTTCTAGTTATGTTTGGGCTGAATACTGTAATACACGCAACTTTGCAGTGATGAAATAACAATGCCTGCATCATTTAGATGCTGTCTGTACTTTCTCAAGGTACTTACTCTTGCCTCAGTAATGAACAGATATGACAATCATTTGTAGTTAAGTATTCCACTTGTTTTTCTTATGTCTCTTTAACATTTTTCTCTAAGCACATAGGAAAAATAAATACATTGAGGAGAGAACTAGATTTGCAAGGATCAAAGGCACTTAAGAATTGTTTGGAGGTTTTGTAGTGTCATTTCTAGCCTTCCTTCCGACACAGACATGGCTTAAGTATCAAACTGTATCTATGTGTATGTATATGCACTTTTTATGTCCTCCTCTTACAAGACTTTGAGTTATCTGCCAACGTAATTCACATTTGATATGGAAGATAAGACCACAGAAATATGAAAAGCCTACAAGTTTCATGAAACATTAGTGTCTGTGTGAAAGAGAGAGACTCTATCTACATGGTAGTCTGGGGAAATATGACCCTAAACTTTGATAGCAAAGAGGTGCTAAAAATATCTCAACTGTAGGAAAAGCATCAGAATCTCTATGTTATTAAAGGCCACAGAATCTCATCTGAACACATAGATAAATTGGGTAAAAGCTTCATTCATTTCACTTCTCATATATTTTTTTCCCCTTTTCTTGCTAATACTATATACCATAGTCTCTTTGTTCAGTTGGATAGTGTATAACTACAAGTAAAGCATGTATTTACCATGCAGTATCAGTTCCCAGATCCCCAGAAATTTAAAATCAGACTCATATACAATAGTGGGGCTTATTTTAATTTGGTATTATTTGGTACTATGCTGAGGTACAGGTACAATCTCAAGGAAGAAGGCAGTCAAGTATAAAACTTTGCTTTGCATTTTTAATATTCCATTGTACAGAGATATTGTGAAAAGTGATCATAAAGCATTAATAAACCTGAAGTCTTGAAGAATCAAAAGTATTAATTTTAAAATCAGGGGGAGGAAATGCAAAAGACTGCTTAGCAACTTGAGAACAGTTAGCAAATGTGATGGACCAAACATGGAGCTGTCAGAATAAATTTTCATAGAAAGATCTGAAAAAACTCAAAAATCTGCCACAGTGGAAAAGCTGTCTCACTGACGTAATATGATACAGGAAGGCATGCTTTGGCAATAAGAACAAATAATGAGTTTTTTCAATTTTAATATATTTTTATATATATATTTTATATATATATACACTCAATATTAAATATATTAGCACTAAGTGCCTACTTAAAAAGAACAATGTCATCTGTAATTATTATTTTCCCTTTTTTCTCAGGAAAAGGAAATTGTCTGACTCTCCATTAACTTGTATCAGAATAAGTGAGGATGGAATATGACAATCTCAAGAAAATTAAAATGCTTTAAGTGTAAATGATGAACAAGAGGTTATTAGTCAGTGAGTCAGCTCTCTTAACCTCAATTTTTGTCCAACCTTGAAAGTAGCTACAAGTGCCCTCTCTGAGCTGAGAGCTCTCTTGGATTTTAACTTCAGACAGATATTTAGTTAATTAAAAAATTAAAATACACTTACATGGATAAATGCCTGCCTGTCTCTATCCTAACACAACATGGAGACCCAGGCTTTTTCAGGTGAACCAAGGTAACAGCTGTGCACCTTGTTTTTCCACAGTGTCCTGGTGCTGATTCAGGGACAAGGAGAACTGGGCTCTGGGTCCTTCTCATGCTTACATGGTTCGGACCTAAATCTCCTTTATTTTGACTCCTCTGAACTCACAGGGCTGTTCTAGCACCTCCAGACACAGGTCATGAGCCCTCATAAGGAAAATTATATTCTGATTATGCAGGAGTTAATTAATCAGGGATGTAATACTATTAGAAAATAATCTAATTTCTCCTCTGCCTATATAAAATTAATCCCCTAACGTGTTTTTTACTTTGATTCAAAACTTACATGACAAAGCTCCTATTATTTGTATAAGCAGGCTGTTAAACAGCTGAAAGATCTCATAGCTACCAAACTTCCCTTCCCTGTCAAATTCCAGTCCTTTTCATATAACCCATCTTATCTAGCTACATCCATCTAGAGTATTCTGATCAGTTCTTTTTCTGCTTACATACCTCAAATGCTTGCAGATCTTATCTTCCTCTTAGAAAGCAGATCTGTGATTTTAATCTTTGTAAACCAGTTCCTTGGTGCCCCAGTTGTATTGGTTCTTTTGTTACCCTTTCCCAATGCCTTACTTGGACGTTCCCAGTGTTGGCAGCACTTGGAACATCCAGTCATCCAGATTCAAGCTTCAGGTGTAGATTCACAGTATTCCTGTTATGTTAAAAGTTTGCACACAAGCAAGTCACACTACATCTTTGCAAACTCACATCACTAGTGCTTTTTCTATTAATTTGTTTCAGTGTTAATTCCCATATTTGGTGCCAGCACCTTTCTTTTGTTCTGTATTTTGTAAAGCAGTTGGAACAAATTGGTCCAGGTGCTTAAGTGTCAAAGAGTCCTAAATGACACAGAAATAGAAAAAAAATAGTCTGTGTTCAAGATAATTTTCATTGTTGTGTTTGCCTCCAATACCCTATAGCAAAATCTTAGATTTCAGTTTTCCCCAATAAAATAAATTTTCAATACCTAAATCCATCTTTTTGTTTGAGGTCCTTAACTTAGTATGAAGTGTGACCTTTTGGTATGCTTTTTGAGGGTTGCAAGGAACAGGTAACTAGCATCATCACCAGAAACAGTGTTTTGAAGGAGCAGGTGACGTGCAGAGTATTGCTACTGCCGCAAAAGCATAGTATATTAACTTTCCTGACCTTAAATATATGTGCCATGTCTATAATTTCAAATGATAAGTAGATTTCACATCTTCATTTTTTAGAAAGGGTTACATATGAAAGGAAAGATCCTCCCTGACTGGGAGGTCACCAAAGTGCCAATGGGGAAAAAAAAAAAAAAAAAAAAAAAAAGTGGAAAATGAAGGTTAATACAAAGAGTGGTGGAAGTGGTATTCCAAACACCCTGATAAATGTGAGAAACTCCTTAGTCGATGATTCATACTCTGTACCTGCTGTATATGACTGATGTATATTGACAGAAAATAGGAAGCTATCAACTGTGGGTGGCTCCATGGGACAAAGTATTTCCATGATTCTATTTAAATAAATATTTAAATTCGAGCTAAATACCACAGGTTGGTAATCCCCTTTTAATTATTGTGATTTTGATTACTAAATACCTCTAGAAAGTTTGCAAAGGTGTTGGCAAAATATTTAAGACATCGGTAACCGATGAAATAGTGATACAAACCAAAATGTAAATAGATAGCAAATAATGTCAGATTAAAACAGAAAGAAAACATGTATAGTTAGGAAAAAAACCTGCAAAACAGAGACACATAATGTCTACATTTTTAGAAAAGCAAGTATATACAGCTGAGAAAAAACAATCTGAATATAGGCACGTGGGAAGTGCATCTATCATCATCTACAAAGCTCTGTTCTATTACAGCATTTTTGTTAGATGACTTCATCTGCTCAGTTTTATGGAAATTTCAGTTTTAACAAGAATTTTACTTTTGCAAAATACATTTCTTCTATATAAAATCATCAGACAGAGACTTTCAGAAGACCACTTAACATCTGCGAGTTGCTTTGCTGTGTGTGACAGGAATTCAACTACCATGATGCTTAAGATATTTTTTAAATTCACAAATATGAAAATAAACTGTAAAAATACGCTTGAGATTAATTTTTTATTCATGCAGTGCAGCATCTATCACTTTACACATATGGTACTCAAAGTTGCTATTGTTATCCTCTAAACTGAAAAAAATGAGTTGAGAGATGAGCCTTTTAAACTGGTCTGCTGGGTGGAAAGAGACACTGTATCTCAGTAAAATTATTTTCTCTAGAAAAAAACAGAACACTGAAGCTGAGGAAAAGACACGCAGACCCCCTCTACTCTTTGAGCCAAAGTACAGCCAAGAATAATGTGTGATAGTATCAGCAAGTACTACTGCGGTTCTCTGTAGGTGGCAAACATAATACAAGCATTGGCAACTCAGCAAATAAATTAATGGCAATTTTCAAATGCTGTAATGGAAATGCCAGGGCAATTAAAGAAAGGTCAGAAAAACATAGACACACTGGCAAGGATCCTAACACTTAAAAAAGAACCTGAGAAAGAAATTAGAGGGGTTCTATTCTCTCTCTGAATATGTAATTCCTGAAGGACAATCATAAATTAGATTTTTTTCATTTAAGTATATTTCATTTAAGCATATGCTTATCTATATGTCACAGGAACGTTTCAAGGATCTGATTATTGGTTGCATTTTCAAAAATAAAAGGCTCTTGACATGAAACCATTTGTGAACTATTTTTATTTTTCAGGCCTTATATGGTTCTCACTGTTGTCTGCAACCTGCCAACAATAAAGCTGGGCAAAGCTAAAATTAACAGAGCCTCAGCTCTCCTTTAATTGTGGATCTTAGGATGGTACTATGAGATTTTATACTGATTAAAGTACACTTTGCTAGAGCAGGTTTTGAATCAAATCCATCCCCTCTGGTTCCTCACACAGAGCTCATGAAGCCTTTTTCCGCCAGGGACTGACACATTGCCTCTTTTGCTGAGTTCCCCACAGGTGTGAAGCAAAAAGGGCACAGGAGAAACACCCAACTCCCCTTTGGGTTTGCAGGCTTTGGGAAATGGGTAGCAGCATTTTCCTTCGGTCCTTCTGTCCCTGGCATCCCACCCCATGCGCTGGAAACCCTCCGCCCTTCCTCACTCAGTGGATGAAGCATCTCCCTCATCACCACAAGTGCAAACACTCCTCCTGGCTTGGCTTCTCCCTTTACCATGGGTTTCTCCAGCAGGCAGTAACACTCAAACACTGCTTTTAATAAAAAGTGACACCCTTCACTCTTTTGTATGTAAAGCATAAAGCAGAAACTGCCAGAGGAAACCCCCAAACCTCAAACACCCCTGTTCCAATCATTCAATTCAGGGAGTATACTATACTTCGGAGCACAGGCCTCATGAAAGACACTATAATAAAATAAACATATGACTTCACATTTAAAAAAACCTGGAGAAGTCCCCAGTAATAGCATTGCCGTGAGAAAATGAAACCATTTTCTTCCTCATTGCTCCTTCTGAAGTTTCAGATTTTCTGTAATATCTCTGTGTATAGCTGAGGGACTCCATACACTTGTTAGAAGGGAAACCTCCCCAATTTTGCATGTCTGATAGATGTGCACTAAAATATAGTTACACCGAGTAAGAAAAGTAAGGATCCTGGATGTAAATTAATACCTAAGACACGTGTTGTGTACAGAGTACATAGACCATGAAGACATGAGGGCTCCCAAAGTTGCAAGCAAAAAGAACAGTTAGAAATACTAAAGAAACCATTTTCATCAACTGAAAAAATCTATCAAATTACATTTCATACAGATCTATCAGATCTACTAAATGAATTTTCAAAAATGTTTCTGAATGCATTCCACTGTTACCAACATTTCCAATTAATACTAAGAAAAATGCATGGAAAGTACTGAAACATACAGTTATAACATAACGTGAATTAAATGCAGCGATCCTCTATTTGGCCTTATATCTGGTTTTGACATTTTCATTACATGCTAAAGTAGAAACATCAGAGACTCAACCAAAAATTTCAGATAAGTTGCTGAATCATTTCAAAGCAGATTTTATTTTTACCAGGTTATATGAAGAATTTAGAGGCTCAGTTCTGATAGAAAATGAAACTACATTTCAAAGCACTCAGAGTTCTTCAGAAACATATTTTTTATGCTTTCATATAGCGGTATTTAAACTTTGCAGTCGTCTTTGGACTAGTGTTCAATCACAGATAAATTTTTAGAATTCTAGTATGTATAAATATGAACTGTCTTACCAAACAAATGTTGGTTTCAAATGACTATTAAAAAGGAAGAACTATGAATCAGGAAAGGAAAAGAAATGGAGAATGATATGGAGTATGAGGAAAGGACATCAATGGAAACAAATGAAGGACAATGTAGAAAACGTTTAGAACACAAAAATGGAATTTAACTGGGATTTTCAAAATTGTTCATTTTTAAAAGTCAAGTCCAACATAAAAGAACTCAGTAACGAAGCTATTTTTGTAACTAATGAGAGCAATTAAAAAACATTTTCATTTTTATTAACTGTTTTTTTAAGCATTGTGATAACAAAATAATTTAATTTACCCTTGCATAATCTTTAAGGAAAGAGGGCTGACACCACTGAGGGTAGTGCATGTGGAAATCAGATTTGGTTTCTACATATCTGCATATACCAGATAATCTGCCAGACAGGGACAGCTGCAGCTCGGGGGGGAAAGGGGAACCAGCCTTCATGTGGAGCCGCACAGCAAGGAGCCCCAGCTGCTCCCCTGCCTGCCACCCGGATGGTGCTCAGCAGTCTAACCTAAACTTTGCCTTCTACTCAGTCCCTGCTGTATTTGCTGTGTCTCTATTTCTAATAGAAAAAAAAAAAGAGACAAATAAATCATAGACCAGACACACAAAAATGCATCAATAAAAGAATTTGATTAGTGACTGCTGATAGGAAAACTAATTAATTTCATATTATTAACCTTACGTTAAGAACTGAACCAATCCTAACACGAAGCAAACTGCACCAAATGTACCTACTACCAAGCTAAATATCCACAATATGGGAACACAGCTCCAACCTCCTGTGAGTTTATTTGTGATGAGAAATACAAATAAGGATTATGAGTAAGCACAACACATTTTGAAACTAAGAGTTTGCAAGACAGATTTAGTGTATCTGCACACCTTTATACATGCAGATCGATAACGGGTAAGGTACTACTGAAGGAAAGCACAACAGATTTTGTATCTGTAAATCTCAAGCCACATGAAAAATTGTGTTTTGAGGCTAGAACTAAAATATAACACTGATGTTTCCAATTTGGATTGAGAATGAATAGTCCTTCTGTATGAGAAAATATGGATTTGTAAATTTTCCAGCTTTTTATTCAACAGGTCTGGGGTTTTGCTATTCAAAGACCTATTCATTTTAAAACATAAGTTTTAATTTTGTTCTTTAAAATAGCTTTTCTGCAGCTGTGATGGTATAAATACAAAAGGAAAACCGCCTGAAGGCATAGGTAATCTACTAACCTCCTAATCTTCTGTTAGACAAATTGTGATAATTAGGAAAAGAAGATAACTTTTAGATTCAGGGTTATATGATACATTTTCTTTGTCAAGGAAGCCAGCACGAAAGATACGCTATCCCTATATTGCAGCTTCTCACACCACCACTGCTGCAATGCAAATGGTAATGGGCCACATGATGAATTTTATCATTGGTGTAATCCAGGTAAAAATAATCTCTTTTTAGGAAAGGTGGTGGTAGGGTTTTTGTTGGTTTTGGGTTTATTTCTTTTCTTTCTTTTTTTTTTTTGTTTTTTTTTTTTTTGTTTTTGTTTTTGTTTTTGTTGTGTTTCAATTTCTATTGAACTAATACGGTTAAGACATTGTAAGCAGCTGTATCAGAAAAGCTGAGAGGATGGCAGAATACGGTGCTGGGGCAGGAATGAGTGAGCAGGAACACTTCAGCAGCTGAGGCTGTTCCCTTGTGGAAATGCAGTTTTGCAGTTCCCTCATCGAAGCTGTTATGAAGGAAAATGCCAGGGTGGAACAGGTCAGGCACAGGAATCCTTAGCTTGAATTTACAGTGTTCTTCAGTTACTGAGCTAAAACAGGTAGGTAGCACAACATAAGGCCATAAAAACTGACAGGCTAGGAGACTTTGGGACACAGAAAGGAGAGTTTTAAGTATTGGACGTTAAAAGATGTAGCAGCAGAATGACTGTAAGAAGACGTGAACCCGGGGTCTCTGCTGACTCCATTATTTTTGGCTACCTGGGAAATGTTGAATTTCACTTCACAGGCTCTTCTACTAAATACTTTCTCTATGTATCCCATAGTGATGACGGTTGGGTTTAACCTCAATAAAGGTGTTTATCTGGGGGGAATGAGCCTCCAACAGCAGCTTAGTGTTTCTATCCTTTATCGGTTGTCTGTGTAAGTCAATTGTCTGTACAAGACCATAGGTGGTCACAGTTGATGTTTTTCTAAAATCTCCAAGAGGGCATAGAATATGCTAGATATCGTGTCATCACTTTGTCTTGAGCATTCATAGGATCCACAGATTTTAAACTTTCCTTTGTAGGGAGCATATGTATTCACAGATTTTGTGTTCTGGCTCTGGTAGTTTAATTCACTATGTAAACAAATTAAGCAGCTAACTTACATCATTCTTTAGACTTCACTGACTACTGGCAATATCAGCATTGGCCATAGTAGAAGATTACCTGCTTCATTCATACGAAAACACCTACCCACAGGCACCTGAATTCTTAAACTGAATCTTACAGAAATCATGCATAATGTGCATATTAAGCATGCTTTTTCTTATCATTATAAGCATTATTGTCTTAAAGCATGAATGGGCATGCCTCTTGGAGAAGGACTGCACAACTGGAGCCCACCAGACTGGACACTGAACATCTGAGACACTCCCAGAGCACCATGTAGTGGTGAGGAGACCACAGGCTACCGATTCAGCTCTGCACATACTTGCAGGCAGGCAGCCGGCAGGATAAAAACACTTGAGGGATGATGAAAAAACTTCGCTCATTCTCACGCCTGTCAAACTGACATAATGTGCAGCTGTAACCCGGGGAACAGAACTACCCACTGTGCCATTCTGGGAAGGACTAGCAAGCAACCAAAGTACGTATGAGCTTTCAAACTTCATTTTTAAATCACAGGCTTGTATTGCAGAGTGAGGCTTTACAGGAGGAAGTTTATCTTTTCCTGATAGACTAGTTACTTTTGTTCTGAAATCACTGAGAGATAATGGAGGCTCATTATGCAATTTTTGAGTTCGCTTCAGTAAAAACCCTCATTTTAACTGGAAACGCGTCTTTAATTAGCTTCTTGATTTGATATTTGGGATTTCTGTGAATTAGAAGAGAGATTAAGAATTGCAATGCTCTTGCATGTAACCTTCATTCTCAAATTTCAGTGGCCTCTCAAGGAAATGTGAAGGGGGGTTGTGAATGCATTTGTGGGGATTCCTTTTGCTCTTTTTTAGAAAGAGTACATTTGATCTACCTACTTACAGTATTTATTTGCTAGAATTTCCCCATTACAGTTGTTCTGATTTCTAGATATAGTGCAACTTTATTTTAGGAACACAGAACTATAACACATCTTCTGCATCATGAAGGCAATGTTGAGAAATCAAATAATGTAATTCATAAACATATCAAGCTCCAACCCCATCTAATTCCCCCCTCCCCTCCCACTCCAAAAGGAAGGCTACACTAAAGCCCTTCATGTTTGCCAGCTATAGAATGGTCTTCCATCTAGTTCCAGCACCCTGGAAATCCTTCATGTGCACAGCCCCCTTCTGAAGCAGCCCCAGCTGCACCAGCCACCTCTGCAGAAGGACTTCTGCAACATCACCCACGTGCTAGCTAAAGAAACAGTCCAGAGTGTGCAGGCACCACACAAACAAATTTTTTGCATTTTTAATCTGTAATTAATTTTAAATCAAAGATGAAAATTACCGCCACTGCTATGAAAGGAGGTTCTGCTTCCCATTCCATTTCCAAGGTGCAGTGGGCAGGAAAAAAAGTTTAAGAGCTCCAGCAAGGCGAAAGTGAAACTAATGTACCACGGACAGCACTGTGCTGCAGGCAGAATGAGTTTCTCTGTAAACATGTTACAAAAATAATACAAGGTTCAATTTGATTAATCTTAAGGTCAAGTAAACTCCTTTTGAACTTAATAGGAACAGTTTCCCTTTGAAATCCCTGCGTATTTCTCAGTCGTCACACTCAGAATACCTCCTGAGCAATACGAAAAGCTCCACGTCCTCACAGCTTCTTACATGAAGTCAAACTGAGCATTTCACTGAAAGGATTAATTCAGCTTTTCTTAAAAGTAAGTTGTATTTGTTGGATTGTGCCCCTATGTTCTAGATATCTTGAGACTGTACAGCTTTAAATTTATTTTTTTTTTCCACCCACAAAACTATAAACAGAGGCTTTACTAAAGTCAAGCACACGAAAAACTTAGTACTGGGTACTGGTAGAGATGAAAACAAGTAATTCTATAAAGTGATGCATTTCAAAGCTGTTGAAATAATACAAAATAAAAAAAAACCTGCCATTGTTTAAAGCAGACTTTTTTCTGGGGCAATGAATCACTTCCATTAATATTTTTCATCTTATAAATTAATATATTGCTAAAAAGTCTAAAGTGAGCAAAACTGTCCAGGTAGCTAATTAAAAAAATTCTACTGTATAACTTATTCTTCTTTGGAGAATATGCAAGCAAGAATCAAATATTTAAAGATAAAATAAGTGAATGCACTGAATTCACAGGGATACTTTTAATGAAATTTAAAATTCTATCTATGAAAGGAGAATATTCTTTAAAGTTATGGGTAAGGCTTTCACTTTCTTATCAGTCAAATGTCTTTGGTTTTTTGCTTAAATGAGGTAATCCTATCTCCTCCTCTCCCTAAGGAGATATTAATGAACCTTTGTACTGTGAAGTATCAAAAGCATTCTGAAAATTAAACTATTGGATCACTATAGTTTTTGATTTCTTTAAAGATATTTAAAGGTATCTATTTAGATATTTTTATTAAAGATATTTGAAGATATATAAAGATATCCATAAAGCACTTTTTTTTCTAATGAAACAGATGTGTTATTTCATTAGCTTTCATTTCTTTAAGATAAATGATAGTTTACATAATAGCATGTTTGATTTTCCACCCCTGAACGTTCACAGCTTCCCGGGAACAACCTAGTTCCTGTGAATTTTACTGTTTTCTAAAATATGACCATCATTCCACTATTACTACCTTTACCAACTAAACATTGTATTGAATCTAAGAGTCATGAAAGTAACACATTTATTCATCTCGAGTAAAAACGAGCATGTACTCCATCACAGAGAACTTCAAAGCTGCCAAAGGTCCAAATACATCTGTATTGCCCGCCTGCTGTGAGGTGAAGCTTTGCAATACCCTACTCTCGGGCAAGGCTCTGAACCACAACACATCAGTTGTTTTCTACTCTGTCAGGGCTAGTCAAAATACAGGTGGATCTTCACTTTCGAAGTCACATGTGAACAGCAGATATAGTACATATATAAAGACACATTTACGTAGAAGTAACTTCCCCACGCACATCCACCAGAAGATTAACCAGTCTTTTGACTGTGAGAACTTTCCTTTACACCTGCCTGGTTATTTAAACTTGTGTTTTCTTGAATCTTTTCCTCTTCTTTCCTAGAATACTATCAGCTCTCCAGGGTTCTCTCAGAAACAGCTTTGCTTTGAACCTACTTGTTTTACCTCACTACACACTAAGCCGACATATTCATGGGATGAATACAAATTAAACACAGACTGAGTTCAAAGGAAAGGAACTGATTTTTGACACTGTATCACCAACCTAAATAAAATTGTATATAAATGTTAAATTTTAACAAGTATTTTGAAAGCAGAGCATAGAAATACTACATGGAAACACAAAACAATACAATTAAGAACCTAAATTAGATAAACATTAGTTAGTGATATGTTCAGAACAGTACTTAGGCCAGAGAAGAAAGATGTTTCCATCAAATTATTGCCTGAATCCTTGTGTTTATAATTTTTGTGATCTTAACCCAACAAATGCACATGTACTGGAACATTTTAAGTAACCTGAGTGATACTTAGCGTCTCCTTTGCGAATGTGTAGATAAGAACAAAAAACTTTAAAATACGTCATTATTTTCTGAATCAAGGTTTAGTAAGTTTTCTTTTTGATTGTCCATACTAATGTTTTTTCCCCAGCAAAAAGACTTGGCACATTTCTATCATATTATATTTCCTAAGCCTACCACAGTGCACAATATTGCTCCTGCTATTAGCTGCTGTCCATGAATACCCTAGGTTGAGAAACACCCATAACAAGGGTGTGTCTATACTTAGAAATGTCTGTACTTATTTCACAGTGATAATGTTTTACAGTGTTTCATGCAGATTCAGTTTTCCAAAAATCATACTGAGCTACCCAAGGCTTCCTTCAGAAGGACCTTACCAACAAGATGCTCTGGCAGGGGAAAGTGAGGTGTAGTTTAGCCTCTCTGGTTCTAGCCTCTGATATACAAGCCATGTCAAACAGATGTGAAATAATTTTGGGCCAGGAAAATAATTCCCCTTCTGACTGCACGTACGTGCCTCTCGTGGCTCACACAGGCATGATCTCTTTGGCTGCTCACAGGGTAAGAGAGCAAAATTCTGCTCCTTCCTTGTGATTTATTCAAAGCCACAGTCAAGTTTTTAGCACATGATCTTCTCCCAGTATACTTTTACACGGCTAACTCCCATGCAAAGCCCCCTTACCTGGTGCCCAAAAGCAGTGCTGTCACCACCTTGGCCTCAGTTCCTTTGTTTGAGAAGTCCATGCAACAGCCAACTTGCCAGAGCACAGAGACTTATCTTCACAGGAAGATGAATACAATAGCTACAACTGACACTGTTATTCTTACTTGGTGACTTCTTTTTTTTTTTTTTTTTCTGCTTTTAATGAGCCAGATTCCAACCTTGTTTGTAATAGGCATACAGTGATGGATACATTCCACTGCCACGTCCAGGCAGAGCCATTCAGAGACAGGTTGTACTGCCCAATCTAAACAGAACAAGTCAAGATTTTGGCCCTTTCAACACAGAAAAATAGGTGTAACATACACAGGAAATAATCACTTGTAAAATTTATGTTTCAGAAATATCTTTCTTTAGTAATTCCATAAAACAATAGCTACCCTAGCATAAATATTTTCAACTTAGAACAAGCATTTCTGTTTTTTCATATGCAACAGATATGCTTCCAATCAGAACAAATGCATTAAAATGTTTAAAAAAAAAAAAAAAAAAAAAAAGTATTTTCATTTATGAAGTAGCGCAAGGAAGTTCCCTGAGTATCCGTGGCAGGAAGTGATTGCTTTACTGAACACACAAAGCAAAGGAAGAAGGAACATTTTTATGGAAACACTGATGTGTAAACGAACTAATAAGACTCACCACCCCTTTTCAAATGGAGTGTAAATTATAAGCTTCAAGTAACCAAAAATGATTCCTGACCAGAATGTTTTCATCCTACCTGTACAGTGTAAGAGATGGACTGTGCCAGTCCTCAGCCACTCACAGGTGCAGTCCAAGATCCTTTGAAATGAGCTCTGCAGGAATGGTAGAGGGCTCAGATCAGAGTCTGTATCTACAACACAGTGAGCAGAGATCCTGAGGGTGATTTTCTTAAAGATATTGTTACTTCATACACACCTAACTGTATTTCACTATGTAACTGTGGTCTTAGCAACTGCAGTTTTTCAAGCATATCTTTACAAAATTATACACTATACAGTGGATTTCTGGTCCTATTTACTGAATAGGGAGTTAAGTTTTTAGGAGAATTAAAGTAAGACTTCACTGACAATCCCTAGACCTTGCTGGAGTCTTACATCAGGTTTACTTCCCTCTCTTAGCCCTTTTTAAATGAGTGTAATTGATTTTTATCCAATTCTAACCATGGTTCCAAAAGAGAGATTTTTTTAAAAAAATCAAGTAAGTTTTCTCTTGGGAAAGCATGGGGAGAGAAGCAGAGAAAAAAAAATGCTAATTGCTAATGCACAACATATTAGGACATAATACAAGCCTCATCAGAAGAGATGCAGCAAATGTGAAGACTATGGCACTAATTGTGATGCTTAGGCTGCATTTTCCCCAATCTGCTGCTCTGCCTGGCCTTTGCATTGTGCAAGTGGGTGGGAGAAGGACCATCGGGCCATGCCCACTACCGCGGCAGAACCCTGCAAGTGAGCTGTGGCCCACACCAACAGTGTTGCTCCCCCTGTTATCTCCTGGTGCTTTCAACCTCCTTCAGAGTGCTCTGGTTTACTGGGAAGAGAATATGATTTACACTTTAGATTGCTTTTAAATCACTGAAAGCAAAATACCAGATAAATATAAATACAAATGAGCACACTGTCAAGAGATGTACTCTCCTCAGCATGACTTGTGTGCTGCTTGCTCTTCAGTGTAAGATCCTATACAGAATCAAAGTGTAAAACTGTTACAGGAGTTTTGAGCTCTAATACTGTGCTGGTTACCACAACAGGCACTCACAGAGACAACACTACTGGCACCACAGAAGTAGAAAATGAACTATTACAAAAGGTTTGACTTTAAGAGCTCTTTGCAGAGTTGCAGGACAATCATAACTGCGATCTTGAGCACATTCTTTCCATGACTGTAAATGAGGCAGCATGTCCTGGTTCACACAAATGAGGGGTATAAAACATCTAGAGTATTCCAAGTTACTGAGATGAAGCAAGACAACCTACGGCAACCACAAATTTGGAACAGAAAGTCATTGTTTTTTGGATGTTATTGTTGTTGCCTAGACTGCTTGGAACACTTCATTGGTCAGTGACTGTAGCCCTCAATTCCATTTAAGTGCAGGAGAATGAAGCAGCATTTTAATCTTATTGGCAGGGCAAGAAGAACTACCACTTCTGCCCCTTTTTTTGTGGTACATTTGGCACATTTTGGTACATGTGGTACTTTTGTGGTACAAATGGATATGTCCCCCAAATGGATAAAGCTGTCACTGAAGTGACCACAGCGAGGGCAGTTCTTGTGCAGTGACCCCAGCCCAGCTGTGCACAGGTTGGGCAGCCGTAAACGTGGCAGTGAAAGAACAGCACGCGGGATTTGGGTGCTCTCTCAGTCTGTTGGGTTCATAGGCTTGCACACAATTGGGCAGAGCTGTGTTTTAGGCTGTCACTTTGCCACAGTGCCCCGATGTCAGCAGGAAAATCACTAGATGTGAGTCTGAGCCTGTGGGGACTCTTCCACGTTGTTCTGAAATATTTTGGGGAAAGAACAGTGATCCCTATGTTGCTTAAAAGGAATAGACACTTGCGTAACTGCAATGCCTTGCAATCCCTCCGGGTGTTGTTTTCATTGCATCTTTAGCCAATCTCATTAGAGCTCTCAGAAGAGTTCCGTTCCTATCGACTGAGGAAACATTGTAAAGACAATTTATTAGGAATACCTATTCAAGCACGTCTCTGGCAGGAGTAGAGTTATTTCTACTGCGTATTTCTAAACCTCTTTTTCAGCACTAGTAGCACTTTGGTAGTGACGGCCAGGTAGCTGAAGTGATGGGTAGCTGATATAGGTGGGTTACACAGACTCCAAAGATTATTTGCGGGCTGGATAACAGAAATTGTGTACTTTTTCACTATTTCTTCAGTGAATGATTGTCCACAGTAACTTCAAGGCTCAGATTTTCCAGGATGGTATGGCAAGTTCAGACTGTTTTTCCCTCCTTAAAGGCTGACCATAACGGTCACTCAGCAAAAGTCTTTCAGCCAGCAAGCTTCCTTCCTTGATGTCTTATTATATAAATAATATTATTTATAACATTTATATAATAACTTTTATTGTGTTCACCTTCACTATAACAAACAAGTTAAAATAGGCTGTACTAGAAAACAAACAAAAAATCTCAGTCTGAAATGCGGTATAATGCAGCCTTGACAGTAACGGGCATTAATGATGCCCTACTTCAAAGCCTTCTGCCTGCCAAGATTCTTTCCCAAGATCTCACAAGAATTCAGTCAGGTCAGCTCAGTGCCCATGTTCAAGTCACTGCTGCTCCATGGGGATTTTCTGAGTGTTGAACCACAGTTACAGAAATCAGGTAGGGAAAAAAACCTCACGCAGCTTTTCATCATAACTTTTAATATATGGAACACTATCTCTACTGCCCTCAATAGTGTGAATCACGTTATTTTAAAGGTCAGCAGTTCTACTTGCTACTGCAAGGTTCTCCAAAGTACACATTCAGATTTGGTGTCTCTCCTGATCAAACAGAACATAATAAAGACACCGAACTTCAGTCACTCTAGCCAGTATACTCATCTATAAATCACCCAGCAAGCTGGCAAATATTAAAACGTTCTTTCATGCACAGCAGGGAATAACAGCATGACCCCCATCACAGGTTGAATATTCTCAGCAACTGGAAATTCACCCAGTTTTTTCAAAGCATCCTCCTGCCACTTTATGTAATCTTAATCAGCATATCCAGGACAAAGCAAAGCTCCGGAGGTAACGCTTCTCTGCCTCTCTGTTTGTGCCTAAGCCCACACACCTGTAGGATCCAGAAACTGTGGTTCTCTTGAGGTTTATTTTCTCCCCCTCACATATGTGCAAAGACTGCACAAGGTTCACTTGCAAGGCCAAGGTTCCTTCTTTAGCCTGAATTTGTCTTTCTGGACTTAGGCAAACTGAATTTTAAAAGGATCCTGGAAAGCCTTTACAGATCACCTCAAAACTACCTGAATTGAGAGCATTTGCCAGAGGGAGTGACTTGTTAAAAATGACTGAACAACTGGATGTGAGAGACCAGGAGGCTGAATATCAGTGTATGCCAGGTACTGCAACCAAGGAAAGATGTGTACTTTCAAGCAGAAGTGCCTGTGATAAAAACAGGTATAAAGCAGAAGACAATAGCAAACAGAGAGCAATTTTGTTCATGCTGATGAAGTTAAATTATGAGATTTGTGGTGGACAGCGTTGAATCCTGAAGGAGATTGAGAAATAAGAAGAGAGAGAAGAATTCATATATTATTTCTTCTCTTATGTTAAAAGTTCCTGTGCTACTGCTTAACGGATAGTCAACAATGTAGGGGACGAATTTTATCTGATTTCTCTGGCTGTGTTTGTAACATCACACTTAAAATATTCCAGTGATGGGAAACTTTCATTCCATTACTACTGACTGGGAGCTGAGAAGCAAGTTTATATTTACCGCACGTATCATACATTCGACTGAATGAAAAAAAGCAGGACAACTACAGTTATCCAAATGCTCACTAATTCTTACAAGCAATATCTTTATTTAGGATATAGAAGAAAGTGTTGACATATCATGTTATTCATCTCAGACAAATCCTGCCTGACCTTTTAGAACTGATAGCTTAGTAAGACTTGTCTATCCAGCTTTCCTTCCCAAATGGGCCTCGGCCAGACCGATACAGATGGATTACCTGGGAGGATGCCACCACGTGAGCTGGATGGTACGGGTGTACCGAACGGTGCACAGGCAAGGCTGAGCTGTGGACCAGGCTGTGCTGACAAATAGTGGGACACATAACACTTGGTGGGAGGATGTACCTGAGTGAGGCCTGGGCATGACCTCAGTGTAGTGACAAAAAAGATTTATGGTGCTGGATGCGTCTTTTCAGTACTGTTATGCAGACAGCACCGGACAGATGCTTCAGCCGGAGGTTTCTTAGCAGACATACAAGAGATGCATTTAGTCCGAACAGGAGAAGTAGAGCGTTAAGTGACATTATGTGCATAAGAGGCAAGGGACTGGATGAGAAGGTTTAGAAGCTATAAAATTTAGCAGACATTAAAGTGATTTTTTAAAGGGAATAAACTCTTTTGTCAGGGAAAAGGCTCCCATCCAGCGCAGCTCCGAGGAAGGGTGAGAGTTTGTTTGGTGTGTTTGTAATAAAATACAGTGAAGAGGGCAGAGATAAGGTGAAAAGCAGTGCACCTGAGGCTTGGCAAATAATGGACTGGATATTCTAGTAGATTTTCCCAGATCTTGTGCTAAGGATTTCTTTTTTTTCACTGAGTGCTTTAGTCAACTATCCAAAAAAGTGGTAAATGTAATAGTCATGTCTTATGTCTACATAGTTCTGTGTGGCACTGAATGCTATGGAAATACCATAGCATTAAATATGTGGAGATGAGGGCAAAAACCAGCATTCAGATACTATTTAACTTTCTACATAAGAAAATACTGTCTCACAGATTCCATTCTCACTGTAATGCAAATCAAAGATGGCTTAACACTGAGCTAATTGTGTCACACTAATGAAAAATGGCTTGAGAGGTCACTGGCACTTGGTTTTCAATGTTTAGCCTTTATAAAACCAATGAGCTCTTCCTGTTGTCGACTCTAAGACTCTGAAGCACTCAGAAAATGTTAGAGAAGGAATTCTGTGCTTGACAAAGATCACTCGTATGAACCATACCCTTTAGCGACTGCACCTGTTTGCCACTGTCTCATTTACGACATTTGTAAGGGGAACATTAAGCAAGAATTATGCAATGTACTGATTGCTTAGGTGTAAATTTCCATCCTTTTTTACCAAAGAGATGGCTATATGAAATGCATATTTCTTAATTAGAACTACTCAACTGAGGGCAATTTGAGTTATTTCTTGAAGAAAAAAAATAAATCGATTTTGAAAAAGAGGACTGAAGGAATGGCACCCTTAGGTTAGCCTGGCAGATGGAGGTTGTGAATATAAACTCTTAAGACATCAGAAGCTACATAAAATTCGAAGTTTAACATGAAAGCTCACTGAATTAAAAAACAGAAACAGGCTGCAGAAAATTAATTTCTAAAAGATATATGTGTGAATATGGACTGTACATGGTAACACAAGGAGATGGGCTAGTATGCCTAGAGAAATCAATCATTTTCAGGGTCTGTAAAAGCAGAGAGAAGAAAGAAAATAAGATAATGGCAGATTGTGAGCTTGAGCTGTATCTCAAATTAAAGTACCACAAAACTTCCTGGTAAACCCCAGGCGAGTTCAAGGCAAGATTTGTTTTCTCTCTTCGAATATATTCCTACTTCCTTAGAATATATTCCGATTCCAATGACCCATAAATGTTGTGGCAAATAGGTATTAGTGGAATACAACAAGCTCTGGCTACACATCCACTGCTGTTATCTGCTAACAAATATTTAAATTGATAAAAAGCCCAGAGACCCTGTATCCATATTGTTTTGGCTTTGAACTGCTACAAAGGGGAAGAGCTTGCAAAACAATGTCCCATTGCCTCCACTCCCCAAATCTTAGGTCCTAATGCTAATGTTGCTGAGGATGATTGCTGTGGAAGATTTACCTATGCCTTAATTTCAAAGAAACCATTTGAAACAATAAGCAACAACAACAAAACAAACAAACAAAAAACTACACAAAACCCAACCCCAAAACAAAACAAAGGATTAGAAGCAATTCCTGTTACTGCAAAACACACATTCCAATTTTGTTAGCAAAATAAAAATCCATCTATAGCAAAGACTGCAGTTGCTAAAGAGAGACATGGATTTCAGCTGTGGTCAGGTAAACATAATCAGTTGAATACAACAGAAACCAGTATCTCTTGAGGAGATGAGATTGCAGGAACATACGAACTTTATAAAAGGAGGCACACTGTTAGGCTTGGTCCTCTGAAGATAATGAGAATCAGAATCTCATCAAAAGTGTTATGATGGAATGGGAGAAAAATTCAACCTGATGTGGATTGCAGACAGAAGAGACGATTTGAGCTCAGAAACAAAGAAAAGTCTGCTCAGCAGCTAGATGCTTTAAAGAAGGGTAAATTGAATTTAGCAGTGGCATGGAGATAATCATATAAGAGATTATTTTTATGATATACACCAAGATGTTTTTCCATGCGGGAAATCAGAATGTCAGAGGGAAAACACAGCTAGATGATTTCAGTTTACTTTTCTCTTATTTTTCTCTTTACATTCACTTTGAATGCATTTCTTTTGTACCTCACACAGAAAAAAACCTCAAAATTGTATTTCTAGGCATGCTGCTTGCTATGTACCTGTCTCAGGGAGGTCAAGGTAAAACACAGCTGTCAGTTGATACAGAGGAAAAAGAAATTTCAACAAAATATTTGCAAGAAAACCTACAACAATTAAGAGACGGATACAAACTGAGTTATGCAGGTTTACTGGTATAACCACTTAGTTCAGTATTCTGCTCTTGCTCTGCTCATCTGGCATAAACCTTTTCTGTTAGCTCTTGGTGCTTCCTTCTGTGAGCAGGTACCTTTGTCACTCGCTCTCCACTGAGTCCACGTTACATAAACTCTAGTCCAGTGCCTTTCAGAGATTTGCCTTTATGAACAAAGAAAGTAAGATAAACTTCAGCTCAAAATTTCTGTTGATGCTGTTTCATTTTATTGAGCCTGTTGCTAGGATGACTACTGTGGGACTTCTGAGCCCACACCCTAGATTCTATCTTTTCGGGCAGCCACTTCCCCCTCTTATATCCAGAAGTTATGAGTCATCTGCCTCAGTGAGCCAATAAATGCCTCTTAACCTTTTCCAGGCCTGAGAGAATAATAGCAGAAGGAGGTGTTCAGTCAGATTCTAATGACCTTTTAAATCAGAAAGACTGTGTGGGACAGACTTTGGTCCTAAAGGTCTTTCAGAAAACACACATTAGAAATGAAATGCTAATTGAGCTGTCATTTCAGATCGCATGGCATACTGAAACATTGTCTGCTATCTACCAAGGAAAATAGTTGACAGGTCTAAACCAAGCTAAACAGAGAGATGGTTCTTAAGCACTGGTGGCAGTGATTTATTTTAGCATGCCAATATTTCTTTACAATTTTGCCATCAGACTGTGATCTTGCATTCCTCTTTTATAGATAAAGGCAAATCACTCACCCTTTAGAACGCGTGAAGCCAAGTTAAGGCTTTGAACAGAGTATGTACTTTTATTTTGCTGAAACGCCTTTATTCTAGCACTTGCCGTAGTTCAGAACATTTCTTGTTAACCACAATAGCGCTGCTGCAAGAAGCAAGACCCCTTTAAGCTGTTCTGCGTACAGCCAGTCAGGGGTTCTCAAAAGCACCCCAGGCAGATCCTTTTTCAGAAGCTGTGACTGTCAGTATATCCGCACAGATGGAAGTTAGCAATATGCCAGAGACACAGTTTCAGGCTGCACTGGAAAGGGTTATTTCTCAACAGATAGATTACATGGAAATTTCTATTACCCCAGAGTATGATACACAGCTCTGAGGGTAAAAAAACTGTTGTCTTCCCATAGAGTATAAATAGAGGTTCAGCAGAAAAGGATATTAAGGAATGGATCCACGGTCTAATCAGCCAGACAGGTATGACACGTTCATTAAAGGAAGCATATTTAGTTCAGAACAGGTAAGCCAATAGGACCATCTGGCAGAAAGGTACTTCAGTTCTTTTGAGAAAACATACAAAATGTAGTAACAAGCATGTCAACTTGAAAAGAATACGATAGCCTATTCGTTAAAAAGCTTAGTTGCTAGAGTGCTTTCTTACATAAGGAGAAGGATGCCTATCCTAACAATTCCAGTTTTCTTAAGTAATTGTAAAATGCCTGTGAACTATTTAATGTTTATTTTATCCTCTCATTAACACTGAACATCACCCCAAACCTACTGAATAATCAGAGACAGGTCTCTTTTTTTACACAATAATTAGCACATTTTGGTGATGCCTGTACAATTTTAATCCATCAAATGCTACAAGAAGCAATACATTTGTCATGGGGCAGACCAATTAAGGTACCTGAACACCGCAGTTGTGCCTGTGACTTTCCATAATCTTGTTCTTCTACAGCCGTCATTTAGTGTGATTGACGACATGTTTGTGAGTGTTAAGACTCACAGAGTTTAATGATATCAGAGGCAGGAATTAGAGGACATAGGTCTCTCACATTTCAGCTCACAACATTTTTCATTTCAGAACATTTCCATAAGATAACAAACAATTTAATTTTTCCTGCATTATTGTAATGGAAAATAACTGTGAGGGGTTTTTCCATCTTCATCCCACCACAGTTCTAAGAGCAAAGTGCTGGCCACTTTGTTTAAAAGATGCAACAAAGCTGTCTCCTTCCCTGGTTCCCCCCTGCCCCATTCTGTATGTTCTGCCTGGAAGGGGGTTTATTCTCAGGACAATAGGGACATTATTTGCTGCTGTCAAAGAAATCTGCAGCAAAAGTTTTGTATCTTTTTCAAGCTATTTCACACTATTTGTGTTTAAAAGGTTAGAATAAAATTTGATCATTTTTTAAAAGTGTCCTGGCAAACAACAATGGTAATCAGCATTGTAAAAAAAAAAAAAAAAAAAGTTTTACCTGAATTATCTACAACATTTAAGTACAGCTGCATACAAGAACATACTTTAAGCCTATAAATGTTTCTAAATCTGATTAGTTTAAATTGGTGTGATTACTTCTATGTGTCAAAGTTAATACAGGAAGTATTTAGAAACTTACAGGGCGAGGGTTTTAAACTATTGAATATTATAAAGAGTATCTTCCCCCTCATGATTACAGGACTAAACTGAGACTGAACATACACAGGTTGCTTTTCTTAAGCCAGTAACCATCTGCATTACTTGGGAAAATCTTCACATCTACACTTCAGGTGCCTTATCGCTGAAATTAGAGCCAGGGACTTTCTTCAGTTTTGCAAACTGATATAAATCAGGCGAAAACACAATAGTTTATACATAGTGTTGTGATAGTTAATTGTACAAGACAACACAAGCATAGTAGCTTCAGAGCAGAAAGATAATTTTCCCTAACTGAAATTATGGAAGAATGTATTTAAGTACAAATAGAACAGGACACTGCAACAGACATAAATACTATTAATAGGAATCCAGTGAGACTGCTAATGTCTGGCCTTCGGCCTCAGAAGGAAATGGCTCACAGACAAAACCTTTTCCTGGAAAGTTATTCACCTCACCTGCCTTCACCACCACCCATTGCTGGATGAACCACCAGTTCCTGAAGCACTTCCCTCTAGGTTGTCTACTAGTTAAGACAAGTTGCCTAACTTTTATACGGGAAAACCCTGGGGATGTAAACTCTAGACTAAATGTATGTCAGAACAATCATGATGCAAATATCTTGGCTATACCTACCATTTACCGGGCTACCTAAATTTATCTTCTCAAATATATTAGCCACAGAAGACAACTGAACTCCCTAACCTGGTTTTAAGGGAGTTCTAGATGACATTTTATGAGTAAGCCTTGTGAGGTATGGTGTATCATTTGCTTTATTAGTTTAGACAGTATAAAGGTGGGATTATTGTTAAATATTAATTTCAGTATTTTCATTATGACAACACGGCAGTGTATGAGCTTAAAGGAAATTAATATTTTCCCTACTTTTCTCAAAAAACCCCCCTCCAGAGTAATATAAGAAATTAGTTCTGTAATGGCTTGTTGCACAAACCCACAACCAAGTAATTTTAACAATTAAAGACCAAAAATGCAATAAGTGAATGTGTGAGACTATCCTGATGCAAGAGGATCATTCGTGTGGGGAACAGACATAAAACTAGGACTGCTAATTCAGCATATAAAAGATAGGTTACCACGACACATTACATTCCCCAGCATTTGCAGAGGTACGCAGGTGTGGGTGGTATGTCTACAATGCTAGTAACGGTATTAGTGCATAGATTCTGCTGCCTTGTTCTCAACGAGAGGTACAGGCAACTGCTGAGGTATCTTGAAAGGGAGCCATGCTAGCTCCCTTAGTTTTGGGTTGGGTTTATGCTGGACCTTCTTTCATTATAATTTAGAGCACAAAGATGTGCTATATCATACAGTCTGTGCAAGCCCACAACTCTTTGGAAAGGAGCACAGAACATTTTTTTCTAGCTAACATTACAATTTCTTAAGGTTTCTGAAGCCAGTCTAGTACCCTGATAGATCAAGTCATCAAACGCTTAGGACAGCATAAAAGAAATCATAAAAACACCCCTGCTAAGGCTCCTTGAAATGTCTCCTTAAAGTTTTCCTCCACCATGATGACTTCCAAAACCACCAGATAATGTACATAGATTATGCCTCTGGTGTGGGCATAGTGAGAAAGTTTTCATTATTTACCTGTATTCAATTTTAAGCCAGTGGGACAGTTTATCTTCTTTTCTTTTTCTTTTCAGTATTTTTATTGTGCTTTGTGCAGGAAAGCTCCCAGGCATTGTCGCAATACTAACCATTAAATAACATTCTTATGATCAGACAAGTTATTCTACCTGATTCAGGGACCAACTGATGAACTTCAGTGAGGTAAAACTAGCTGGACTCACTGGGCTTAAAAGATCTAAGAAATAGATCAGTGTTAGAATTTTAGTCCAGAAAAAAATAGGCTATTAAACTATTTTATAGATGGAGACCTATATCTACAGTTGCAACAGACAAAATACAAAGTAGCTGGGTGAGGAAGTCACTTTCCTTTATGGTACAGTTATAAATGAAGTACATTACAGTAGGTGTTAGTATTATTAATCATGTTTACTACAGTAGTGCCTAAAACCATGCAAAAGATGAGCCTCCGAGGATTCTGTAGTATGCAGAGACACACAGCAAAAGCCCACAGCTATCCTGAAGAGTTTATAGAGGAGGTAAACAATACAGGTACCAGAGGGGAAAGTCACACAAAAAATGAGTGGCATGAGCAATGCAATCATGGCAAATGTTCATTTTGCAATGGCAAAGAGAGAACAAGAGGCTGAGATGGGACACGGGGGAAAAGAGGGCACTAGGAAAGGGACAACTCAAACAGAAAAGCGAAACGAAATGCAGGTGAGCATGACCAGTCTAGAAACACTTCGGACAGATGTGGAAGGGTGGTGACAGATTTAGAGTGGACGTCCACTAAGTAGAGGGGTAGAGAGAAGCCTGCCAACAGCGCAGAGATAGCTAGAGACCACAAGTAGCCTGCT
Organism: Falco cherrug; assembly: GCF_023634085.1. Lineage (NCBI taxonomy): Eukaryota > Metazoa > Chordata > Aves > Falconiformes > Falconidae > Falco > Falco cherrug. Next base: position 84,249,829 of record NC_073702.1, on the reverse strand, counting down.
ACACCTGGTTGGGCTCCCAGACCCTCTGTTTGCCCACATGACAGCCCTGGAGCTGGTGGGAGCTTCCTCGACAGGCCTTTGTGACCAGGTTCTGCTGGATGCATCTGAGACAGATAACCCACTGATTTGTTCTTGTATTTGTGTTCTTACACCATTATATTTAGAAATGACCATGCCACAGAAAAGCACTCGTTGGCAATTTTAGACCATAGAACCAAAAAATAAAGCACATAAGACATCTGCCTTAAAAATGATACCAGCCATCACTCTTTGATTGAACCAAATCAGCTCTGCCATCAAAACAAAGTGAAATTAGGCACTTCATTCTTGAACAGACATTACTTTACTGATACCAGTGTATCTCAAAGAATTAGGAAAACTGTCAGTCATAATACAGCTTTGCTGTTCAATATTTACTGACACATTTTTTCTGCCCTGAGCACAGAGTGAGGAGGCAGTGAAAATCAGGCTGCACATAAAATCTTTTTAACAAACACCAATGACAACTGACAATGCAAAATTAAAAAAAAAAAATGGCATTAGTGGGTTTGATTTTTTTTTGTTTTGTTGGGTTTTTTTTGTTGATGTCACCAGATGAGTTTCACAGCAGAGAAGCAAAAGAGACATATTGTACATGGGACTGCATGCAAATTAAGGGTAAAGAACACATGGGTACATTTTCCTAGGACAAGACACGTTCCTGTAATCAGCTGCATGAAGGGAAATCCATGACCCCACAGTAAATCCACAGAAGTCTGTGGAACTCCTCTGGCGGAGCATATGGTCTGGAAAGCTCTGATTTCACAATCTGCATGACAAATTATTTTAAAGGTGGTCTTTATTTAGTGGGCAGGTATCCAACCTAGAAAGTAGTGAATATGAAGAAGACCTATTGGTTCCAGCAGACTAAGAGATGGTCCTAGAGCAATGCTTTCATAAAAGGGTTATAAGACCAATAAGCCATATGAACAAGGGATGTGTATACACACATATATAGGGAGGAGGTAATTTCATCTCTGCAGATAAAATTGGGACAACTTGTAATAAATAAATACATACAGTTCTGGTGGAAATTATGTAAAAGAAATAGAAAATTAAAAGTAGCTGCAGAATAGAGAGTTAGGGTTTTTTTTTTCAAACTCAGTTATCTCTACTTTACTCAAAAGAAAACTGACCTGTAATCTATTTAGTGTATATGTGCCATCAAAAAGAGAAAATACTACAAGGGTCTTCATTCTGTCAAAGGAGAGCACTGGAGTTAATGGCCTGAAGCTGAAATAAATGTCTGGAAACAACCAAAAATGCACAAAGTGTCACGGAATATAATAATCCTCTAGGAAAACCACTGAAAGAAGCAACAGATCTTCTATCACTTGGTGTCTTCTACATCATTCAGAAAATCACTTTTTAATTTGAAGTGTTCTAGATGAACACAAGAATAACTTGGTGAAATTTGATGATTTCTGAATGTTAAATGAGGACATATCTGTACTAGGTACAAAAAGAAACGAAGACACAGCTGTACACGACTAACTTCTCTCACAGCAGACGAAGGTTTGGCTCTGAGTGATGAAGGAACCCCAGCTCCTTGCAGCTATCTCCCTGAGACTTTCCAGCTTCTCAGGTTTTCACTGACCTTCCCTTTCAGTTCATCCTCCACATTTTTTTTTAATTTATTTTTTTTAGCTTTTTTAAAGGAGTTTCTTCAAAAATGACTGGCATATAGTTATTTAACAATCTCAGTAACCCATAGCCAGAACTGAGGAGTCTTCTCTCATTGCCATTCACCTGACTGTTTTGGTAGAAGACAATCCTCCTACCTAGATAGGAGTGTTTCTTTCTTTCTTCCTCTCTGTTCTTTGTTAACGATACCTTCATGGCCATCTTCAAATTTACCTTTCTTCTATCGAGGCAGGGTGTAATGCCAAGCTGAACAAGGAAACACTGCCTAGCTACAAAAATGCATGGCTTATTTTCTGAATTTGGTGCAAACCTCTGTGTTTTTGCAATCAAAGTAAACTGCTGTGGAATTAAATGTGACAGGTTTTCAGACAAAGAAAGAAAAGCAATGAAGGTGCTTAGGAGCACCCAGGCAAATAATAAACGCCAATCCAAGAGCCACATAGGAACAGCTCCTTGGCCCTCTCCAGTCCATGACATAAGTGCCAAGTTAGAGTACAGAGAGATGAGGAACTATTAAATCTTTTGGGGCTTTTGGAAACTGGTGGAGCCAGCAGCATAGTGAAGAGTTCAAGGCTTCCAGGGCAATGATAGCAACAACTGTCAGCGTGACCAGGGATAATGCAGGGAGTCTGAAAGCAGGAGAGGTCTTTTCTCCTTGTCATATATGGAGCTAATAAACTTGGGGGGAACTTATATTTTCTTACCAGCTTTTGCAAATAATTCACATGCACAAAGTCCTATTGTGGTGTGACCTTCTGCTTCCTTTGGAAGGTTAAGTAATAAGTAATGAATTATGAATAATTCATAATTAATGAATAAGTAATGATCCTTTCCGGAGTGACTGGGATTGACTTGCTGATCGCAGTATTTCAGAATGAAAAAGCTTGTAGTGAAAAAACAGGATCATTCCGTTTAAACAACACGAGGAAAAAACACATGGATAAAGGCTCTATCATAAAACTCTTCAGAAAGGGGTGGAGGAAACCAGGTTAAGTTCTAAGGACTGCCTGAGAAGCATTTCTATGGGAATGGAGTATTAGGTACATTTTCAACCTCCAAACTAAAAGTTCCTAAGTGCCAAGAGAGAGAAACTCTGTTCCTGTTTTCTTGGAAACCCTCCAAATAGGGAGTCCTGAAGAGATGCAGGTCCCAGCGTGCTTGCAGTGCACAAATCTGTGTAGGCTTAGCAACACCTCAGGCTGGCTATAGATGAACGGTACACAACGTCACTGTTTACTGGTATTATATTTCTGTAATGTTTACCTTCAAAATCAATACTTTTGAAAGGCTTGACTTCATTATATCAATAATGTGGTACTAGAGAAACTGCCACTAAATAAATATACTCTTCAGGACTGAGGACCTAGGACAAACATCCCTTGGTCAGGTCACAGAGAGGGCATTATCAAAATAAAATAGTATTTATTTTTCCTATTCCATTCTCTTCCCACCGATTCCTCCTACCATAATAGTTCTGCTGTACCCGTACCTCCCATCTTCTGCTCCGTATTACAGCTCTGATAATACCAACTGCCTTTCCTCCTGCAATAACAACCTGAATTTTTCATTTGCTCTAAAAGACATGCTATTTGCCCCCCCAGTGGACTGAGAAGCATTGCTTATCTCACAGTCAAGCAGCACACATTTATCTTCTGGATAGAAGATGTTTCGACCTATTGGAAGTGCTGCTCTGGCCGGGCTTCACAGGGGACTCAGTGCATACCCGGTGGCTACTTCACTGACGAACTCTGAATCACATCAGTGGGCAAGCAGCATTCTGCTCTCCACGGCAAGTGGGCAAAACTTGGCTTCAGAAACATGGGCTTCATCAAGAGAGAAAATATTAAAACTAATCCGCATCTAGGTTACAGTTATAAGGAAAACAGCTGGGAGAGAACAAGAGGTGCTTAAAATGTGCTTATTTCCTACCTATATTAATTCTGTTTGTGCGAAAGAGTTGGGATTTTGAAGCATGAATTCAGGTAAGTTAAGAAGGGTCCTAAACTGCTGCAAACTCATGTAACTATATGTGTATTTACTTCAACAGTTTTGCCCGGTATCAGGAAGATGTAGTTAGGAAGGTTTGCTTGAGCAGCTCTTCATCTGAACCTGGAGATCCCTGCAATTCCTCTGCTACTGACTTCATTTTCCCTTGTTTTCACAGGTGCTGAATATCACCCGGTTGTCCACTGGATAGTTTGACAAGCAAGTCCTCTGCACCAGACACTAGAAAAGCTAGGAAGAATCCATAATCTCACATTTGATTTGATAAAGCTAAACAACGTGAACTTAGGACATACGAAAAATGACAAACAGGTCATGGATTTAACTGTGAAACAAAGTCCACAGGGGATGGTTTCAACAAAACATCTACTGCATATACAAAAGGCTATGTACTGCGTTTATTCATACCCTTTTTAGAGAAAAGCACACTTAGTCCAACAGATAAATTGTCTGAATTTTACACATGTGGTTTTAATTTTGGATTTACAGATTGCATCAATTTATCTCATTTTATTCACATCAAATAAGGGAAACTGAATATGTATTATGTTAGCGTGAAACACGTTTTCCTTAAAGCACTTTCTTCTGTCCACAGTGATTAGGGTGGCAGCGCCATTATTGTTTATTGTTCCCACAGTTTCTATTTTTCTACCAAAATCCTAATTTGTTTTTGTTGTTAACTCAATCACTCTAAGTAAGTTCCTTTGGAACTTATTTTCAAGAAATGTTCTTAAGAATAGAGCCAGAGTAATTTGCATTGCCCTGAAGGAGCTAATTCAAGGCATTTTAAAATAGATCATAATGTGGAGACATTTTCCCAATTCTGTTTTTTGTCAGCAGATTTGTTGTACCTTAATAGTTTCAGCAGAATGAAATATCACTAACTGTACTCCATCGAAACAAAAGAAAGCGTTACAATAGCCATCAGTTCTGAATGCAAAGCTTTAACAGAAACAGCATTTTATTTTAGCAAAATACTAAAATGCACACGTATATATACATACATATATATATGTATACACTATAAAGAAATTGACTGATAAGTTTGTTTATATTCCATTGCTGCACAGAGATCTACCAGTAGCAGAACTTGCTAAGACTCAGGGTGCCTGTCTGTAACCAAAAATGTACAGACTTAGGAAGAAAAAGCAGAAACTGAAGCAGGAGTAATGGGTAGCAAAAGCAGCTCTCTTGGCCATTTGATGTTAAAAATTCTAACTTTTTATGGTAACTATAACTAAAGTAGTATTAAATGTTATCCCTTTATTGCACATAAAAGAAAGGCATTATCTTTTGGGGGGAAAAAAAAAAAAAACAAACCCTGAAGCTACACTGTTAAACATGTTCATCTCGGGTCACCAATTTCAAATTACAGCAGTATCAATAGCTTCATTATTTCATTGATTAACAATAAACAAAGGAATGCATGAAAGTTTCATTATTTGAACCTTTGTGAACTTATGTGTCTACTATATGATAAAAAATTAGGGTTTATATTTTTATAAATTGTTATGTATAGGATTTGTACTTTTTGCCTCCGAGTCCATATATTTTGGGAGTGTATCTTCCCACAATACAGGCTAACACTCAGAGGTAATCTTTTTATTTTTCTAGACGGATAGAAGAAACAATTTTCCCATTAGTTGCCTTTATTAGAGACACTGAGAACAAAACCTCCTCCAAGATGACTGCATGCCCATCTGGCACAGCGGTCCATGTTGAGAGGAAGGCAGTAATGCTTCCCCCGCATCAGCAGCCCAGAGTCCTGGGAGGACGAGGAGAGCCACACACCTATCACAGACACAGCACTGCATAGATACGATGGCCATGTCCTCCCAGGGGTTGCCAGAAACCTTTGCACATGGTTACTGATTTCTTTTTGCCACTGTGTGCATGTTAAATGCTAAAATGCCATCACTGCAAGCTATGTGCTCTGGCATTTTCTTGCCATGTCTCTCAGCTGTAACCACCGGCCTCGCGAATGCCTTCTGTCTTTGGGTGAAAGTGCTCAGGACATGTCTCCTCCTCTTGTCTGATAGAGCCCAAAGTCAAAAATCCTACTTTCAGAGACACATCAATAGTTCTTACATAGTAAATGTACATTTGTCTCTCAAACTGTGTTTCACAAAGTGGTGCTGAGCTTACATCTTGGGATACAAGGGAAAGGAGCAGCACATTTTATCAAGTGGATGTCAGCTGAAACACATGGCTACAACCAAAGAAATGTGTAATAAAGGGGTTTGGAAGTGATCTCACCATTTTTATGTTTAATCACTGCTTCAATGCAATTCAGTAAGTAACAATCCATCATAAAAATACACTAAATACAGTTAATTGACATCTATTTCACTCTCATACATAGTGTGCTTCTGTATCTTAAGAAAGCTCCTAGATGATTAATGATTTTTTCCCCTCTCTCAGGCTAAACGATCTAGGGCATTTTACTTTCTGGAGCTCTAAGTGATATTGCATGGTTTATATAATCATACCATAACTGATATTAGCCGTAACGCTCGACCTGAAGACACATAAGATAGTCCTTCCTCAAAACGTCATACAAAGGAAGTACATTGCAGATCTTGTCCTAAGTGTTTTTATTACTCTAAAAGAGAACTAAACTGTCATTTAAGCATTGCCTTTAATAATCCAGCCAATGTCTTGGGAGGGTGTTTTGCACTGCTTCACCTGCAATTACCTCATCAGTTTTTTGCAGGGTGTTTGATATACCAAGAGATAAAGTCACACATCAGTGAACAAACTTAATTCACTTGAAGGACTAAATTCACTTCAGACGCTAACAGTGAACTTCAGGCAGCAAGAGCTGAAGAGGCGGGGATAACGTGCACAAGACACCCACGCACTAAGCACAAAGTATACTCTGATTAGAAAACAAAACGTAAGGAAGATTTTTATTGTTGGTTGTGTGTATCAGAGAGGAGTATCTAGTATAAATTCAACCTGTACTCTTCTGAATACCAAGTGAGCCTCACATTTTAATAGATAGTATTTTCAGGACTGGAAGCTCCTGGATTAATCTATGTGGCATTATTTAAAAACATACCCATCTTAGAAAACGTACAGAAGAAATATCGATTGCATCAACCTAACAATTATAAAGAGATTAAAAAAGAAGATGGAAAGAACTTAAGGACCCAAATTTCAAAAACTTCTACTTCTTTGGAAAGAAGTTCATGCACTGCACTCAGGGTTGTGAGAGCTGTATGTTTTGGGGTTTTTTTCTTCTCCATCTCTTTCTCATGTTAGGAGGTCAGAATATCCCATCAGAATACCCCTAACAAGACTGACATAACTAGCAATCAGTGCTGTTTAGCCATTCTTCCTCTGAACTGGTGACTGTCACACAGCTTACATGAAAAAAAAAAATTACACGGAATATCCACAGTAAGCACATTAGAACTACACAGAAGTCCAGTGAAGCTTGAAAAACACCTTGTTTTACTGGTTTTTTTTTTTTATTCTCAACACTACCTAAACTCTGTGTTTCCACTTGAAGCTTTACAAATAATTAAAAGAAGCATAAATTTCAGCAAAATTTACAGCTACAGAAATGTAAGATACATCCAATCATATATAACTGAGGAAAACAAAAAGGCAGCTGCCAAAAAGCCTTTTCAAAACTCCACCGGTCACAGAGTATTCAATTATTTTTGAATAATTTACTGAAAACACCCAAAATTTCTGCTGCTCTAATTCTGATGTTATTGAATGCTCTACAGAAGGCAATGGATAATTGAACTAACTTTACTCTTACTTCACCAGTAACCAAAACGGACTCTTCAAAAAGAAGGAAGAATCCAGAACTTCATAATTAAAAGAAAATGCTGTATTTTTTGTGTATTGTTGTTGTGTCGGTATCTGCATATCTATAAGATCATCCAAATATCTTTATCATTAGCAATTTTACACCAAGAAACCATCGAATAATAACTTCATTTTCAGTCCAGTTGTATGAGGGTCAACCAGGCTCAGTGCCGGGTCCTGCACGTGGGTCACAGCAACCCCACACAGCGCTACAGGCTGGGGCAGGGGGCTGGGAACTGCCTGGTGGGAAAGGGCCTGGGGGTGCTGGTCAGGAGCCGGCTGAACAGGAGCCAGCAGTGTGCCCAGGTGGCCAAGGCGGCCAGCAGCACCCTGGCTTGTAGCAGACACGGCGTGGCCAGCAGGACCAGGGCAGTGCCCGTCCCCCTGCGCTGGGCACCGGTGAGGCCGCCCCTGGACCCCTGTGTTCAGCTTTGGGCCCCTCACTGCAGGGGGACGTGGAGGGGCTGGAGCGTGTCCAGAGCCGGGCAGGGGGCTGGGGCAGGGGCTGGGGCACCAGCCTTGTGAGGGGCGGCTGAGGGACCTGGGGGGGTTGGCCTGGAGAGGAGGGGGCTCAGGGGCGGCCTGATCACTCTCCGCAGCCGCCTGACAGGGGCCGTAGGCAGTGGGGGTCGGTCTCTTCTCTTGGATAACGAGCGACAGGACAAGAGGAAACGGCCTCAGGTTGCGCCAGGGGAGGTTTAGGTTTGGTATTGGGAAAAATTAGTAAAGGGTGGTGAAGCATTGGAACAGGATGCCCAGGGAGGTGGTGGAATCACCCCTGGAGGTGTTTAAAAAACGCATGGGTGCATTGCTTAGGGGCATGGTTTAGTGGTGGACTTCACAGTCCTGGGATAATGGTTGAAGTCAATGATCTTAAAAGTCTTTTCCAACCTAAATGATTCTGTGACTATGATTTTAGAATATGACAACTAAAAGAAGAAATATAATAATTAGCAAGTTAATATATTAATTTTGTTTTCTTTTTGCATTTTTCTGCTAAAAACTGAAAAGCATTTTGCAAATATTAAGTATCCTTTTAAGTTGACTGTTTCCATTATTGACATATTTAGAAGAACCGAAGCAAGAAAAGTAGCAACGACTGCTGAAAGTCAAACAGAAAGTCATGGCAAAAAAAAAGTATTGCAAATTCTACAGTCCTGATTACCCACCCACAGTCTTCATCACACAACGACACTCCTCTTTCTTTGGAAAGACAAGATGATTTACCACTGCCTTCTCCATAATTGGAATATTCATAAGCAATTATAGCTGTGTTCAAAGAATGTTCTTGGACTCAAGCTCTTGAATAAAACTATTATCAAGGATTAAAAAAACATTTTCATAGAAAATAGCAGATATTCATTTTATCAGGTTGTTTAAACTCTGTGAAATCCACAGAGTCGTACAGCAAATTTAGGACTGCTTCTCTACTTTTAGAGACCTTAGGGCTGGTAACCACCTGTGACAACTTTGACTCCAAATAAAAAATGAAGTCATTATGATCCTGTTAATGCAGAGCCACAAACTGAACTACCTATCAAAGTATCTTCACGGTTTACAGTGCAAGTCCTGCAATAAACATCAAGGGAAAAAAAACAACATCTCTTCAGATTTACCTGACAAAATGTAAACAATTCACAATACCAGAGCAAGTAGAAAGGGTCATACATGAGAAACCAGGCAACTTTTCAACTTCAGAAGTTATTCTTTTAAAAGGTGTATTTTGGCAGTCATTCCTTCCTCCAGAACTGAAAAGCAAGATATTGCTTATTTTACTTCAGCCTAAACCCACAAAGCCTCCAAGGGGCTTCACTAGGTTTCGAGGCTGGCACCTGGAGAACTAGAATTGAAAATGGAAATTAAAATAAATACCATAAACAAGCTGCCACTGCCCTAATATCTCTGCTCAGTGCAAATTAGACTGCTTTGTGTTGGCTTAGTGGATCAGGACCCTTTCCCGCACCAGTAAGGAGCTTGGATTTCACCTTGCAGCACTGGGTGCTGTACCTCACGCAGAGAAGGAGATACCAGGGCAGCTTTATGCCAGTTCCACACATGTCCTGGAGCTGTTAAGTGAACACTCAACTGCAAAGTGTCTTGACAGCCTGGGTGAAAGCAGTGGCACAGGCTGGTGCCTCTGCAGCCACCTGCCAGCACGGCGCTTCCTAGCAGGCCAGCCGCTTCGCCGTGAGGGAAAGCAGGAGCTGTCAATGAATGGGTGCTTTCTGTACCCAGAGACTGCAGCTTTATTGAATAAATATGTTTAAAAATTCCACCCACACACTCAAACCTGGCTCTAAAGCAAACCTGGAAGGCTTTGTGTCAGTAATGCTCAGGCTGAAAGGATTTTGTTTAAAACCCAGTGGCACACTCTCAGCCTCGGAGCAGCCACACAACACCCCCCTTCCCAGCCCGCTGGCCTGGCAGCACTGGGGGCTCACTGGCAGCCATGCAACCCTCTCACCTTCACAACATCCCCCAAACCACGCCGGTGAGACCCAGTGAAATGCAGGTGCTGAGGCTTCCCCAGGGCAGAGCCAGGAGAGATGGACAGCACCCACTCCTGGGATGGGCAATGTGGAAAAGCTGATGCCGAGAACCCAGAGGCAGAGCAAGTTCACTGAGGAGGGAACTGAAAAGCAAAATAGGAGGGGATATTCCAGCTTCAAAGAAGTAGGGGGGCAAAACCCACACCGGCTATCTCTAAAGCCTCCTTACTTTTCTTTAAGCAAATAAGAAACTTGTTGATTGTAAGCAAGCTAAACTGAGCTAAACTTTATTACTACAAATAAAGTGATATTTCTGTGTCCATGGGTACAAACTAATAAACTTTACTATGAAATGACTGGCACTAACTTACAGAAAATGACATGAAATTGCAAGGCCGCAATACACAAACACATTCTAAAATTTGCACGGATTCTTCTAAAGTCATCAAGGGTGCCTTTTCTCTAAGAACTCAAAATGATGCGTTCTTTAAAACAAACTTTAATGACACTCTAAGCAGTAGCACATGATAAAAATGGAATGGTATTAGGATGTTTCTCCAGATGTGTTTATTCACTGGCGGTTTTAAGAAAAATCAGATTTGCTGGGTGGATTTATTTCAGATGTTTGCAATAATATGACTTAGAAAAAATATTTCAAATGGGAAAATAGAACTTATTGGTACCTGCTTAATGAAGCGACGGGATTACTGTTTCAATGTCAGAATGCAAAAATGGGCTTATTTCCCATTAGAATTTGCTCTAAATAACTAAATTGATAACCACAGACACCAAAAGCCAGGAAATCCAAATTTCAATTTAAGGTCAATGTTTTCAATATGAATAAGCTCTATTTAAATGAAAATCACATTTTAAAAATCCACAGGCAATAAACAGGGTACAACTTCCTTTAGCTGTTCTGAAAAAAATCAGTGCAACTTGATTTCTGGCAGAGAATATATGGCTTTTTTTTGAGCTATGTGATTTCTGCTCTGTTCCCCCTGCAAACACTGCATATCCATCCGTCTGTGCATTCTGGAGCACGGTGCATTGGAGTAAAGCAGCCGCCATACAAGAGCCCCTGAGCTGGCCACTCTGTTTTGTGGAAAGACCTTGAAAGACAGATATACGTCGAGTTCTCTTTGTTGGATGGGAGAATGGTTCATAACACTGCAGGGTAATGTCTATGGACCTTTCTTTGGCAATAAAGGGAGACTGGCTCTGGCTGTAAGTTTTAAGAGAAATGATGAAGACAGACCCTTCCTTGAATTTCATTGGGATTGTGAAGCTGTCTCTAGGGAAAAAAATACTTGCTATATCATCAGAAATTGTATTTTACCAAATTTCTTTGCATTTCAGTTTTAGGTGCTTATGATCCTAAGTTTTTCCTTTAAAACTGGCTGAAAATGAATAAACATAGCCGCTGTAAATTGTCAGGGGGTAGAGACAAAGTCTTTCCATTTGAACACAAACATGTGAAGCCCATCTTTAAACTTTTCGCTTGTAAAGCTACTGCCTTTGAAAACTACTAATCAAATACAATCAAGAAGAGAGATGCTCTAGATTTAGCTGCCATTTTTGCTAAAAGAAGTAGTGGAGCAATAAATGTAATAAAAAGGAAAATGCCAAACTCTTTGGCCCAAGAGAAGATCTGCACTGAACCAAAACTTTCTAAGAAGCTACTCAAGAATCCAACTAATAATTTTCACCACACTTTAAGATTTCATTTCCACAGTTAAAATTGCTAAAGTCACCTTTGAACTCAATGGAAAATCTAGTTTTTGGCAGGATTCACAACACTGTTAACCCTAAGTTTCTCTGTCATCAGCAGAGTCTGTCTGCTGAACTGATCCGATATGCTATGCTAAGTTACAGTTCAGTGTACACACAGAAAAATATGTAGAGGATATCCGAGGTAAAGCGGAGATACAAAAGAAGACAACACACAGTAATTATAACTGCACATGGTGATGACTACTTCTACTGCATTGTTCTTCCTTTCTTTTTGTTTAATGCATTTGTTCTTTACTGCCTCATCTTTAAGGAGTATGTAAAGTGACTTTTAGCCCTAGGGAGTTCAGCTCAGGGGAAATGACACACACACTACCCTGAGAAACGATAACGAGGAATGAGTCTCAAGAGATTCACAATTCAAATGTAGTTTAATTGAAAAAGTTGAAGAAGATGAGAGGAAAACATCTTTTTTCTCAAATTATTCTAGCTTCCGCTGTAAACAAAGATGAATGTTTCTCAAGTTTTAGCCATTAATAATGTTGCTGTAAAGCTCAAGTATGCAAAACAAAATTAAACAAACAGGACTGCTATATCATTAAACTCCAGTTGTTTCGTACTGCTCTGGTGAAGCAGTAAATCCAGAAAAAACATGTTGTTAAACCAGCTTTACGGCTGTTCTGCATCACCAAAGTGACACAGAGCAACTCATCACAGACATGTAGCACAAACTACTTTGAAAAAAAACTCCTCCTATTCTTCATATCTCTGTCCTCTCTGGTCTTTGAGCCATTGTTTAGGTGCATTTTGTGAAAATTAGCTTGAGGTAGGCATCTGAACAAACCCACTGGAGGAGCAGCTGTAGATTGGCTGTAGTCAGGCACACAATCTCCCCTGCCAATTTCACTGGATTAAGCTCACTAGTTGCCCTCCTGCTCCTTTGACCCATCCTGTACTTAAAGCCTATACTTCCTTTCATGTTGTTACTCACCCCTGAAGCTGCTCCACAACATAAAGCTGGTGTGTAGCAAAGATGATCACTAACCCCGACTCCTGTCCTACAACAGCGCCTGGCTGCAATCCAGCACAGAGCCCAGGCAGGACTGGGATCTGCGAATATAAGCTGTACAGATAAACAAATCTAATGAAGTGTTACCAAGAGCTGTAACAAAAGGGGGGGGGGGGGGGAAACCCCACCAAAACAAAACACAAAAACTCTGGAAAACAAATGGGCCCATGATGCATAGCTGCAATTTGTAAAATACTGCTTAGCAAAGCACTTACACTGCCATCGCTGAAGCTGGAGTTCTCTGCAGCACCTCAGCACACTTGGGTTTCAGATGAAATACTTCTTACAAAAAACTTCATGACCGTTCCTGGGTGGTGAGAAAGGGGCACCCGCTTCAGCACTCTGCACCCAGGGGTGAGAAAAGCAGGACAGGCAGCAAAGGTGGTGGGAGCATAGCAAAGGTGCTAAACACACTTCAGACTCCTTTCACCTGTGAGAAACTAATCCACAGCTGCTCAGTGGCATGCAAGTGGTTTCCCAGGCTATACTGGTGCCTGGCTGGCTGCCAGCCCACTTCAGAGGTGGGAAGTGAAAGTGAACTTCCTTACCCATTCATTTCCTTTAGAACAGAGAAATAACTTAGGACCTGTTATCCAGGTCGGGAGATAACAAGGTGGCCTCCCCCACTGCAGCTCTGCACTTTCACCAGCTCACACCCCTTTCACACCCCCAGTCTCACCACCCTCTCTCTGTTTTGGCACTGCTGTTCATGGCCATGTCCACGGTGGAACTGCAAAGCCCACATTTCCTTACACCAAGATAATTTTTCTTTCCCAGTACCAAACCAGTTTAATTCCTGAAGTCAAATGAATTAAAATTCATCTTTTCCTGATATGCAGGGAAAAGGAGGAAATGCTTTGCATATGTTTTATCCCTTTGATTTCCAAAAGACCACCACGAAAGTTCCATTCCTAGGAGAGTCCAGGGGAGACAAAAAGGTGTGGACAAATATATTGTTAATCAAAGTTCACCTGTAATTGCACCACTGTGTATTATTCCTAAGATTTAGATGCAAATGATGGCCTAGAAACCCACATAAAGAAAGAGTTCAAATGCACTGGCATAAGGACAAAGAAGACATCCACTTAGGTGATACTCACTGCTCACTCAAGTGGATAATTTGCAAAAAACACCTTTGATATATTTACCAGCTAACACTTTAACTCACAAGAGGACCTCCGCAGACACCCACGGCGTAAAGTTAGACTAAAACTCTCCAACATTTTAAACCTACAGGACAAACTGTAGGTGGAAGGATGAAGAATATTGATACAGAAATGTATGAACTATGAAGGCTGATGCTGACAAATTTTGAACAGCCCAGCTCTCACTTATGTCACCACAGGTCACATGATATGTGCTTGATACACCTGGAGATTTCTCGGAGGCTTTTAGCCATTCAGGCAGCATTTTCATTAGATTAAAAAAACCTGATTCTCTGTTCAGTTACTGGCAGTATTTTCAGCTCAACTGGTAGATGAATCTACAGCATTTAAAAAATCTGAAAGGCATTTACATGTTTTTTAAGAAAATTATGCACACACATTGAATCATTCCCTCCTGCCCTCCTTCCATTGGCTGTGATCACACTCCTTTGAAATGAGATAAGATTACAAGTGTGCATTCATGATTAACTTTAATTAGCAAATACCTACAAATCAATTATTAAATTGTCACCTAATTAGCAGGAATAGTAAGCTGTGAGCGGTAACCAGTGAGAGAAGCTTCAGAGGGATGAGAAAATAGTGCTGAGTGAGCATACGCTCAGAGCCAAGAGGAACTGAGACAGGGTCTAGGAAGCTCTGACCAGTCTTCCAGTTCAAGCCATGAGGATATTCTATAGACTCTATAAATCTGCAGGTCCCCCAGCTTCACTGTGAGCACAAGAACAAATGAATGAAGCTATGGTACTAGGTGTTTTGTTACTGCACTGTGCTCCTCCACAGCACGTAAGCTTAGGAGTTTAGGCAATTTTATTTCCTATGTATTTTAATAACATTATATTATTTGGAAGACTCTTTTAGCCATTTTCTAGCATGCCACAGAGGCAGGAACAGGTTTCACCATCCATCCCTCTCTATTCTTTCCCTGTGTCATCTCCCTTCCAAATCTTGGCTCAGACATAGAAGTATCAAGAAGATTTGGTGGCCAGGGTGGCCGGGCTACTGACACAACTGCAGTTTCTTTTTTTTGAAATGGATGGGATCTTTGCAAGAATTCCTAGGGCCATAATTTTGGCTGGTAATATCGTCATTCATAGGCACTATGACAAAGAGGCTCTGAACTGTGCTTCATAGTGACCATACATTTTAATATTAGAGAATGCACATCATAAATCATTCCAGAGAAGGAGGAAAAAAATTGATTAGAATTTGCATTTCCTGAACCAGCTTACTGCACGAGCCTATGCATCATATGCTGCCAGGGTGAAGGGGAGGTGCTGGGTTTGGAGCAGAGTAGTTAAACTCAAGTACCATTCAGGTGTTTTGGTCCAGACAGGAGGTATCTTGCTCAGTTTCTGGAGGTAAAAAATAACAGATCATTCCCTTGGTGGGTAGGGCAGTAAAGGAATTGCACTTGTTTTGCTTTTAAAGTAGTTTATTTTAAAATAATAATGCAGTAATGCAATTAAACCTGTAAACATCTAACGAGGAGGAAAAAACCCCAAACTAACAAACATATTCCCTTTCCTTTTGCCTTTCTCAAATTAAATACCTTGCAGGAAGATCTTTATTCATCTTCTCTTCAATACCACTATTTAAAACATTAAATCTTTCTTTACAAAAGGAAAAGCACTGCTCATGTAAGTGGGAGTTCTAAAACTTAAAACATACAGTACTCTTTATATGAAAAATCATTTATTCTTTTAATATGCAGTGCATGGAACAATTCCCTTAGGCATTAGCATTTCTGACTGAATATGAATTTGTCTTTCCCTCTCCTCAGTCTTACTCGTCTAACAAAATCATATCAGCACAAATGGCATTACGCAATGTTCCTTATAATGCTCCTAATGTAAAAGCCTGTCTTAGTCTGCTTTCACCAGAGACTTCTGCCTATGCTTTAACAAACATAAATGAAAGGAAAATTTGGATCTTTGAAAATTTTTTATGTAAAAGAGCTTAATATGGCGTATCTTCATAACAGAGAGAAGTGATTTTTTTTTTTTTTTTTTTTAAATACCAAGTACCTACAAATGCTTGGCCTAAAATACAAGTTTTAGAATGGACCCAAAGCCTGTCAGCTGTTGTTATCAAGGCCATCAGGCACTGAAGACAAACACTGAGGTAGCTGAACTAGTGAGCTGGCAATTTCAGTACCACTTACACTTTCTCCTTGCTGAACTGTGCAGCGAACTTGGCTCTCAGGTAGAGGAAGAAATTTTATTTCGCTTTATTCTTTCAGAAGGCTACTCAGAAAAGACCAAAAGCTAAAGGCTCTAATGAACTCAGAATGAGATATGAGGGTTACTGTGAATATTTCAAAGTATTCCCAATATGCTCTGCATTTCCCAGGCTACAGAGCTTACAAAAAAATATCTAGAATTTGTAAAACTAAGCGTCCTGCTTTGTGGAAATGAGTGCTTTTTCCTGAGAGAGGAGCATCCCAAGAACAACAATCATTTACACAAACTGTATCTTAAGTTTTGAATCCTATTTTTTACTTACATCTTTACCAAGGCATACAGTAAGGAGATCTCTAATGCAAAAGCCAACTGATTAACTTAGTACCTTAGTCTCTAACTGGAAAGGATAGCCATTGTGAGTTTCCTGGATGATGCAATGCCTATTTAAGAGCATACGTTTGTGCCAGAGCAGTTTTCAACAATCTGGTTTTCCTTATGAAATGATGCTTCCTACAGAGGACATTATTTTTTCACAGGAGGAGAATGATTCATAATCACATTGTTGCCTTGATCAGAACTTACTGTTTTTCTTGCTGTATCTTACACCTAACTGACAGGTCAGCCAGCCAGAATGTCTGTCATGCTAGACAAAAAATACCCTTCTGTTGTGCTGATAGTACAAACTGTTTATGGAAAAGAATACTAAAACCAAAAAAGAAAACAGGTGGAGCAAAGAAAAGATCCTTTTGCTAAAGACAAGCAGCTGAAATCCCTTTCAGCCTTATCGACCTGAATTAAGGATTATCTACTCCTCACGCAACACGAAGTATGACAAAGAAAAACATACTGCCTTGCTTCAGCACTCATACTAAGAGAAAATGCTAGTCTAAGCTGAAATAAAAGCACGAAGAACATACTGAGCACCACTGCTGCTAAGTATTTTGTACAGACAAAACCCCTTAATACAGGGAATTCACAGTTCTGTCCCACTAAAATATTACATTCACAGTAGCATAACAGATTTCAGAAAGAACGTGTCACAATTTTGTTGTCTGGATCGAAGAAGAACAGTGCAATGACAATAGCATGTTTTCTACACAAAAACAATGTGATGCCACGACAGACCCACATGGATGCCTCCTTCAAAGCCTTGACAAACCCAGAATGTAAGCAGAGCTCATCCCTTAATTCCATGTAACAGTTGTTACATTTTTCATACGCAGAAAGCAAGTGTGTCCTTCTCTTACCTTTAACAGGCATGTGCCGAAAGAATGTTGCAAGACATTTTTCAGTATGCTGGTGACAGAGGAATCCCTGACTTACATAGTTCATTTGGCATGGCACAGTACTAAAATTGACAGATGAAGTGGTCAGAATTACCCAGTGGCTTGATAAAAATCAGCTTACTTCAGATCTAATCTAGAGACCGCATACAGACAGCTATGTCTTAGAGAAATGACAAATATTACAAGACAAAAAGGACAACGGAGGAACAAGCCTATCTTTACTAGTATAGGAAAAGTAATGTTACTGTTTCTGAGCCATATAAATGAGTACTATGACATTTAAAACATCCAGAGTTTTCATTTGAACAATTCTATAAAAGCATAAGGTGTATGCAAATGTAATTCAAATTATTATGAAAGGATTGGCATAACTTCTCAAACATTCTCTCATGACAGAAATCTCCCAAATGGACTTCAAATTCTTAAAATGAAAACAAAATCCATTTACTGTTTGCCATTTTCCCACCTCTTAAATTTATTAAAATAATGAAAACACCGTCCATGAAAAGGAATACTAAAGAAATACCTCTGTCATTTAGCCTATGAATCAGTGAAAACCTTAGCAATCTCAATGAATAAACATCAAGATTTCTCAGATGAGTGAAATAATGACATCTTACAGGAAATTCCATCCATGCCCATTTGAGTCTTGTGGACAGTCAGCAAAAACTCTGGATCAAGAGCAGATGGATCCAGCAAAACTCCAAGCTTTATTTTGCAAGAATTATGTATACAATCAACCAAAGCACCTAGTCCTGCCTTCTGCACCTTCCTGCAAAGTCATGAAGCTTCTGCTTCTGAATGTAGCCATGCCTGTTTTGACCTTTTGGACAGCTTCCCTTTTTGAACTGTACCATTTTGCATCACCTATTGCATTTGGGAAAGGTTTGCATTTTAGGAACCATTAATACTACACTAGGGAAAAAAAAAGATATCTAATATTACCTTCATATCCTGTTGCAGCAATCAGTAACTGAGACAATGGTTATTTTTCAGACTACATTAAGTGCATTACCTTTAAGTCAGGAAAAGTAGCCGCAGAAAAAAAATCTTTTTAAAAAAGTAGTAATGCTGACCAGTATTTCACAAAATTAAAATAAAGCTTTTGGATATACAAGCATAGGATTTGAGTGCCAACATTTACGGAAATATAACATCGACAAAAATAGAGTAAACATATTGCCTTTGTCTCATGAGAAATAAAGTTTAGGAGATAAATAACATACACTGCAATACAGCTAAATCATCTGCCATGTTTGCGTAAAGAGAGTTGAATCCTTGTGATAAGTACTAAGGTGCAGCAGTAAAATAAATTATCCTGGCATTGATGTAGAAGCACAAGTGAGTTTATGGTTGCTCTTTATTACCACTTGTAGCATTGCTAAGATCAGTAGTTAGGGGTAAATAGATGCATTTACCTTCATCTGAGAAGTAATCTCTCTGCTAAGTACAAGGAATAAATTCAGAACACAGCAAATACCACAATAAAGTGTTTCATTAAGTAGGCTCTTTCTGGAACAGCCAGGAGGTCATGAAAGATTTAACTTCTTTCTGTCAACCTGAACACCACTACAAATTCAACCAGCATAAGCTCTATCTAAATTCTCAGTCACATGCATTAAACGTGGGTACTATTGCTTTTACTACACGTTGAAGACTAAACTGATGTCTATCTCTGGAAACTTTGCTAACCAATGATACAAAACAGTAGGGCTGGTACTAATGAAACATACTTACCTATATACACACGCACACACACACACACATCTTATGACAACAAGCAACAGCACACAACAGCAAGTTCTCTGTGGTAAACAGATGAGCTGCATCACTTCGCTGGCAGAGAGAGAAAATGAAGACGGAATATCCTCTCATGGTCTCTGCTGAGAAATCTGGCTAATACTCAGTCTCTGCTGTGGAATCTTTACTATTTCGTATTAGCAATCTTATAACATGAAGTGGTTCTGCAGATATTTATCAACCAATACAAAAATGGTGATGAAATTCTGTTCTGCCACAAAGTCTTCTTCTAAATAGAAAATGAAGACAATTTAAATTTTCCCACAGATTTTGTATATACAAGTCAGGCTGCAAATCAAACACAACAAACTGCAGAGTTACACACATTCCCAGAGTCGTATAAATACTTTGAATTGACACAGACACGTGCAGTGTAGGTACCATCACTTTTACTCTATATTCACATGTAAACCAATATTTGCCTCTGGAACCTCTGCAGCCATACTACTAACAGTCCTCAGTGAAAGCCCAGATCTGCACTCAGCCCAGAGCTTCATTCAGTCATTCATTCAGCCTCAGCACTCAGGATTTATCAGGAACAAGGGATGCTTCGTTCTTTCTGGAGCGTAAAAAAGAAATGGTGACACACCGCTTTATCGCTGTGCTCTGTGATATGTCCTGTGCAAGGGAAATCTATCTCTTAGATACTCTCTTTAGACATAAGGCAGGGCACAAATTATGGCACATTGCTTTGAACCTTGGAAACAGGGAAGCAGAAATGGGGCTTCTCTTCAGCAGCAGATTGCATGGCCTGTCAGCTTTCTGTGACTTCAGAATATAAATTTCCAATGTGGATGCAGAGCAGCTACAATTTATTTAAATCAAGGCAACCACAGGCTTGCTGTTCCTCAAGTCACTAGCCACATTCTCTAGCTCTCTCACTGTACCAGCACTCCTGTGAAACCAGAAAAATCATTGTTTGTAGAACTGCACTATTTCCACTTGAATATATTTCCACTTGAAAATAATTCCCAGCTTACTTTTGGAGGCTGGCATTAAACATAGTTTAAGTATTAAAGATTTGATCATCAAGTTTTAACGCAGGGGGGAAAAGGCCATGGGCTCACGTAGAGGAGTTGATTGCACAGGGACTGTAAAAGCAGCACCCTCTTGAAGTTGAAATGTGGTCTCTGAGCATAATGTGACATATTCCTGAAGGTGAAAGAGTAGAACCAGGGGAAAAGCACCCCGAGATCCCAACAGTATGTCACGGATGATCTTAGGGTGGCTTAAGAACTAGTCCTTGCACATTATGCACATTTTATGGCCTGTGACTCATAAAATACTCTGGCATTCATGTAAACACTGTAGCAACCAGAATTCACTTAAAGTAAACAACAATAAAAAAATATTGCTTTAGAATATAGTAACTATGTAAATATAGAGACAACCTCCTGGAAAAGGGAAAGCTCCTGATTTTATAACCCAGTTTAGGGAGCACAAGTAGGTGGAAGAGTAAATACCACAGGCACAGCTATAGTCGAATACACCTCTCAGGCATGAAAGGACCAAGAAGAGTCTTCAAGAAACACACACGTGGGAGAGGAGAGGGAGTGCCCTTTCACATGAGCAGCTACAGCTCGAATTATGGAGTAGAGTACGTTGGTGCAGCCACCCTCACCCCCCACCCCCCAGGCCTGCAGGGGTTCGTGTTCAGCCTGGTCAGACTGTTGCAGCCTCCTACGGTCTCACAAATGGCAGGGCCAAGGCAAGAGCAGGGAGCACAGCCCAGGGACAGGGACACTGGTCCTGCCTCTGCTCCCCTGCTGACACTGCTCTGTCCAGGAGAGCTGCTGGGGCAGACCAGCTCTCGGGTAGGGTCACCCTCATCACATTTACAAGCTACCTACAACAATTAGGAAGGAGCCCTCGATTTTCTACAGACAGTACAATTTTTTTGGTGAAACATAAGAGAAAGTGATTTCAAGCTACCCTGAGAGGTGGGAGGCACCTTATTTCTCAGGAAGGTGGCAACACCAATAGTGTGCAGGCAAAATCCTTGCAACTGGGAGCGAACTTGGGCTACTCATAAAAAAAGATGCATTTCCAACCAAGCTGTGAGTGTCAATGACTGATAAGTGCCAGGATGCACAGTCACCTCCCTCAGGCCAGAGCTAAAGCCCTTCTGCCACAGGCAGGTGGCAAGGAGACAGCATCTACTTCTGTAACACTCTCTGGGGATTCAACATACAAAGGTATCATCCATCTTAAAACTCCAAAGAAACAAGAGATTTTTTGGGGGAAGTCAAGTAAGTGATATATTGACCGTTCCCTAAACAAAACTCCCATTTTCTGAGGTTCTGAATTATGTACAGACATGCTTATTGAAACAATTCAACCTCAGTTATCATGGAGCCTTAATTGTAAGGATTTTAACCTACATCTTTCAGCCCTGTCTGTCTCCTCTCTCAGCTGTTAAATTGCTGTCATTCCCACTCCTCTTCCTTCCGTGTATTGTATAGGGGTAATCAGGTCATTTGAAAAAACCCTCATTTTTACTGAGAGCTGGCAAAGCATAAAACCTCTTCAAATGTATCAAAAGTAGGAAACACACTGATACTTGAAAATCAAAAGCTTTAAAAAAAAAACAAACCCCCAACTTTAAATTACACTCCTGAGGACCAGAGAGGATGAAGTCCTTTAAACGCATTAATCTTTTGGAATCAGTTTGCAGTTATTAAAACCATGCCTGACTGAAGGTTTTCTTCATAACACTGACTTATAGAGATACTATGCAGAATTCAATAACTTTATGTGCTTAGTTCAAAATGATGCTCTAAAGGGGGGGGGACGGGGACGGGACACCACAACAAAAACAACCCAAAAAAACCCACAACCCCTTCTCAAAACACAGACAAAACTGCCCCCAAAACACCAAATCCCCCAAAAATGTAAAGACAGGGAGTAGCCCACAGGCCTGGCTTTGGCTTTCTCTGACCCCTTGTCCTGGGGTCAGGATTTTGGAGGACTCACCAAACTGGCTGAAGAATATAATGAAGAATATATCAGAGACGATAAGAACTGGAAATCTCCACATTGAGATGAAAATATTCAAGTTGTTCAGGGGGGAGGGGAGCCCGGTGCTCCTTGAGGGCTACAATGCTCTAGATTTGCAGGCATCGCTGAGCATCGGTGCTTTGGGCAAAGGAGGGCTCTGCTGGCAGCACTGCTGGGGGGGTCCCAACCACAGCACTTCACCCCCCTTGGTGGGACACTCTCTGGGAGCAGGATGCATGAGTTCCCTTCGAGCAAATGATTTTCCTCAAACCTTCGTGAATACTTTAACCAACAAGCAAAAGATACTTTTTTGCTCCAACTGCAGCGTATGCCAAAGGCTGCTGGCTGCCTACAGCAGAAAATTCACGAGTGCAAGATGATGTTTCACTTTACCCTGCATGAAAGGTGTGCTGCAGCCCCCATCTCCCTCCTCAGCATTTCCTGGTAACTCCTTTAGGCAGACTGCCATGCAGTGTGATGCCGTTCTAGGTGCCATTTCCTATATACTGCAGAAGACACTAGATTCACAGTTTAAGCTCACACAAGGAAATATAGCATCCAAAATTGCAGTTCTGCAATAGTCAGTGTTCTGCAGTGAAGTGCTGGTAAAGACTTGATATGTCTAGGGCTCATGCCCTTGCCAAAAGATTATGAATACAGCCTGAATGAAAAGTCAAAAGTAACTATTTAATATGACTTTAAGCACTCTGAGCTAGGAAATATTTTATATACATATATTGGATATATTGTATTTGGTGGAATAGTAAAAAAAAAAAAATTATTTGTATCTCATGGCATTTAAAACCATGAAGTATTATAAAATAGTTCATCTGACAATAATTTTCTCCTGATAATTATATAATTATTCCCCCAGTGATTGATCAAAAGATAGAATTAGCTATGAATAATCCCTAAATAAGCTACCTTCAAAACATGTAACTGAAAATATATACGATCCAAAGCAGCTCATCGTAACTGAAAAGACAGAAATAAATGGGTTTAGAGAAGACAGAAATCTTCCATATTTTTTTTTTTTTTGAAGATTAATTGTAGCATCTGGAACAGATTAAATATAACCCGATAAATTCTGAGATTAGGGAATTTAAAACCTTTCTTATTATAGACAACATATAATTTCATGAGTTAAGTTTTGGCTTTCTCTGTGTCCTTATAAAGCAATACCTGTTCAGTTTCAGTGAAATAAACTTTCATTTATAACAATAAGTATTACTTGAGATATCTACCATAGATTACTGTCTTTACTGCATATATGTACTTTAATCGTGTCCTGAATTTTCTAGGCAGAAGGAGAAATGAATTTGCCATACTAGGTAAGATGAATGAATGAAAAATAGGAAACTAGTGATTGTTGGTTATAATATTAATTTCTTGCACTGTGTTGTCTTTTAAGCTCCCCCCCCCCAAAAAAAAAAAAAAAAGTGATAACAGTATAAAATTAATGCCCATAAACAAAAGCAAGAGCGGTAGGAGGTCATGTCAATTGTAAGCCTCGAAGTATTTATAAAAAAAGTGGTGTTATTATTGAACTAGGAACAACCTTACTGTAAATGGCTCATTTATTCTATAAAGTTGTTTCAACATGTTGTCTGTAACATGTAAAATCCCGGAAAATGTAACTTTACTTTGTATCTTGACATACATTCTGACGGCGAGTTCTGCAGGCACATCACAGAGTTTGGTAAAGTCTAATTTCCTATTTATATTTCTGTGGTTTTTTTTAATCCAGAGTAGGCTGTTACGAATGATATCTAAGGGAATGAAAAATGCCAGAGTTTTGCACAACTGTGGATACAGCAACACCACGATGTACCAGCTGGGTCCTGCAAGAGCAGGATTGGAATGTCATGCTCATGACCAGTGCCCTGCTGACACCCGCTACTGACACCTGAGCCCTCTGTAGTGTTTCTCATCCCAGAGATGTTTTCTGCCCCCTGATTCCTTCTGCTCTCCAGTTACAAATAAAATAATGCAATAACTTAGATGTGTTTATGTAATATCAGCACATAATAAGTCCTAACAAATAAAATCAAACAACGAAAAAAAACAAAACCTGCCCCAGAGGCAATATTTAGGCCAAGTTCATCCTTCATCAAAGTCCAGCAAAACAGTGGCTTAGTTTAAGTTTAAAAATGTTGTAATGTTATATAAACACATCTGAGTTAGCGAATTTTTAATTTGCAATTTGATATGGGAGAGCAGGAAAGATCAGTAGAAAGAAGAGAGTTTTATATATCAATTTTGTTTTAAGACCACAGTTTTCCCTTATTTGTACCCAGGGAGAAGCATGCAGTTGTTTTATTCCCATTTAATGAGAGCGAAAGGCGTAAATATGTTCCTCAGAAATTGAATTTGTAAAGTGAGAGGTTATTTGGTATCAATTGCTGTTGTATCAACAGAAGCAGAAAATAAATCGGCTGTCTTGATGACACATATGCAAAACATGGACCTAGAAGAGTTAAGTGGTTTTCAGTGAGAATGCTAAAAAAATACCCCAAAACCTAAAAAAAGAAAAACAACCAAATAAAATGTCCAAATAAATCAAACATAGATGCTCTTCTAATTTGAAAAGGGTTACACAGGAATTCCCCCTTATGCTGAAGCTGAGTTCAGCACATATTTTGTTATTAATTCTGCTTAACCGTATCATGGCATAGGATTACGAGGGGAACTAACAGAGAATTTACTTGTCCAAGCAACTGTGCGTAAAGCACTGCATGTATCATGAAGGGACAGCTTCTCCTGAAGGGGACTAAGCAGGGGTAGTGAAGATGCAAGGCTGCAACTTGCACACACCACCCATGTACCAACCCTCAGCAGCCAGACATACAGCCCAAAAGGCAGGAAAATAAATGTCTCCAGGGGTGCGTAAGATCACAGACCAACCTCCTGCTGCAGCACAACTCTGAATCGTGTTAGTGGGTGCAGTGTTTCTGTGATTGCTATGTAGTTGATTAGCTGGCAAAATCCAGTCTCTGCAGCTTGAAAACTCCAAAAGAGTCATCTTCTACTCAGCCTGGGCTTCCTGCTGGAATAACTCAGATGTGCTCTCTGGACACAGATAACAACATCGTTCACCTTTTGTAGTTTGAGGTGGCAGACCCTAATTAAAAATGCATTCTGGCTGTGCTCAGAATGTAGGTGTATTATATGAATGATAAAAACCAGGCCTTGTTATATATTCCCTTGACTTGGCTTTTCAGAGCCAAAGAAATTGTAAGAGAAGCTTGCAAATACTTCCATGGATTAAGGCAGTGCCGAGTAATTGGCGTAATTTAAAATCCAATATGGCTAATGTCAGCATGGTTTGCAGAGCACGCTGCTTTAAATTAAAAGGAATCCGGTGTATTACCACACTAAAGACTCTTAAGGGATGTTTATTCATCTTGCATCTACCTTTAAGCATAGCTATAAAGTTTGAGATTAACCAAGGTATGCAAAAGTATTTTATTACCTTTTTTAGTTCTAATGTCTAAGCTAATGAACAATAGCTATCTGATTTCATTTGGCCAAAAATCCATTGGTGGAACGGTAAGTGCACATGCCCCATAAAATCAATGCAAAGACCAAGGCTGACAGTCCATTTTGCGTTCCCTGTTCAACTAAAAATCCAGCAGCTTTAACAGTTACATGTTAATGGTTGGACTTGATGATCTTAAAGATCTTTCCAACCAAACCGATTCTATCATTCTATGTGCAAAGAGACTTCAGTTTGATGGTACTGAAGGTTAAAGACTGCTGTGACAACACAAACCTCAAGGTCAGTTAACACACTGACTGCACAGCCTGTCTAAGAAGTTGGGTAGATAGGTAGGCTGCTAACCTGAACTGAACTCTCTAATTATCCCAGATTCAGCAGTTCTAAGCCAGCAATGAGATGTTTATATGAGGCACATTACCTCAAGTGATTATACTGTAGATATAGCCATCAGTTTGTCATAGTCTGGTAGATAAAAACTCCACAGCTAATCCTGAAAATAGACCAATATGCATTTTACAGGATTCTTCATGATGCCACCGTGTTTATTTCCACCTTTCTAATTGAAAGCTAAGAAGGAAAAACTAGCAATTCAAAAATTTAAAGTTGATCTTTCAGATGAACTATACATGTAATTTTTTAATCAATTCTTTAGTTCTCTTTACCTTAAATATTAGTGGTACCAACAAAGAAGCTTGGCAAAATGGAACCAGCTCATCTCTAAAAAAAGATGAGATATAAGGATGTCCTCACCTAGGCAGGAACAACGCTGGCTGTAATTATCAATAGTTTCTGAGAGGATGGCACCTCTGAGGAGGCCACTGTACTGCTGCCACCCAGGCTCTCCTGATTGCTCTCCAGGATAGCTTTTATTCCTCCAAGGAGCTTCACACAAAGAGCATGGCAGGGAATTGTTGATTCAATGAACTCAAGTAGGAAACAAGGCTGAAAACAAGTCTAAGTACCTGAGGTCCCAATGACACCTTGGAAATGCAGGTTGGCTTTATGCACTTTGCAGTTCTGCATTATCTGCAGTACCAGCAGACGCTGCCCCTTACTGTCCCACCTCCAGACCTGACAGTGCTGCAGGAGTTTATGTTCCTCTTAAGATGTGTTTGCAGGTGGCAGAATGGGAGAATCGTTCTTGGTGGGCCAAGAAGAAACAGAAACGCACATTGCTGAGAGGAGACAAAAATGGATGAGTAGATATAGTGGGAACCAGGTATGAGGAGGAATCCAGCACTCTCTGGGGGCTCCGGCTTTGTCTGGAGTAAAATCTGCATAAAATTTATTATTGAGTTTTCTTAATTTCTGCAAAATCTGCAAGAGGTTATGTCACCCAGAATATCAGATCATTGACCCTTTCGGCACCTGTTTATGCTAAGCAAGAGGAAAATCAAGACAGTTCCCCACTTTCTTCCCTACTCCTCCAATGTCATTGTATGTCTTTGGCTCAGCTACTTTGATTAGGTGCTGCCATAATGTTTTATTTAGGGAAAAAATCATAGTAACGGATCAGAAGGTCCACAAATATAATTTAACTGCTATCTAAAGCAGATGAAAATACCGCAAGAAATTAATCTGGAAAGAAAAGTATATGTGACAGACTAATCTAATCACTGGTGCAACTAGCCTTAACTCCGGTTAAATAGAGATATGCTCTTTTGGGAACTGTCTTCTTGTTCCTGGAATATCTCTGCAAGCATAGAAAGATAGAAACTGACAATACCTTTCAAATGGCTTAATTTATATTAAAAAACCCAAACTCTAGCAACAACTTACAAATCGTCAGAAGCAAATGTCTTCACAGTCCCAGGGATTAGGACATAATGAAAATTATATTTTAAAGATTACAGCTATTGATCCCAAAGGAAAAACAAAAACAAAAGTTTCCCTTACTTATATATTTTTTTAAAAAAAAAATAATCTGATGTTTTACTTTTTTTTGGTCTGTGTTGCACACAGAATATTCAAGTTAGGATAGGTTACTGTGTGTAAGATTAAAAGAACTCAACAACAAACACCCCAAAAAACCAAACAGCCAAAACCAAAGCAGGGTGGTGATTTAGGAATAAGATACCAATGACTGCGTTAACTGTATTACCCAGTTATCTCTGTGGCTGACAGAATGGAAAAGATGGAAAATACAGCTGAAAACATGGATATCAATATTCCTCACAAAGGTCAACAGGTGCAGGGTCCCTGTTGCAAATGTTTTGATTGAGCACATGTTAATCCATTTAGCACATCTACATTAAAATGATAAAAAAGAAAAGTAGGAACAGGAATAGTAAAGCTAAGAAATGCTTTGAGCTTTGAAAGGCAGCCAGTGTTTTTCCTTAGCGTAAAAGGCAGAGCTGTGCTTTAAATGGGCATAACAATATAGATTTATAACTTTATCTTGAGCCCATCTCTGAAAATTTCTGGAGAAACTGAAGGTCTTGGTCTTAAAATCTCGTAAATTAGGAGGGTTTGTTGCATCATGTAAGTGCAGCATCCTTGGTCTGTGAGGAGAGCCTGAAAACGGCTCTCACAGAAATGGAGCAACCGGGGGATACAGTTTCATATTAAGCCCTCACAGAGGGTCTATGAAACTACCTTTGAGTGGGGGTAAAACAGACTGGTGAATAGTGATTGTCTCAAAAGATAAAATGGCATAGATGTAAAAATCATTATACAGATCTGAGAATGCATTTCCTAATGAGAATTAGGGTAATACGAGCAAATGTAGTAGTATATGACTCAACATTCTCTGGAGTTCTCTGGGAGTTCATAAATGATATTACTGTGTCCACCCTTCAAATCAGAAAACTGGGAAAAGAAAGTGAAATGTTCTTTCCTGTGCTGAGATCACCTTTGAAAACAAAAATGCATATGGAAGTAGATCTTATTGGAAAATGTCCCCACACACCCAAAAACATTTGAGGTCATGGCTGCATTTTTCTGTTCTTCATTAGCAGAGAAGTGGAATTTATTTTTTAAACATTATAAATAGGATACACTGACACATATTTACCAGAATATCTACTAACTCAAGATCTGGAGGTTTTATGTGAGAATACAATCAATTCAAACCATTGCTTGGCTGGTTTAAAGCAAAGACTGTCTCCTACATAGAATCATAAGATGAATCGCAGAACAGTTAGGGTTGGAAGGGACCTTTAAAGGTCATATAATCCAAGTCCCCTGTCATGGGCAGGGACATCTTTCACTAGATCAGGTTGCTCAAGGGCCCATCCAATCTGACCTTGCACACTTCCAAGGATGGAGCATCGACAGTTTCTCTGGGAATCTTGTTCCAGTGTCTCACCATCCCTTTTAGTTAAGGATTTCTTCCTTATATCTAATGAAAATCTATTTTCATTTTAAACCATTACCCCTTGTCCTATCATTATAAGCCCTGGGAAAAAGTCACTCTCCATCTTTCCTATACACTCCCCTTAAGTACTGAAACATCACAATGAAGTTTCCCTGAAGCCTTCTCTTCTCGAGGCTAAACCACCCCGGTATGAATGCCTTATTTTATTTTATTTCCTTATGAGGTGGACCAACTTCTTCGGATTCCTGTTGGTACTTTCTGAATCTGTGTTCTCCCTCCCTCCCCCTGCTTCCCCCCCCGAAAATTTCATTGAAACCAGTTTATTCTCTTTTTTTTTTTTTTAAGTACAACATAGCCATCCATTCACTATCTCTAATCTTTGATACACTGCCTACATAGAATTAAAATCGTTCAGATTGATTTCCTTCTTTACTTAAAATATATATATATCTGTATGCATATTTAGGCTGAAAAAGGTTCTGAACTTTTATAAAAGATTCTTAGCATTTGAAGGTATTTAGCCCAAGCCAGCTCTGAAACACATTATATTAAGAATTCTTCGGTAGCCCTAGTGAAAATCATGGGTATAATTGAAGACCGCATAAGTAGAGAATGAATAATAATGGATTGACAGTAAGTTCAAAGAGTCTCAAGTACAGGTGATAAAGCACGGAAGATAAAAGCATGGAAGATGGAAGGAGCTTACTTTCACTACCTGAAGAAAGTTAGCGGACTAAGAGATAGCAATAGTCTTTTGGCAGACTGAATAAATGTGTTGTGCAGATTGACAAGGTAACAACTACAATATCATGTTGATGATACATTTATAAAGGTACGTTTTAGATATTGTTTCACTTTTAAGAGATGGGAAGCCACAGTTAGTATTTTGCTTATTTAAAAAGTGACCTTACTCCAACAGAAACAGCAAGAAATAGAACTGATATAAATGTAAAATATCCCTTGTTTAATTATTTATTTTTGCAAAAATATTACATTTCTTCTCCACCTCATCAAAGATTAAAATCTGGTGGAAGAAGACTTCTTAATGGCTGAGTGACTGGCAACAGCATTTGCAGCATATCAGAGATTTTTTCCAGACATATAATAAATTTTGAGTAGGGTGGAGGTTCCTTATGCCTCTCAATGGGTGAAAACTAAGCAACTTTCTCCATCATTCAGAGTATCTCCCTCCTGCATGCTCATGAGCAGCAGCTGAGCTCAATGAGAGTTCATCTATTTGCTCACCAGTTTCCTGAAGCTCTTCATCTGCTTCCACTGTGATGAATTCCCTTAACTTGTTCCCTTTCAGACTGACTAGGAAGGGACCGACAGAATGGCATAGGCTTTATTTTTAAAGGAAAGCAATTTACAGAGGAAACTTCATGCAGAACAAAAGAGACTACTTCAGTGTTACAAGGCATGCAGGAGTGAACAGAAAAGAATACCACATGCTATTTGCAGCTGCACAACAAAAATGTCATAAACACTACTGGCAGTATCGCTTAATGGGCAGGTCTCTAAACATGGTAACATTTTGGCAATGCATTGTTCAGGCTGATCCATCTGGGAGTAATATTTCAAGTTGTCCTCTAGGGACTAGGTCTTTTTACAAACATATGGCTTCTTCAGCATAATAGAAATTTCTATGAAGATAATGTTTATATGGGAAGTAAAAAAACTTTTCCTAGAAATTAGTCGGAACATGAGGAATTAATTCTCACAGAAACAAAGAACAAGCACAATCCCTTGCCTCAACGCTTTTCGTCCTTCCTCAGGAGTGTCGGTGCTTCAGGAACCCCCTTCTACAACAGAACACAATACTGGACATGTTTCTTTACTTATGTGATAAGTGATCAGTTCATAGCCAAAAAATATTACAATATTGCTATGGGAAAGGCAGCACTAGAAGTGATGGAGAACAGCATCTAGCAATCAATCAACATGTCTACAATAAAACAAGAAGTGCTTTGTGTTTGCAAACCCTATTGTTTACTAGATAGAGTATTATGATCCATATTTAGAAAAGTCTCTAAACAATGCCTGATTAAGAGTTTTGATGTATGTTCTACTGTTTTACTATTTCAGCCTTTGTAACAGGAAATAGTTTATTAAAAACTAAATAAATCATACATTTAGAAAGACCAATCCTGATTGTAGAGATCAGGAAGGACCCTGGCCATAGTATTGTTACTGTTTGGGGTTTAATGTTACACCAGAATTTACTTCTCAACTATTAAAATGGAATAATGAAATCATATTGTCATTACACCTCTGTACTTTCATGTTACAGGATTTTTGAGCTATAGCAATCTCTCTTGTATTGGCTGCTAACTTGCTCTGATGCAATCTGCTGTAAGAAGTCACACTCCAAACAGATCACACATCCGTCCTGTTGATTTTGTAGAATTTCTTCCTTGCAATACTGATCTATGACAATTATTAAACTCCTTTAAAATCATATTGAAGCTTAGAGCATATCCACTCCTCCCGCTTGTCATATACCTCTGTGGAGGGCTAAGCATAGCAACAGATACCTTGATACAGACATCTGCACCTGTGGATAAGAGAGCGCCGTGCTTGCCTTCAGACAGCTGCGCTCTCAAGTCCTTGCCTGCTGAACTCCAATCTGAGCTGCCAGTCTCCCACAGTTTATCCATGCTTCCTATCCAGTCATTATCAGAAGTTGTAGATGATAGCCACCCGTACTGTTCTGAGATTAACAATATCATATAAATGTTCTGCTTCCTTGGTCTATTAATTTGTGAAGCAAGGTATAAGTCCATTCAGTCCCTGTCAGCCAGATGCCCATGTTTTTCTGAGGTGTGTTTGCATACATAAAAGCACTGTTTGTGCTTGGTATTTTTGGATCAAAAATAGATAAGGTGGACTATTGTGACACCCCTGCTTTTCATACATCTGCACAAAGGTGAGAAATGAAGGAATGTACAGATTTTCCTAGTGTAATACTGCTGCTGCTACTCAGCTCCCTGTAAACGGGGCAGAAAAATCCTGGTTTCACATCCCTCCCATGGGTGCACATCTTAGAAATCATGTACTTCGCTCTGACCCAATCCTCACTTAAAACTGAATTTACAGCCATTACCAACGACTAGTTAGTTTGGTATTCTGAAGAAGGAAACCTCTCAGAAATAGGTTAATTTATTCTAAAAAAGAAATATCTAAAACTTCTTGTTGAATGTTTAATCTTCAGACACTTCCAGAAACCCATAAACTAATGACTCTTTCAAACAATTGTCATTAAGATAGTGTTATTACATCTGCCTTATAAAAAAAAGGCATAATCAATTTTAATTTTTTAAATCATTTTAATAATTTTAAAATTTAATGAATGAAAAGTAAAGACCTGGCTACTATTTGGCATGTGCTTTCCATCTATGACAACAAGCACATAAAGGTGGGAAATATAAATCTATGTGTATAGCTCACCAACAGCCAGACCACCAAAAAATGCTGAAAAGAAAGCAGTACTGAAACCAAAACATTAAAGTCTCATTTATTCTATCTGCTGTTATGCAGAAGAATGTTTGCTGTTCTTCTGAAAATTGATGTAACTAGATAGCTCACAGAACAATTCATTCCTAGATAAAAGAAGTCACTAGTTTATTTATATCACACTATATGAAAAATTCAGAGTAAATAATAATAATTAAAAAACCAAAAGCATTTTAAAACTTAAAAAATTGCAAAAAATTATATTCTTATTATGTTTAACTTTAAGTCAGTTTGTGATGATAGAGAATGCACAGATTATCACTAAAATGAAAATATGTGCTATTACATTTAATCATAAATCTCAAGAAAAAAAAGATGTTTCCATTCATATTAATTGTATACAATACTATTAAACTAAAAACAAACAAACAAAACATACTGCATGTACATATAAAACTCTGAATACAATGTCCAGCCTTTTTTAATTATTAAGATAATAGGAAAGAAGTCACCTGGTTTTCTGTGTTTTCATTATCTTATGCTTATTTAAGCCTCACGAAAGTGGAACAATAGAATTCCACTAGTTTTAAACTTGTAGTCATGAAGGCAAGTACAACAAATAAAAGAAACAAATGCATACATACATAAATATACAGATCAGGAAAGAAATCCCTTTGGCTTAATCTGCAGGGAACTTTCTAAATCTGATACGTAAGAAATATATAACCCCCAAATTTGGGATCTTTACAGGAGAAACTGAACTGGAAAATCAAAGCTGTATTATTTGTGTATACTGTAAGTATCCTAAATGGAAAAGGACTGAGTAAGAAGAAACCAACCAAGAATAGTCTGTTTTTCTCAAATACCTGACTCACAATCCTCTTGGTCCTTGCACTGAAATAATGGAGACTCCTCGCTACCTCATGAAGATACAGTCAGTTTGTATACAATTCTTTAAAGCAATGACTTAGAGGGATTTATAGACAGTGAAAGTAAGTTTGAGATCGGATCACTATGGTAGAAAAACCCAGACTCCCTAGAAGCAGAGGCTTAAATTCTGGCAGGCTCACCTCATCCTTTCATCTTTCAGAGGCAGATTAAATTCTGTGTAGTTTAGCATATAGGGGTCCTCCACAGGACTTTTAAAAGATGAAGTCCTATATCCTCTGTGTTGTTAAATATAACATCTTTTCTCTCCCTCCCCACCCCACCTCCTAGAAATAAGTTGCAGCAACTTCAAATCATTTTTCTAAATATATTCCTCTTCTCTAGGCAGCTCCCTACCTTCTTGTCTTGAAGGTTTTGAAGCTTTATTTCCTTGATTCTCTACTTTAGTATAAGTGATAGACACTCTCCTGTAGAATTGCTCTACTCCATGGGCAGCGTTAGCAGAAATCAGGGCCCAGAATGCAGATATTTCTTCCCAGTTCAATATGTGCTCTTTTCCTTCATTTACATTGCCAAAGCTAATCAGACTCACTGAAATAACTGAAATAAAATTTTTAAACCATCTTTAAAAAGAGGAAGAAACTTCAGCAAATATTCCACTAATTATTGACCACCTTCAATGAATCCCTATATGTACTGAGAAACGGTCAAGCAAATTAATGACAGTGGCTACTACAGAGCTTGAGCTTAAATTTTTAGAATTAAAACTGTCGATACATATTAAAAGCAGTAATCATCGTACATGAGTGCACTAGGGATCTAATTCAGGTATTTAATGACATCTAATGCATTGCACAACCCTATATATTTTTGGTAGCTACTTGGTAAAGTTTGTCCCAAAGGCCTCCTCAGCAATTACAGATAACCAAAAAATCGCTAATAGAACCACTGGTCATGCAACACATGTTGGCTAGAGAGAAAAAGGGATATATGGATTGGTACTCCTTAGGTTTCTGAGTTTTCCCCAATTAAAAAGAAGAGTAGTAAGAAAATGGATTTGTCAGTACTTTAATCTTTCTTAATCGTGACTGTGTTTTAGGCATATAATCCAAGTAGTCCCCAAAAGACAGATGCATAAAGAAGATGGATAATAATGACTAGTCAACCTTGGCTGCCATTTAGAGGAAAAGGGATCTCTACAGATGCATGCATGGATCTGAAGCAAAAATGCAGCTCATCTAAAAGTCACTGGCTCACACAAACAAAAGACCAGAAACCTAAAGGTCCACATCCTCTCCCTGAGACACACTAGGTAATACTTGGGTATATAGAATGCAACGTTTTCGATGGAGAGAGAAATAAAATGATATAGTATATTACAGTCAATCTTCAGCTTGATGTTCCCCATATGAAAAAAACACAACTGACACAAAGCACCTGTTTCTTTCCTCAAGGGCCTTTTGGTACACCTAGTTCTTATTAACCATGCAATGTCCACTAATGTTTCAGAAGGGAAGAAACAGTTTTAAAATTTATTCAGAGTAACACAGCCTGAAGATCTAGCTCAGTACTTTTGATGGCAGAAATTATATCCATTTAATACAAATGCCACTGACAATTTGCATGTCAAAACGTTGCTTCTCAAGTTTGCTTTCACAAGTCACTCAAGCTGGTAAATGCCACCCAACGAGTAGCCCAATACATCTTTTTCAGCCTGCTTGAGCCTCTTCAAAACCCTTCGCACAGTCACACCGGGGCTGCAATAACCTTAGATGAGTAGTACAGGATGGTGCCTAGAGCTCCCCTGAAAATCAGAAATCATGCTGAAAAGTCCTCTCTTGCAAGCTGTGTTGCCTGCAGCTCTGTCACCTAGCGATCACGTAGGAAATGGTCAATGATTACACACCAGACTTTGAGACCGTGGTCGTCAGACCCCACAGCTATCGCATAGCAGTGGAAAAATCTATGAGGCAAATGTTAAAAAGCGAGCACAAACTGAAACAAATCTTGAAAATGCTTGGGAAAACTGCCAGTTACAAACAGAAATACAGGGCATGGGGGTTACTGAGTCCAAGTCCTTGTCACCATGCCACAGTATGCTCTGCTTTCAGTTGTACTTCTCTATCTTTCCCAAGAGCTGCAATACCATCTTGGGCATCCCTTGGCCCACAGTGTGACACTGCAGATTTTCTGTGCTGTTGTTGAAAATACTTTTCAGTTCGCTTTAAGATAAGCATCAAAGCAACAACAATTCTTTTAATTAATTAAATGAATTATTTAATTAATTACTTTTGAGAAAACTGAAATTGAAGAATTCATGGTGAATCATTCATTTTACACCTAGGAAAAAATCACTCATAAGCTCCACTCCTTAGTATCAGACTGTCAACATAGTCAACCTGTTAATATAAATAACATAAGGGATGGAATATCTTCCACTTAAGACTATAGAGGCATACTATGAATTTCTGCTTTTCTATTAATCACTAGGATAAGTTTTACAAATGCATCAACAATGTAATTACAGGTTGCAGTGAATGTGACTCTTAACTCTTCTCCCATGCACACTGTACCAGTGCATGCTGCGAGCCTACGTTAGGACCTGCTTCATTTGTTCTGAAACAACGAGATTCATTCAAGGTCACCTATTCAAAATCCTCACTGAACAGAGATCCAAGAAAGATTTTAAAATGCTTTGAACATCGAGGAATCTTTTTTTTTTGTCACATACAAACAACTGTATTAAGTTAGATTTAAATCAATACAGGGACTGACGTTAAGAGTCGCTACACCTTAGGGAATCAGCCCTTGGCACCTTACTTGGTAGGATCAGCTCTGCAATAGTATCCAAAAAACACATGGGCATTTTTCAGAAGATATCCACTGGAAAGAAAGCATAACCTTTGAATTCACCCAGCACCAGGCAAATCAGCAGTGACCATCTTGCTAGAGCTAACTGTGAACCCCTCTAGCTTTCATGCACAAGCGATACACTGTGCCCAAGAACTGAATATAAAGCTCAGTTTTATAATGACTTACTCTTCTGATGTCTAAAATAGAAAAAGCTTGAAAAATCCTAGGGAAAAAGTATAAACGCAGCTTTTTTGTTTGGATCATTTCTTTTCCTCCTACACTCTCTGCTTCAAAGCAACATTGATTACTACTGCAGCTGGACTGACACCTCCACTATGATAGCTTTTATTACTTGTATTTTGATAGCAGCCACAAACACATCAGACACAATACACTCCCCAGAAAACTCCCAGGCTAAGTAAGAAAACAAGAAAGAGATACCTAACATATTTATAAAATACAGTATGTTTTACATTACATATGTGTGTTAAAAACAATTTTATATGTTTGAACCTTGAAGTATACCTGACTTTAGTACTGCAATCTTTCACTTATTCACTACAGTGTTCAAAACAATAATAATAAAAAAGGAGATATTTCAAAACAGTGCTATAGCATCATGAGATGCTATATAATATGAAAGGCACAAATGTGAGATAAGATTGTTGCTCAGAGCAATGCAACTGAAAAAGCAGACCAAGCAAGATGTTATCATACGTAAAAAAGGTTGAAAATACTCTGTAATGAAACTTTTGGACCTTTCAGAATTAAAAGATTTTCATTTCCACATTAACTGTCCATTTGAAAGGTGATTTT
Organism: Falco cherrug; assembly: GCF_023634085.1. NCBI lineage: Eukaryota > Metazoa > Chordata > Aves > Falconiformes > Falconidae > Falco > Falco cherrug. Next base: position 84,212,780 of record NC_073702.1, on the reverse strand, counting down.
ATAAATTACATTGAAACAACAGGTATGGTGGACTTGCAACTATGCTCTCCTGTGACTTGTACTCCAAATAAAACATGTGAATCTAGTGCCTTGGTGTTATTCAGAGCATGGCTGGGTGGCAACTCTGGGTGTTTGAAGACAGAGCACGACAAGTGCACAACTAGTCAAACAGACACATTTGCAAACTCCGAACAAAGCCTCATCTCAAAACCTTGCAGTTCCTTGTTAAACTCCAGTTAGCTCACAGCTTTAGCTATGAACCTCTATGACAACTATATCTGGACACCTCAGCAAGATCCTCAGATTATATCACTACAATAATGACTAGAAAGTCCTCCTTAAGTCCTTGCACGTGAGAGGTTACAAAGAGAACATAACCATCGCCTCCTATTACCGTGGCTCTGGAGAAGAGTAGGCACTGTGAGGGTGACACAGCTGCAGGAAGAGCTGGGAAAAGGGACCAAGTGACTGCTGCCCTCCCAGCCCACCTCTCCACTGTGTGCTACCAACCTGAACTACTCCAAGGGATTTTTTTCCTTTGTTATGACTAAGCAGTCAGCCTTAAGAGTAGGACCTGAACTACCTTGGCATGTTGCAATATACAAAATACAAGCACACATTTACCTACAGACAGATGGACTTCCGTTGCACACAACTTTCAGATTTTTAATGAGGAGCTACCTTTTTGCTCAGCCTACCACAAACCATCTGTCATGGTTTAACCCCAGGCAGCAACTAAGCAAGACAGAGCAATTTGGTCACTGCCCCACTCCCCCAGTGGGATAAGGAGGACAATGGGGAAGAAAAAGGTAAAACCCATGGGCTGAGATAACAGTTTAATAACTGAAACAAAGTAAAATATATTACTACTACTACTACTAATGAAAAGGGAGATAACAAAGAAAGAGAGAGGGGAATAAAAGCCAAGAAAGACAAGGGATGCACTATACAATTGCTCACCACCTGCTGACCAACACCCAGTCAGTCCCCAGTCCCCGAGCAGCGATCAGCCACTCCTGGCCAGCTGCCCCCAGTCTATATACTGGGCATGATGCTCTATGGTATGGCATAGCCCTTTGGTTAGTTCAGATCACCTGTCCTGGCCCTGCTGCCTCCCATCTCCTTGTGTGCCTGCTCACTGGCAGAGCCTGGGAAACTGGAAAGTCCTTGACTTGGGGTAAGCACGGCTTGGCAACAGCTAAACCATCAGTGTGTTACCAATATTACTGTCATATTAAATTGAAAATACAGCACTATACCAGCTACTAGGTAGAAAATTAACTCTATCCCAGATGAACCACGACACCATCCCAGCCAGAGAGCTAAACAACATACATGGTGATATATGTATTTATATTTATTAAAATCATAAAATTATTCTCCATTAACTTTAAAGTTGGTGGAAAGGGATAGGAGACAAGAAAGAAAAAAAAAATCAATCATGGTGTAATTTAATTGCAGAATCATACAACAGTTTGGGTTGGAAGAGATCTTAAAGATCATCTAGTTCCAACCCCCTGCCATGGGCAGGGACACCTGCCACTAGACCAGGTTGCTCACAGCCCCATCCAGCCTGGCCTTGAGCACTGCCAGAACTTCTCTGGACAGCCTGTTAACAGTGTCTCACCACTTTCACAGTAAAAAATTTCTTCCCGATATCTAATCTAAATCTACCCTTTTTCAGTTTAAAGCCACTACCCTTTGTCCTACCATTACATACCCTTATAAAAAGCTCTTCTCTTAGCTTTCTTGATCCCCCCCCACCCGAAGGATGCTTTAAGGTCCCCCTGCCTCACTGGAGCCTTCTCCAGGCTGAACAACTCCAACACTGCCAGCCTGTCTTCATAGGAGAGGTGCTCCAGCCCTCTGATCATCTTCATGGCCAATTCCTTACCCTCATTATTTTGAATAAATTTCAGAGTCATAGAAAACAGCTGGGCTGGAAGAGACCTTTAAAGGTCATGCAGTGAAAGCCCCCTGCAAAGAGCAGGGATATCTTCAAATAGATCAGGTTACTCAGAGCCCCATCCAGCCTGGCCTTGAATAGATCCAGGGATGGGGCACCTACCACCTCTCTGGGCAACCTGGTCCTGTGTTTCATCACCCTCATCGTAACAAATTTCTTCCTAACATCTAGTCTCAATCTACCTTCTTTTAGTTTAAAACAATTACCCCCTTGTCATATCACTACCTGCCCTTGTCAAAAGTCCCTCTCCTGCTTTCCTGTTGGCCCCTGTAGGTACTGGCAGGCTGCTATAAGGTCCCCTGGAGCCTTTTCTTCTCCAGGCTGAACAACCCCAACTCTCTCAGCCTGTCTCCACAGCAGAGGTGATTCAACCCTCTGATCACTTTTGTGGCTCTCTGCTGGACTCACTCCAACAGATCTGTATCCTTATGTTGGTGGCCCCAGAGCTGGACGCAGCACTCCAGGTGGGGTCTCACCAGAGCAGAGGGACAGAACCACCTCCCTCAACCTGCTGGTCACGCTGCTGTTGATGCAGCCCAGGATACAGTTGGCTTTCTGGGCTGCACACCGCTGGCTCATTTCCAGCTTTTCATCCACCAGTACTCCCATTTGGAGAAAGTGAAAAACAGTATAGAAAAACTCCGATCAGTTCCTACTCGCCACAGTACAGCATTTGGTACTTCATTACAGAGTTTATTACCTCTATTATTTAATCACCATTTACAGTAGGAAGAAAAGCTAGTTTTAAAACAGACAAATAATACTAGAGGGGAAAAATTCTTATAAAGCAGAAAGGAAAAAGAAATGTTTCATAATGAAACTGTAAACTTAGTTAAGCCTTAATGAAAATTTTAGAAAATACAGAAGTAATTTCTTTAGACTTTTTTGACTAAGCATTCTTACTTTTTTCATATAAAATTTAGATTCTGAGTCTCAGCTTTGATTTTGTACTACTTTTTTCCCCCTCAAGGTTTATTCAGTCTAGCATGAAACTCTCAGGTCAACAAAGTTTTTATTCAATGCAGCATTATTTTTAATTACTATTGCCTTTTGAAAGTACTCTTTAAGAAAAAAAAATAAACATTTTATAAATTAGGGGGAAATTTGTGCATGCCTTCTTTCTTTTTCATATTTCAATATTGTTAACATTTAGCTGTAAAGATTTTTTTTCCTCATGGAAAAAATACTCTATCACTTGAAATTAATTTGTATGAAACACAAAGCTTGTGCTTCATATAATCCCCTTAAATGGGGATTAATTTGAAGTTAGTGACTGGTTTAAAGCTGAGTTTAAAGTAGAAATAAACATTGCACATGGGACTGACCTGCTTCTATTATAAAACCTGCTTCAGCTTCTGTAAGCTTGTATGTGCTCAGACTGTTTCTACAGAAACCCTTATTGCAAAGCTGTCAATATTAGAGGAGCTTGACACTACAGATTTACTGCCTTCCATGCTGTTAAGAACAATAACCTGATTTAGTTCAGCCTGGATGGTCTCTTGTCATGGAGTGAAAAAGGAAGTGGAATAAATCACCCTTACAATTAGGTCGTTCACTGAGGTTTTCCAATACTATCCTAGTCACCCTTCTCCTGGAAGTCATCTTCATATGACTTAAAGTGGAATGTCATTATCAGGTTCCCATATGAAACTGAATAGGCATAAATTTATGGCAAGAAAAGAAAGGAAAACATGTACACCAGCAAATCACATGCACACGCAAGTATGACCTTAAAACCGTAGATACACAAAATACACACACATGCATGTACGCATGTATGCATGCATGTACAGCATATCCTCTTTGCCTCCAAGTTACATTTATAAAGTAAGGAGACTAATGGTTCTCTTGCTTGTGTTGCAGCTCCTACTCAACAGTTACCCCTGTGAACATACTGGAAGAAGCAAGCTGCACGGTTTGGATGAGCAGACCCTAAAATATTCCAACAGAAGAAAGCCTCACGCTAACTGGTTTTGATGCAAAACAACAGGCTGGTTAAGAGTCTCAGGTCAACTATGAGTTTGATTAAGTTGAACATGCGTGACACAGCGATGGTAATCTTCTGTCATACACTGATGCTCAGAGAGTTAGTCACCAGGAATAAAGCAGTCAGAAATGAAGAAAGGTAGACAAATAAAACTATACTGATCTACTGAACAGAAGGGCTTGGAACGCAAAATGGGAAAAAAATCACTCTTGTTATAATGACAATACTTTTAATTATACATATTCAGTGAAAAATAAACTATTAAAAGACAGAGTAAAATACTTCCAATTAATGGAAGTAAGGTAATGTTGAAACTTAAATGAAGTATTTTTCCCTTGAGGGTTTTACTGTACTATATTATTTAGCTTAATCCAACTTAAATTATAAACAGAATGGTTTTGTAAGCCCCCAGAGAAACGTATTTTATTTATAATGTATTTCCTTTGAAGTGGTTATGGAAATCATGTTCTTCCTGAAGTCTGTATCTCACATACCACCTACTGCTGCAAACTAGTCAGTCCTCAAAAGTTAGACATGATCAGTCTTGTGAAGTACAGTACATGAAACCCCAAGATTTTTTTAAAATGCCAGAGGAAATACAAATTTGTAATTCCAAAACCTGATAGCCTTCCCTCCATAAAAAGGTATGGAAAGATCTTTGTTGATTAAAAAAAAAGTGGTTTTTTTTCAGAGGGAATGGAACTCAGCCATAATCACTCCACTTGGCTTTTCAATGTATCTAATGAAAGAAGAAATTTGTACACTATACCCTAGAGGGACTTTCAGCTGAGAATAAGTATATTTTGTAAACTTAAATTTAAGTATGTAAATATTTCCATCTTTCATTTAAATCACAAATCCTCCAAAAAATTAATTCTAGTACAAAAAGTACACTTTCTTTCAGGATGCGAGTTACAAATGACCAGTTTGCTTTTATCCTCCAAGTAATTAGTCTATTTACAAATATGTAAGAAACTATGAATGAATAAATTGAACCCCAGTCTACGTGGTCTCCTTACCATCAATAGGTACTGCATAGACTCAGTTAAATAACTAGAAACAAGAGGAAATTGTCTCCAGAAAATTAATTTTCGTTATTGATCTTATTTTTAAAGCACAATAGTACCCTATCTTTATGGATGAACCAATAACTCAACAAACCAGCCACAGATATACAATTGTCTAAGCTGTGATGTTTCTGAAATAATGTCAGGCCAGGTCACTTCAAAGGGACTAGGAAAATAAGCACTGTAAGATTTGGCTGATTGTGCAACTGCTTACGCCATGAACTCATGACAGCCGCAGTCACTAATTACGTATGCTTTGAACCGGTTGTTCTTTTTGTCAAAGCTACTCTTCTACTCTAACCTACTACCAAAATCTATAAATAAAAGAACAGATAAATAAATAAAAATGCAAGTTCTTATTAGCTTTGGATTAAGAGCTTGAATAATTTTTCAAGAGATAAGGTATAGGAGCAAATATTTCTGCGTCACTACTGTATAAAAAAACCCACCAGTGCCCTGGAGTTAAACTTCTGTTTGAGATAGCAGATTCTGTCAATATCACAGCTACAGATGGATACTTAAATGCAGAAAAAAAAAAGAAAAAAAAAAATCACATTTATGAGTATTTAAAAAATACAAATAAATTTTAACACTTTTTTAAAAATAAATAATCAACATAAATATACTGCTGTAAAACATTCTAAGAATGGCCATTTCCTCTGGCTCTTCTTAGATCAGACATCATCTAGTTCCTCCTTGAAAGTTACAGCAATTGTGTTAGAATTTGCGTTTTGTACTAGAGAGCCGACCTGTACCACAACCTTTGCAAACATCTATATTTTGCTAAAAGCTACCAAAGCAAAAGCATTACTTGTGTTAAATGACAAATGCATGTCATAGTGACCATCACTCTTGCATTTTGAAGAGGAAAGATTTTAAGATTCTGACAGCCCGAACAGCTTAGCTAATGTACCTTTGCTATGCAAAATGATGATGTTCTTCTTGACTAATGTAATGTGTTCAGATGAACTGACAAATTCTGTTTAATGCGCTGAACATTTGTGGGCAGTAAAGCACATTATTATTTCTTCATACATATAATCCCTTAAGAGGTAGCATGACAGTGCAGTGTAAATCTAAAGCAAACCATTAGATTTACTTGCATGAATGGCTTTGTTCTTGTTAACTTGGTATCAAGAAGAAAAAAGAAAAAAAAAAGATAATTTAATTTCTGTCTTTCTGAAAACTTTGTTACTATATTGCAAGGATTATAGGTTTTGGTGCTTTAACCTCTTACTTTTTTGCTCACTGTTTCCCCACTGCCACATCAGGGTCTAAATGGCAAATGTTTATATAAGGAAAGAGATGTGGAGTGTAATAAAATTTGCAGAAGTTAATCATATGAATTCATGTATTTTTTTTTTCCTTTTAGGCCAAAACTGAATACAGTTCACTTCCAATTCCTTTGGGGTACTCTGAATTTTGGCACCAATTTAAAAATGTCCTGCCAAGGAATAGCTGTGCCACTGGTATCTGCAGAAAAGGATTCTCCTCAGACTTGATATCGTCTCCAGCATGATAAATGTCTTTTGGGATTGTTTTCCTGCCCATCAGTTACGACTGGGGAAGATTTTTGATACAACAGGGAACATGAATCTTTTCTCCAGTTCAGAGCTAGTAACCCACTTCTGAATTGAGACAATTTGCTTTTAACTACTAAACCAGAAAATTTGTTTTCAGTATTTTATTAATAGAAAATCTGTCATCTGAAAAAAAAACCCCAACAAACAAAAAAAAACCCAACAAACCCACAACCTTTCACCTTATACAAAATACCTGAAAAAAAATCTAAGTAAAGTTGGAATATGGCCAACACATAATGAAAGGCAACACCAACTGTGACTGAATATGGCCAGCTGTGTAACAGCATGCAAGATACCATGTCCTAATTTCAGGATATGAAAGCAGGAGTCAGCATTGTTTCAGGATTCATCTGAGGCACCTTTGGTAGTATTGAAGCCATAAAGATCCAGCCAGCATGAAAATGATTTCCTGAGACGGCTTGGTTAGAAGCTTTCTCCAGATAGAACTGAGTGACTGAAATCTCAGGGCACTCCAGAAACAATCACAATAAGCTGTCAGCGCCACAGTCCCCAAAGCAAGTATGTGAGGAGAGCTGTTTTCTGCGTAAGGAGAGTATGTCAGCATGTGTAAATACAGGTCATTTTAAACCACTGCTATATTTCCATGTTTATAGTTCACTTCCACAAAATTAGAAATGCAAACCAAGGTGGAAGTTTTACAGAAATGTGTGAGGAACATAAAAGAAAGAACAACTGTAACACAGACATAAACGCTGCAGCCTACCGACTCATAAATTATTTTAAATGCCACTGCAACTGAGACATAAACCAGCATAACATACAAGGGAGAAAGTAGTAAAATGATAATGAATGCTGGCAATTTAATCAGAACAATTTACTTCTTTCCCTAGGTTTACTCTCACAGAGGGAAATGACTTGTTGAAACTAAACCCAGCCAGCATATCAAACTCAGAAGGGAAACCACACTTTTCAAGAAATTGAATTCAAATTGTTGGATTCTCACTTCTGCTATAGAAAGACTGAATTATTCTGCAGGGAAATCCTGGAGGTAGAATATTGGCTGCATTTTTTTATTTTTTCTGAAACTCATAGAAAACTTGAAGGTTTGTGCAGAAGCTCGTGGTGATCAACAAGAATAACCTGAAGGCATCTTTCTCCTGATTACCAGTACCATGCCACTGCACTACTCTTCTTAAAGACAAGCATAGGGGTTCATTCACGTAAACCTGTTCAGCCTACCTCTTACAGGGTAGGTCTTATTCTGCTGGCTGCGTAGCTGTAATAACAAAAAGCTCAAGATTTGCCAACTGCTTGAGAATTTATTCAATATCTCTGCCACATTTTATGTCTAAGCTGAAATGTGCGCCGCTGCAGCTGCTGTTAAGAGTTAGCTCAGGTACACCTACAGGAATGACAGGCATCACAGTGTTCCCAGAACCCTCAAAAACTTAAAATTGATGTGACAAGGAGACCAAACACATCGTGACATATGACGGTCTACACTTGTGTGCCTGTTGATGATAAAACACATTGCAAAGTTGGAGGGCCTTAATAAATGATTTTGTAGTCCATGAATTACAAAAGGCCATGACTTCACAAAGTGAGCACTGTTGCCAAAAATCAGCTGTTCCCTGTTATGCTTGGAAAGATGTAAGTGACTATATATGTTTCTTTGAAGTTTACCTACATGGTCCAGTGAGGAACATCAAAGTGGCTAGTTGGATCAGGCACTGTGTAGCTCTGTGAACTTCTCTTTTGGAAACAAAACTGGTAGTATGTCAGCATGTAGGCTGTGAACAAAACAAAAGAGAGAAGAAAAACTATTAAAATAGGTTATGGACACACGGGGGAGGCACAGCCATACAAGCCAAAGGCCTCCTTTGGACCAAGAGAAGGCAAAAACTATTAATACTTTCTATTGCTAAATATTTTATTCTTTTTAATCTTAGAGACCTAGCCGAAAATAGAACAATTAAACTGTGCATGTATCACAAATCTGGAGAAGTGGTACTGACAAGCCTTTGGGCTGCTCACACCTACCCCCAAAGGGCTACGCATGATTTTTCAAACCCAGTGACCAAATTGGAATGAGGGTAACAGTTTCTCCAAGACAGCACACATAAGTCTGCAGCTGAGTCAGCAAGGGAGCTTTGCTGGCTTGTGCCTGGAAATTGGCACCTCTGGGCAGAGAGAGAGATGGGATGCTGAGTTTGCCCAGACACCAGAAGCAGCTCAACAGTCTCTCAAGCTAACCAATTTAGAAAGCTGGTTTGGAATATTAATTTTCATATAAAAAATGTAAAAAGCTAGAAAAATAAAAACCCCTAACGTATTCCATACATTACATTTTCAGCTGCATTTAATATACTGTTGCTTTTAAAAGTTGACACAACTACAGAGGAAGCAAAAATAATAATAAAAACCTAAACAACACACTTTCCTCTGCAAAAATGGTAAACTACTAAAGCCAGAAGTGTAGGAGACTGATTAACCACTGACTACCATGTTCCCTTTCATTATATATAATTAGAGCCAAGTGGAACCATGTGCCCTCACTCATTTATTGCCTGCCATTGCAGCCTAAGGCTTCAAGACCCCTCTGAATAACAAACGCAGAAGAGTGATGCTGAATCAACAGATGCTCCATGTGTTTGCTCAGTGTCTCAGCCTTTATCAGCATGCCGAAGGATTTCACTCCCAGGTGTTATAACAAGAAGCAGCTGACCAGAGAAGGGAACTGACTGGCTATGCTGGATGCACAGTTTCCTGGGGGACAAAAAACCCCCAACAAAACAAACAAACAAACAAACAAACAAACAAACAAACCCAACCAAAAACCAACCAACAAACACACACACAAAACCCTGAAACTGAAAAACCCAAACCCACAACAACAACAAGGCTGAGATTATTAACAGAACTAGACTGAGATTATATTCCAGTTCATTTGCAGAACGGAAGAAAATACACATTTACTACCCAACACAGCACTTATAAGACAGCTCTGATACATCATGAAGCAGGAAAGTCTCTCCCTCCTCTGGTAAAACGCTCTCTTGGAAGACAGCCATGCCCTCTGTTAACCCTGCACAGCCAAGAAGCACAATGCATCAGAGCAGAGGCAAACCTTACACCAAATGAAGACAAGAGAGGCTGTATTTGCAAGAATGAGTGGAATGGAAGCAAGATCAGATGAAATACAGCCAGGAAGGAAGGAATACAGATTATTTGTTTTAGAAAGAGTGCCATGCAGTTCTTAACTGGAAGGAGCCTGGACACATCAGTGGCAAACTGTCATAAGAGCAGACATTGATACCCTTCTCCACCCAGGCCAACATTTAGGTGAGATACAATCACTCCAAACCCAGTTCCTGAAGCGTTTTTTTTTTGCTAGGCATTTCTTTGCTGAGCCATTACACTGCTACTCAAACTCTGTTTCTGCCACTGCTCCCAGACCCACAATGCAGAGGACGTGCAGCACCCTTAAGGAAACATGTCTGCACCGAAGGTCACCAGCAAAGAAAGCAAAACTCAGAGGCAAGGAGCAGCCACGGAGCTCACGTGCATCATTTAACCACCTCCCACATGGAAAGAGCTTTCACTCTAAAGCGATGCAGGTCTGTACAGGTGTTGCGGAGCCTTTGGTGGCAGAGCTCAATCTTGTGGATCAGGAAAGATGGTTCCAGACTTTTCAAAATAGCAGCTCTGGTTTCAATACTTCAGTGATGTGGCAGTGAATCTACACCTTAGTCATTCACTCTTCTATTAAACTACAACTTGCACAGCATGTGCTGGCTATTGTTGAATTGAAGTTCTAAAAGGTCCTTGGTGGAAATCTTATGTATGGTCACCCATGAAACAACAATGAGAATTAGACTTAGAAACACTTTAAAAATTAATAGTTCAATTACTTTTTTTTATATAGAAAATAGAAAGGATGAAAAGCATTACTCATTCACACTATCAATGCAGAAAAATAATTTTTAAAAATCTGCTTCATTGCCAAAGCCAGTTTTAAGTCACTTTTAAGACTGCAAATTCCTCCTTTTAGTTGAGGAATTACAGCTTCTGACAATTAAAACTGGAATTTTAATAATGTTTAATAATTTCCCTCTTATCAAGTTATTATGTTTTTAGCTTGAAATAAACTAACTCATTATTAAATTAGCTTTTCAAGCTATTCTCAATAAAGAAATTTTTTCCCAGTAATTTTCTACTATATTTTAATTTTATGGCATTACTATCAAGAATCCAGTTTTACTCCCCCAACAATGCAGGTTGTGACTCATAACTTTGGAATTCATTGCCCTAATTTACAATAAACAAAGACTCCTCAAATAAGCTTGTGCTGTTTGTATATTCAGCTACAAAACTAATAAACTCTACCCTCTATGAAAAGCAATCAAAATCTGTTGGCAATTCAGCTTGTGCGTCCATTTGAAGCAAACACGTCAAAGTTTTATCCCCACACATCTTTCCATCTTGGTCCAATTTGATTCTTTCAGAAAAGAAAGAAAGATTGTTATCTGACAGAAAGCATTTGGAAGTAGATGCTTATATGTTAATAAGAGGGTGGACCTGTAATACACATCATAAAATGTGGTTGCTAACATCTTAAATACCCAGGATAAAATCATGGAAGGTTGATTTGGATTTTACACCTGGAAAACAACGGTTTGAACTGTTCTGAGTTGATATAGTTCATTATTCCTCTATTCCTTCAGGGGCGCTTGTCCAAAAAAAAAACAAACCCCAAAACCAACCAAAACCCAAAAAACCCAGGCTGAAGATGAACCTGCACTTGGAAATTGAGTTCCTGTATATCATGAAGTAGGTTTCTCACAATCAGAAATAAATTTCACAGACTAGTAAAACTATGTGTATGATAAGATGGATATTTCACCTGAGTGTTTATCAACAGGTCAAGGTGACTTTATGGGACCTTTTTTTTTTTAAATGAACTTTGGGCAATTTTGGTCTTGCCCTGAGGAAAGAAAAAAAATTGGAGAGACGTAGTTACATATTTGTACTTTCTTGCCAAAATGATCCATGCCAAAATTAAATCAACACTGTACAAATCACGCTTATCATCCTCAAAAATGCCTATAGGTTTACCTTACACAGATGAAAGGCATTTTAATAGTTTTATGGCTATAACCCTGATGACTTCACAAAATCAGATAAAAGGCATATTGTAATATCAGCCTTGCAGTTTCTATTTCCAATGGACTTTAAAGGGCAGAGAATCTTTTGATTCTTGAGTTTCAGGTACAAAAAAGGCTGCAAGCTGAAAGAGGTGTCTCTGCCTTGCATGTCTTTCACTAGATCTCATTAGACAGAGGTTAAAATCATTCTGGACCAAGACAAGATCAAAGCTGGATGGTAAGAGACTGCAACTGCAATGTATATACACTGAAAAGCACCCCTGCACTGATACGAGGAAAACATGCCACACCTAGCTCAAAACAGCATTGCTTGCTGGGAACATGTTTTTTGTTGTTTATTTATTTTCACATTCTTAAGAGTTCGTTTTTTACCTTAAGGAAAGAGTCCATTCATAAAAAGAGATTTTTCTTGTACGACTGACAAAAAGAATCAAGCCAGTTTCCAAGCACAAGCTGCCAACTCAACTCAAGCCAGCACAGGTCAAAAGTAGGTAAGAGATCTGCAAAGTTGAGGTACTACAGAACTGTACAGCTTTCTGATTAGATAGCTCAAAAATGAGCACTATCAGTATAGTAATCATGGCTCATGCATTTAGAAGAATATATGGTAGAATAAGAAAAACACATTAAAAATAGAACTCTTTTTTAAAAAAAAAACCAAAAGTGAAACAAAATTGTTTACAATTTTTTCTGGAAATGTACTGGAGAAGTATTTTCAGGGTTTTTTTGGGTTTTTTTTTTTTTTTTTTTTTTTTTTTTGCCAATGTCTTTGTGAACTCACTTCTTGAAGTTTGGAGGCTAGACCTGTCAAATGGAGTTTAAAAGAAGCACAAGATCAATTTAAGTTCCATGTTTGTTATGGAAGTAATATTTAAAATGCTGAATCGCTTGATGTGCTCAAAGACCTCATTGCAATCACTGGCTATCAGTGGTCCCCTTCACACAATCTGAAACAATGGGATCACCATCTATAGCCCAATAAACATGTTAATATTGCATTTTGCGTTGAACTGCTTCAAAAGGCTACATTAAGAAAGAACAGTTCTAGAATACCCTATACATTAAATGGAAGAAGAAGGCACAGTCTCATTCTAGGAACTTGGACTTAAAAGACAAATTGATGCCCTGTGTCTGCTCTAAACAGTAGCGACAAAGAAAGTTCTTCCTGTATTGTGCAAATGTCAACTAAGTCACCACTGAACTGTATCATCTTCTGCGTTTCTGAGGTTGTAGCAGAAATTCCATAAGGCCAAAATAAAAGGACAAATTTAGTGTCAGACAACGGTTTGTTCAATTTATTCAACTTGTATTTTTAGAGGATGACTGAAAATTATAATTATAAAAATAATCCAGTTTAACTGAGATAAAAATTAATTATTAACATATTGAATTTAGACAATGTTCTCAAAAAAGAGGTGTCAATTCATAGTACTGGCTCAGCCAAATCTGTTTCAGCTGCTGAATAACTAGAAGGTTTAACTGTATTTTGAAATTCTGAGGAGTATGGTAAAACAAAATCAGGCTATTTCAGGTATGATTTTAATTTGGTAGTCTTATAGCTCAAAAATTGTTCAGCCTAGACATATCACATTTGTTTGACTCTAGAATCGTGACTTCAGTGTTTTATTGGCAAATTGAGTGGCTATTTTGGAAATAGATCTGCTCAGTGTAGAAGTGTTCAACTCAGTTCAGCTCATATACAAAGCATCTCATAAGTGTACTACAGTGTCTGAATACAGTAGCACAAGCAGTTAGGAAAAAGGAAAACATTCAGGAAAACACAATGACTAGAAGAGTACTTCAGTTTAATTGCTCTTTACCACTTACATATTCTATGTATCTGATATGTAATCACAAGGGCTTTTTAAAATCTGAGAAGTGATTAGAATCTCTCTTAGATTTTGATTCCTCTGGGTGCCTACTGAACGCCTGACTTCTAGCACATCTGTTTTTAAGAAAACAAAGATTATTTTTTTAAAACCAGTTTGTTAAATGTCATGTATAAATTTACATGACGTTGCAAGATTATCATGGCTAAACAGATGAAATCAGGAAGCTCACTTATTTGGTATACAGTTATCGGCATCAATAATCTAGGAAGTGATCCCACTAACTATAGATATCTTCACAGTTATAGGCATGTATCTCTGAGCTGTACAGACTGTGCAGTCAACACAGGAAAAGCTGCCATCAAAGGATGATTCAACAGAACTGATGTATTTCAGTTGTTGGCTCGAGGATGCGATGAAGTAAGCCTTAGAAGTAGCTCATGACTTCCATCCATTACACAGCACATTTAAATCTGGTTTGATGAATCCATCCCAATTGTTCGCTTCTCACGATCATAAATCAGTAACTGTAATAACTGTTTCTTGAAATCCCTTTCATCCACTGTTCAGACTATAAATATTCTGATCCATCCAGCCATTCAGGCTCCACTAAAGATATATACACATGGAAAAAACCCACATACTCTTTCTCACAGAAGTCAACCTTATCTGAAAAAAAAAAACCCCGTCCTGAGCAAACATACCACTCTGTTTCTTCCATACAGAGTTTCACTGTTAACAGTTAGTCAAAAGTTTTAAGCTATTCATGAGTCCCTTACAGACAGCCTTTTCTCCACCTATCACTGAAACTGAGAAAGATGTTTCCCCCTCTCATGGTTTTCAGTGTCACTGATTTCTCTAAACAACAACAATAACAAAAAAATCTCATAAACCAAAAGAAATTTCAATATTTCAGGAAATATTTGGCTGTGACATGTACACAAGATACATACCTGGTGTGTTAAGTCTGAGAGAGTAGAAAAGCATAAGTAAAGTTTTGAATTATCATATGAGGCAGTGGAATGAAGTGCGATTAATATGCTGCTTTATAAGTTGGAAGCAGATGGACATTCCTGAAAAGGGATGGCAAGTCTGTTAATGGAAATGTGCTGCCTGTTCAGTGGGGTACCCAAGTAGGAGATGTCCCATAACTTGCTCCTTCCCAACTATGCCTGCTAGGCAAAGAGGAAAATCTCAATAATAATGAATTCCTTCCTAAACTCCATTTTGTATGAAGTATACACAAAATTACCCAACAATTGTCTTAATGAAACTTCTTATGAGAAATTATGGGGTTGATAAAGATGTTTATAAGCACAGAGAAGAGAGAAATTGTTGGCAAGAGGCAATAATCTCCCACACTCACCTACCAAAATCTACTCTCCTACGTCAAAAAAGTTAACAATATGTACACGCAAACCATAAACCACCCCCTAAATGAACCCAGACAGTGGCTGCAATGCAGCTTTTATATTCAAACATATAAAACTATGTCTCTGAGCAAACAAAAAAGGTCATGAAATATTAAATGTTCAGCTCCTTCCACACCCAAGAGCTACAGACACAACAGCTGCATTTGCATCTGCTGGAATTAGACTTCTGTATCCAAGAAGTTTTACTGAATCTATTTGTGGACCTGAAGAAATCACTTTTCGTTTTAAAATGTATTTTAAATTAAAGAGCAATTTTAAATCCTTACAGCTCAGAAAGGAACTGATCATTGTAAAACTGCCACAGGGTGAGGGCATGACCTGCGGCCAGGGCCACCTTGCCCACACACTGGCCAGGCCTGGCAGCCCTGCGGGACTGGCAGCCCGGCCGGCGGGCATCAGCTCCGGCCTGAATCCCAGTTCCCTGTACAGCGGGTGGCTTCCTGGGCCCAGGGCAGGACCCTGGCACACTCGATGGAGGCATCTGCACCATCTCCTGCCACTGTGGCTATCCCCTGGCACCCCAAGGGAGAGGCACAAATGGCGTCCCCGAGAAGGGGAGAGACATTCCTGCACACCTCAGGGACACAGCAAACGTGGTAGCGGTGGCATGAGCCACGTACAAATCTCACTTCGAATATGAAATAAATTGAGTGAACAGGGCTTGGGTTTACCTCTGCTGTGGGTGTTCGTGCCCAGGTGCCAGCGGGGGCTCTGTGAGGAGCGGCAGGGGCTGCCCCGGCTCCAGCGGCTCTGAGGTGCCACCGCAGGGCATGGCGGGGCCCGCAGCCGCACCTGGCTGCCTCACGGGAAGGGCAGCTCAGGACGGGCAACACGCTTTATAACTTTTAAAAAATTGTGAGACGCAACAGTGTGAACAGCCCAGGGTGAGCAGGGTCACCCCGCAGCCCCGGGGGGGTCACAGCCACAGGACGTGCCCTGCAGGAGCTGCGGCCCGCGCAGGGCCCAGGCTGGAGCAGGGTCACGGGGCAGGGCAGGGCGGCCGCCCATGGAGGCCCCACAGCAGGGCAGGCAGCAGCGCCAGGGGGACGGGGCGGCACAGGGGAGCCGCCATGGGCTGAACACAGGCCTTGTCCCCGTCTCCCAGCAGCACCACAGAGGTGGCTGCAGCAGCTCAGCCATTCTGGTCCACAGCAGGGAGCCCTGAAGGGTTGCTCTTTGGGTGAACTAGGATCGAAACAAACTCCCACAGGCTACAGCTCCATACAGTGTGAAATGTCCAAGCTGTTGTGGGCAACAACCTCAGGCTTTAGCAGGATGCTTCTGCTACCTTGTAAAGGGAGTTCTGCATGGCCTGGCAGCCACTGCGCTCTCTGATGCCCATGTCCAAAGACACAGGTTGCCCATTTTGGATGCTGGTGCACAACAGGGAGATCTGCACTTCTGTATATGACAGCCTAACTCTACTTAAGCCCCAGGACTGTATATATATCTAGTAAAGTACCATTTACAGATGACAGCAACATCTAACATAACACAAACCAGTGTAGGAAAAGCTGCTGATTTTGACTTGTAAGTAAAATTTCTCATTGCTAAGGAATGCAACTTATCGCTCACTGCTTTTCTGTGGTGGTGTGAACAGCCATGAGGCATCAGGGCTGAGGAGCAAAAACGGAGAGAAGTGCTCACTGCAGGGACATACTACTGATCCCCTATGGGTGAGCATCACAAGGAAGCTCTGGAATTGCAAGATGCCTTTGCCCATGTCTGAAAATGTGCCAACCTCTGTAGATCACCTGCATTATGGCTTTCTGTGCAACTGAAGTTAAACATCTGTTACTAATTTTTTTAATCGAATTAGCATACAGAACTTCAGTATTGGAAAAAGCAGCTCAGCCATTTCTACCCTATCAGTATCTTGAATTTTGTTTGAATGTTTATACAAACTAAAAGATAACCAGTTTCGGCTGGTGGGGAGAAGGGACGAGGAAGCGAGGAAAGAAAAAAAAAAAAAATATATATATCTGGAAGGAGAACAACCCTGACATGAAACCCTTATGTCATGCCACATTCTGTCATTAAATTGACAATTTAATCAACAAATCAGACTCCTAAAATTACAAAGTATATTATGTCACCCCAATGCCAATACTTTACTAAAACTAGACAGATGGCCCAGGAGAAATAAGCCAATGGCTTTCCTATCACCATTTAACTCTTCTGCTCAGATAATACAGGTTTGACTTTGCACAGGATTTATTTAATTCTGAGTATCGGAAAAAGCTTGCAACTGATTACTCCTGAGGGCAGTAGTAATCAACATTTGTTGGTGATATATGTTTGCTCAGGTGGGTTAATGTGAGAAAAAATACTGTAAATAACTCTGGAAGTATATAAACTCAGTTGGTGGTATATGAGATTAAGCTCTAATTGAGATGTTATCTATGAAAGGAACAGAATCACATATATCCTACCAGGACAGAGAGTAGGTGAGGACCAGAAGTTGTGTGCACTGTATGTAGGCTCTGACTTCCACAGTCAGTATCATAAGAACAGGCATAAGAACACTCCTGTGTCACAGTGCTGCTTGGCTATTCTGTGATTTTTCAGGTGATTACAGTAATGGAAGTGCTGTCATCTAGACAAAATGTAGAAGTAAACATTTCCCTTGAGAACTGAGAGCAACCCCAGTTGCATTTTCTAGCTGGGATAACCATGGGTTTTTTGCCTATACACATTTCCTTCTCTATTGCAATTTAAATCAACGAGCAGTAGTATTGTTTCTATACCTTCACAGTAGAAGTGATGTGCCCCAAAGCATAATAATTCTGGTT
Organism: Falco cherrug; assembly: GCF_023634085.1. Classification (NCBI taxonomy): domain Eukaryota; kingdom Metazoa; phylum Chordata; class Aves; order Falconiformes; family Falconidae; genus Falco; species Falco cherrug. The sequence continues at coordinate 84,194,997 of NC_073702.1, read as the reverse complement.
TTCCTGTATATACAGTTTTCAGAGTGATGCTTTGGGAAGCAAAGAAAACAATGGGGGTTTTTTTGATAGATGCTAAGAGCGGAGATGACTCTAGATTTTTAAATATTTAAGAAAACTAAGACACCTCAGAAACTGGGAAGAGGATTCATTATCTGTTTTCTTTCCCATTACAGGCAGAGGTGAAATTATAGTGAAAGCCCCTTTTCCTCCTCGAGGAAAGGTTAACTATATCAGACCAATCTCAAAGTGATGTGAACCAATGCTGCCCGCAATACTAAAGTTTTCAGGAACCTAGCTAGGTTCTGTGTAAAACAAACAAACAAAACCAAACCAGACAAACACACACACACAAAAAAACCCCCACCAAAACCCAAACAAAACCAAAAAGATCTTTAAGCCAATAAACAAATCTGAAGGTAAGAAGAAAAGTCCCCAGGTTAGACTGGCAGGGACTGTTAGTTTTTATTTTATTATTGCCTTTCCCTGGAATACAGGATGCTGTGTATTCCCTACAAATATGTTTTATTTAATGTATTTTCTGCTTCTACAGGCACTTAGGCTCTTGGCAATAGCCTTCATTTCTTATACTCTGTTTCTGAGACATCCTATAATTGTGGTTTTTGACCTTTTATTGTAAGTCATAAGTTACATGTAAGGTCTTAAGTGGCCCCCCGGAGCATAAGAGCAAGATGTACTGTGAACCTTCTGAACTACACATTCACTAAATAATTGCAATGTTTGGGGATAATCCTTAAAAACACAGGTGCTTCCATTCCTATGGCACACAATCACATTACCTTTATGTTTCTGCTGAAGTAATGCAATTCCAGACTTAATAACAATATTAAATTGCCTAATTAATTTAGAAGCATTAAAGCACACCAAGATGTATTGAGACAATTAAAGATCTTTAGCAGCATTGCCTTATGACAGTTGCTGCCTCTGGAAGACGACATGTTAGCATACAATCAGCCCAAAGAAGGGCTCTCACTGGGACAAGATTTTAAAATTACTTCATAACAAAAATTCTATGATCATCTTCATGGGGTTCATGAGTCAAAAAAAGTCCTGATTTATTACAAGCTAACAATGAAATTACAGAAATTATGTATCTTGCTGACAACACAGAAAATGAGACAGAAAGCTCAGCTATTTTTCTAAATGCAGTAAGAGGAATTATGTCAAAGGCAGAGTTAAACCCCCCAAAGTCTGAGCTCAGGTAACAATCTTGCACTAGCATAATAAAATGCCAATGCAGAATACCCAACAGAACTTACTGTGTTGGGCTTTTTCTTGCAGAAAATGTGCCTGTATGGGTAACTTCTGAATTAATGGGTGTGGATTCCACCCAAAACTAAGTCAAGAGTCTGAATAAAAATCCCGCATTTTCCTTCACTAGTGATACAGTGAAGATCTGAAGATTTTCCAAGCCAGCAAATATCACCCTCTTTACAGCCATATGAAAGTGGTCTGAAAACCATTGATTGCTAAACTAAACGGCTAAAGCTTGTATGAAGGTCTGTCAGAGCAACATGGCTTACTCAGTAATTCCTACATTTCTACTTGGTTTGTTTGTCTATAGTTTAGTTAGCAACATTTCTGCTCAGAAATGCAAGCATCAAGGACATATAATGAGAAAATGAGTTTGATGTTAATTATTCCTGTGTATGACATTTTATGGTTTTCTATCATAACACCCCTAACCTTTCTAAACATACGCCAATGGAGAAATCAGTTGGCTTCATGATTCATAACTAAAGTTTGGCTTTGCCATGATCTCTACCAAGGACAGCATGTTGTTGAACTGAGCCCCAAAGCTGAGCTGAGAGCAAGGCATTACTCTACACATCTGCTCCAAATTCCTCCTTGTTTCAAAGATAATGCATCCCTTAACCATCCTTATCCATGGGAAAAAGACTGACCTTGTATTGAACGGATTATTCTGAGCACACAAAGCTACGCTACCACCCATTCAGCACCACTCTTTCAGCATGGGTCTTGGTGGTCCTGCAGACATCTTCCCCTCCACTGTACACCCTGGTACAGCATAGTTCAGCTCCAACAGGCATTAAGGCAGTACTTCATTCCCTCCTATTTTTTTTTTTTTTTAAAAGTGCTGTCAGCCAAGCAAATATATTGCTTACAGACAGCAACACTAGCTGTTCCAACTCTGAATGTTATCATATTCCTATAGCTATTCATCTCTTTAGAAAAGAAATTGCCTGTATGTGCTTTTTTCAGTTTAGGAATCAGGTCATAATCTCACTCTGCATTAAGTCAATAAAAGAAATCTAGCGTCAACCTGCATGAAGCAAATATAATGTAAAAAGAGAAGGAAGCATTCCTAGTTGCTCAATATTGTTCCTATTCTGGAAGAAAAGCTTGGCCAAGCACTAATGAAACTGCTTCTGATGTCATCTATTCATTTGAGTAGTACAGTTTTCTTATGGGGAGCTAATTTAACAGGAGTATCAGTTCAAACAATCGGATGGTTATACTTTAGTCATTTTCAAGGACAGTCTTTCTACCTTGCAGCAGATAAATAAATTTCATCTACAAAAATTTTTTCCCTACCGCATAACTTCAAAAAAGTGAACTTTTCAAAGCCCTGCTATCTGTATGGTTACACAGAGTAGCTCTTTCTCAGCCCAGCAAACACAAGGAACAGCTGGGACGGGAACATTTTAATAAGCCTGTAAATTCAAAAAGCAGTGTGAAATTATGAAAAGTGTGTTGATGCCTCAAACACTATTATATATGCATTAGATGTAAAAATGTCACTTATTAAAAAATATACCACTCTGTGCTCTGAAAGAGAAGAAAGCAGAGTAAGGAAATGTGATGCTTAAGAGTAAAGGCCCAACAATGCAAGCTCCCGTGTCAGGTAAGCCTTCAACCAGGTGGAATCGTCGCCTTTTTTCAGGCAGAAAGAGTGGCTGTTGCTTGTTTACTTGCAGATTTCAATGAGACACTTTTCAAAGCAATGTTAGCTGAAACAGAGATTTGCTCTGGTGCCGAGACTAGAATTTTATAATGGAAATGACTCTGACAATTGCTTTAACTTAAAAGAAGCTTATCTTTTCACAGCTGTCTAGCATTCAAATGACTTGGTAAACTCATGATACTCTCCTCAGTACATCAATGTACAACCAATCTGTGTCCATTTAAATATAACCCTTTCTCTAAGTTTTTATACTTTAATGGAGAAGAAGCATGTATCTTGTTTTGCGGTAAGGAGGAAATTCCGCTCTGAACAATAGTTTGTTTCTGGTCTTTTTAATGGTGCAACAGTACTTACTAAATGATAGGGCAAATTTGCTGGGCTTTACCCTAGTTTTTTCTCCCAAGTGTGAGATTCTAAAAAAACATCTTAAATACACATGAAGTTATTAGAAAAATAGCTTATCACCAACATACTCTGTTGCTCTGCAGTGATAGGTTATTGCCCATATCCTTGCCTGCCAGTAATCCCAATTAGTAATTAAAGCTGCTCCAACACGACTACACTACTCAACTGAATTCTCAACTCAAAAGGAAGAGATACAAGGAAAGAAGTCACTCCACTTTTGAATGCATCTTGCTCAAGATGAAGAATCCATGATGCTGGTATAATTTCTCAAAAAATCTATGCACAGCATTTATACTAATTCACTCTTAGACACTAAAGCTTTTAGGAGAAGAAAAAAACCCAAAACAAATAAACACCCAACTCAACTAAAAAAACCAACGAAGTATCGCCAGGAGCCAAGATTTTAGGGTGATCCCGAATTTGCATTGCACTCTTGGAAGGAATTTGTATGCTTTGCTGAAATAATGCTGCTGCACCAAGCACCCCGCTAGCCTCGGTGCCAACCAGTTTGTAGAGCACAGCAGTTCCCCTGGGCTCCTCACACAGACCAGCGAATCTCATGCGAGGATTAGTCCCTAAGTAACAAAGGAACCACACAGGTGGCTCCAAACCAAAGCCTCAAAGAGAAGTTTCCAGCTACACTTTTCTTTATTTCCCTTTTCTTGCCTTTCTTAAATATAGGCACAGTTTTCCCATAACTTATAGCACACGATCTATATACATCTATCTCTCTGTTTAAGAAACTAGTTTGCCGAATTCTCCTACAAGGATTGATAAAATGACAAGATTACTACATGCTCCATGGCAGCACATTCCAGAACATTGCACTGCAAGTCATATCAGAAAAACATGTTGAGCTGTAGCTCATTCACTAAAAGGAAATGAAATTTTTCTTCTTCCAGGGAACCACTACAATTTCTTATACCCAGATTAATTTGTATCTACTTTAATTTTCCAGCCACAGGATCAGAAGATCAGCTACTTCTCAATTCTGTATCTGTAAGAATTCAAGTCAAAATACAAAAAGGTTCAAAAAACCTTTTAACAAATACATTACATCAAGAGTAAAATACAGATACAGATCTAGTGCTAAAACAAAACACACCAAAAAAAAGATGATTAAATTCTAATTTGTTACAACACCTCAACTGATGCTGAGGACTGTTTTTTTCCACTCAACAGAGAAAAGTCTAACTGAAATCTTGTAAGAATTTTAATAATGAAAAGCCTTATTTGCTGTAACACAGAAGTCCTTTTACTTGTTCAGAAATTTGAAAAATAGCAAATTCCTACCTGAGGTTGACATATCTTCAAATACATTATAGCAAGGAAACGAAAAAAGGACAATTAGAAAATGGTCTAATTCCTCCTAATGCAATATCTGTAATTTCTCTTATTTCATCTTTTTACTTGTAACAATAAATCCCAAGTTCCTCTTTAAAAGAAGGTATTCTTACATCAATGTACTGTCTATGTTGACATTTTCAAGATTACTTGAAGTTCTTTTTATTGCCAAAGCAATTCAAAGAATCCAGCAGATGCAGCCTGTTCGATTCAGGTTATTTCTTCAAAGAGAATCCAAGTAGATGTTAAAAGTATTCCAGGTTTATATGCTTACTCAAATTGGAATGATTTATTTTTTAGCTTTCAGATATTTAGTTATAATCAGGTATCAATTCATGCAGAAAAATACTACATTGTGAAAAAAAGTAAAAGCCTTTTGGAAAATAGTTGTTGAAGTGTGATGTGGGTTTGGTTTCATCTCCACATTTTTACACTTTTTTTTCTTTTTTTTTTTCTTTTTTCTTTTTTTTCTTTTTTAACGTGATATCTAAACTTCCTCAAATTTTATGTTCTGGTTTTCTTTTTTTCCTGACAAATAGTTATCAAGACAACAATCTTGATTATCTATGACAATAATCAATGACAAAAACCAGAAACCAGGTATTTTACAAATAACTGTCAAGTCCACTTGTGTGGTTAGATAACGATTTAATTTAATTGTCAAAATATATGCTCTCTATTTTTAGGTTTCCTGTTACCATTGTTAACATAGTAGGCTGGTACATGTTTTGAAATCTTGAATATTAAGCATTATATTTACTTGAAGCTGAAACTCCATATCATTGAGAAAATACTCTTGAGTTGTACTTAGCGGTAAATATTTTCCTTCGGAATGCCTGAAAGCCCACTAGGCTATAAAGAGCCCCTGATTACCTATTTGCAAAATAGAACCTGCAGCCTAAGAACACCTACCAAAAAAAAAAAAAAAAATCACATAGACAAAAGTCACATAAAGCATATTTTTGTTTCCAATTTAAAATCAAAATATCTACTTGTTCTTTCCCTTTGCCTCCACTTTGTGCCTTGTAGCTCCCAAGCTTTGTGAAATTATTTGCCACAACTCAGCTGTTTTGGCTTTTCACATGCTGATGTGAAACACAGCAGCCATCACAACAGACTACCCACAGCTGTCCACTCGCCTTATGATTATGCAGCACATTCAATTTACACCATATGTTTGTACTTTCTAACTGTATAATAATCTGCATCTTTGGACTCTGTGGCAAGATATAACGTGCAGATCATTTCACATCTGAAGGGCACTTGGAGGGGACACCACATTTAAGAGGCCAGGAAGCCACTTCATTATGAGAACAGCTCAGAAGTTCTTCCAGTGCATCTAGCCCAGCTGCCTGAGGAGCCCATCAAGAACCAGATGTTACAAAATATCTCACAAGCACTTGCCATTTGCATCCTGTGATTGCCATCCAAGAAGGAAAAAAGGTGGAGGAACCATCTGATGTGACAGCATAGCTGGCAACCCCTGCAGAGCTGTATCCTGATCAAATGATTTACAAGAGTGTTTGAAGTAACAGATGAGTATTAACGGGTAATTAATGATGGACAGCATGTTTGCTAACAAAACACAAACATTTTTAGCCAGGAAAATACAGATTGAGTTATTTATTTAATCTTCCCAATTAGTTACAATTTTGCAATAACATAAATTTAACTTGCTTGTTACCACAGCAAGATACACATAGCTAAATTCTGGGACGTTATGAATAGCTTGGATGGCAAATGTGATGGGAGTAATTTATTTTTCATTTGCATTAGTCTTGTATTTTATTTTGCAAAATTAACAGTTGGGGTTTTTTTCTTTCATTTGTGCCTGGGGATACATACCTGTATGGTTCACAAGATCCATTACGTGGTTTACAAGTAGGTAATAAATGAATAGTGAAATGGACAGATTAATAATGTAATTTAAAAACTCAAGACAACTTTTTGTTCAACTATCAGAAATAATAACTATAAATGTGCACATGCATTAAAGGACACTTCATAAACTATATTATATTCAGGTTATTTTGTGTACTTTATAAGGTTTGTTGAAACCTAACAAAAGTATGTTTTTCTAGGGAGCTGCTTCTGAATTCTACGGTTCATAGATCCAAAATAAGCAGCTGGCATAAAATTACTTTAAATTCATTAACCATGTGATCCCCTCATACATTCATGTTTCTGACAGGAGCATCTACTGCAGAAAGCAAAGCTTAGAGTAAGAAAATATCCTAGAGAGTAATGAGTAAATTATTGTCTACCCTGTGTGGAAATGGTACTTTTTTTTTTACTTTTTGTTTGTTTGTTTCACCAAGTAAGTTTCAAACTGGACAAATTAAATTGAACTAAACTTCTATAGGAGATTGTACTAACTGGATCTTAATACTACTCTGGCTGTAATCTCTGGTCTGCTCTTCTTGCCTCTGTAACTGCCCTGAACATCATCAGATGAGAGACAGTAATCACAAAGAAGCTAAGCACAGCATATTATCTGTCCTCGGAGCATCACTAAAGCAGAAGCATCCTCTGTTAGCTACTCTTACACAGTATCTGCTGTGTATTACCTCTAGCAGATGCAGACCAAAGAAAGGTCATTGCCTCAAAGGGTAGTAGAGATGAATGGAGAAATGGAGACAGGCAGTTATAAGAAAAGCCAGCAGCCTGACCACACTTTGCCTTGGGTGATTTGTCTTGTATAAGTTCCCAGAAATATATACGGAACTCAGAGGAAGAGACAGTCCATAACCCATGCACTCTTCTTGAACCAGCATTCCCATTCAGTATTTTACTCCTCATCCTTAAAACAATCAGATAACTTTCCCTTTGAATTGTGACTTCAAAGCAATCAAAGTTTGGATCCAAAAAAGTTTTCTGATTATATACTTAACCTAATAAAAAGTAGCACACAGGATGATTTACAAAGTATTCTCCTATAAGGGATGACAATTTCTTTGGAATCTTTCCTGTCCCAAGCATCCCTGGGATGATCATTAAACCTTGGCAGTTTAAAGACTACCTCTACGTATTTATCAAATCCTACTCCAGCTCCTACAGGATAAGATGAAAGGATAGCATTACTAGCCAGGCTCAAAAGTTATGGCAGTTTCAAATGCAGTGCACTTAACTTGATGACAGAATTTTATTTTATTCTAAATAGAATTTTGAGTGTTTTTTCATGCTGTTGTTGTGGGGTTTGTTCTTTTTTTTTTCTTTTTCCCCTCCTTAAAGTAGGATAAGAAGTCATAAAACACTGTAAGTAAATGGAAGAGGGCAGTGTTTTCTAAAGAGACAGCTGCAATGGTCCAGTAGCTATATGAACAAAAAGGAATATTATAAAATGCATTGGAGGAAAAAAAACCCCACACCTCTCCAGTTTTTTTACAAGAGTCAACACAAAACATAGGTGACTTCTACATGCACTGTAACTGATGACCAAAACCTGGCTTTTATTCTCAAAAGAACCACCACTACCTCAAAAAAACCCCCAAAAAACCCCCAACAAACCAACACCCCCCAGCCTCCTGCCCTCCCACCCCAGGTTCTATAGGCGTTTGCTTGCAGTATTACAAGCTACCTCAGCCTTTGCTGAGAAATGTGTTTTAGCTTCAGATCCAACATTTCCTCGCTGCAGTTCTTTGGTTTTTCTTCCCGAGAGCAAGTAGGTCTCTCCTGTGAGGATGCTTACACTAAACTCATGACCAATGTGGCTGCTGACTACCCCACTGTGGTAAGGCAAAGTGGCAAAACACTCCCCTTTTCCTCCCAAAATTACATAGGATATAATATTCAAAGAACACTTTGAAAAGAAAAGCAAGCAGCAGCCTGAACCCCACTATATCAGATTTCATGCTACATTTAGGAGGGGGGTGTGTGTCTTGATACTCCTCTTGATGATCTTTTTTTCACAACAAGTAGTAACTGAACTGCTACATCAGCATCACAGTAGTTTGGAAGTTTCAGATGTTTAAATGTTGTGTTCTGAATTCTTTTGCCACAGTCTATTTTGTTGCTTTATACTTTAAATTTTGTATTCTGAACAGGGCTTTGCATGGGGATTTTGGAGGTTGAATCATGTGGAAGCACAGACAAGTAAACACCATAAAAAAGCTGGAGACAGTTTGCAAACAGCAATCTCAGAACAAGAAAAACCAAACATATTACTTTCATTCCCAGACAGCTTCCACTGCCAGGTGCCCTCAGAAGGGCAAGAGGTGGCCTCTAACCAGGTCACGGTATGGAGACCCACCACCATGGTGTCCAAGGGAGCAAGGGCAGAGCAGAGCTCTCCTTTGACTTCCGGTAGGGAGTAGAAAGGACACTTAGAATCTGGACCTACTTCAAAAAGATGCCCTATCAGTACCAGAGAGAGAGAGACAGAGAGAAGGAAATGCACCAACTGTGCTCTAATTTACTTTTCTAGTTATTATAAAGTATGATATAAAGCTGAAAAGTATGGTAAGGAGGGCATGAACCTGGTGATGAGGCACAGTAAGTTGTGACCTTCAACTATGAAAACCTGTAAAGAAAAAACATGTGAATCAGTGTTAATTGAAGCACAGGAAAGAGAAAAGCAAGTCCAAGAACTGTGGAATTTATTCAGGGATATTTACAGATTAGTAATATTTTATAATATAACAGTTGAATAGAAAATTAGGTATGTTATTTGCTTTCACACACTTTAAAAAAAAATAATTACAAAAAAAACCAAACCAAAAACAACAATGAAGAAAGGAAACTAAAACAACCCAAACACTCGATTCCTGGGATAATTTTTTTTCAGCCTTGCTTGGGAAATAAATAATAAAGACAAGGGAATACAATTCAAGTTACAAGTAACGTATCTACTTCCTCAGTTAATAACTAATTATGATGAGATATTTAACTTTCCAAGAATATTCATATATTCACAAAAAAATGAAAGTTACTATATCTTAGCCAGGAAAGGATCTTTCAGCAAGAGCAAAACACCCAAGTGGATCAGAAAAAAATACCAGGTGTCACTAAAACGTCTAAGGAGATTTCTTTCTAAAGAAAGTTACAAAAATCAAATGCGTTGGTCTGAAAAAAAGGTTACTGAAGAATCTGAGATAAGTAGAAAGCTCTGAACAAGCCAATCACCTAGCTGATGCTCTTCCTTAGTCTTCTGACATTTCTCTTCTCGTTTTAGGCCACAGATTTGTACAACCATGCCCTTGGCTAAGTATTTACAGTTTTATTTACAAACATGAAAATAAAATAAATCTAAGCCTCATAGCTATAGATGAACAGCAGTCCAACGCATAAAAAGATAATGTTACATCTCATTTTCTATTTTCTCATTTTCAAAGCCAGCTCCGTGATTTTTTTTTGAGGGGGGCTACTTCATCATTCTGATTAGACTTGGGCAATCCTGGAAGATTTAAGGTAACACACTTTAAGGAGTTCACAGAAAGAAAACCACCAGTGAAAGGAAAACTGTTTGAAGCCTGACTTGGCTAGAGGAAGGAAGAATCTGCTTCTAAACAGAGGATAAACATAGAAAAGAACATCTTACATCCCATCCTGAAAAGCATGTCTGCTGATAGGAACAGTGCTTACGTGGACAGCAAGGTAACACCTTTAGTAATTGCTAACAACCATGGTGAGGTTAAGGAACAAAACTGGGAAAGTATGTTAAGCCTACTCAGTTCTTTTTTAGCTATTGCCAGCCTTTTGGGTGATAGCACTGCTGGAAAGCAAAAATACATTTTTTTTCTGCAAACAGACTAAAGAAAAAAATGTATTATTCTTTGTGCAACTTTAGTATTACTTCCATTGAGAGACGCCTATTAGAGCTGGAAGCTCCACACCACTATAAAGATGACTAGGATTTGGTAATCTATCAAGCAGAAGAATGTCTACAGAAGCATCAATTATCTATAACCTTGTTTAGTTTTATTTTGGTTTGGGTTTGGGGTTTTTTTCATATTTTACTTAAGATTTAGGCGCTCTGATCTGCTCTAAGTGGTCAGGTTAGATGATGAATACTTCAGGTAGCTTCAGTGCAGTACACTCCATATCTGAATGGCTGCAAAATAAAACTCATCAACAAAGTTAAGCCAGAATAAACTTTCTGACAAACTCCTCCTTCCCAAAGACCTTTCAGCATCTGAACTAGACAGTACTGTCAGTACTCTCTCACCATCACTCTTGTGAATTTTCTTCTATTCTAGATAATTAAGTCTCTTGTACAAACCAAACCAAAACTTTTTCCAGTCAAATCCTGAGTAAGCAGCAAGGCAAATCCTGTGCAAAAATGCTTGTAATTCACATTTATCTCAAATGCTATTTCCAGAAGAAACCAACATTCAAACTCCGCAATTTCAATGTAAATTAAGACTCTTCAAGCATAAGAAATGTCAGAAATTTTGTTTTGACACAAACAAGTCTACTTCTGATATCAGTGGACTGAATTGTTTGCATTTAAAGCAAACTAAAGCACTTAACCAGAAGATACCAGTGACATGACTGATTCCTATTGGAAACTGATATGATGTTACTGAGCACTTCAGTTGATACTATTGCTACAACTGTTTTTTGATGAAAATGACTTGATTTTTAATTCCTAGCATCAGCTTTTCAAACCATTTCAAATATTATGGAAAAGAGATTACTTCCTCCAGTGCCTGACTGGCTCATATTAAGTCTCTTTAAGTTCCACAGCACTACGCATGTCAAGAAGCATGCTAGAAAATTACCATCTCCTTTTACAAGATTTTATAAAGGTGAAATGCATGCTCAGTTACAGATTCTGGCAGTGCACACCATTTGGTCTAATTCCAGTTCTCCAGAACGCAGAACGTGACAAGTAGCAGCTTCTCCATTTTTCCGCAGAATAACAGTAACCATTGAACTTTGCAGGAAAAAGGTATGATGGTAACTTGTTTTCTGAAGTGGGATCAACAAAAAAATGTCAGCTCCAATAGATACAAATAGACAGCAAAATATTGAAATGAACCTAAGAAATACATGGCACTGACACAACTGCATTAGCACCCAGCCATTACTCCCTCCAACAGGCATAAACTATTTTTCTCTTTTATATTCCATGCAAGACTGTTACTTGGCTTTCTGAGCTTTGTGTTTGATGCTGACTTTTGCTACGCAACCAACTGCACAAATTGTGACATGCTTATTACTGGACTAGAACTGTCTTAGGCTAATGTGTTTAACCTTCTGCTTTCAATTCCGTGTGTGTCTCTCTGCTTTTACACGCTGGCTATACTGTTCTGATGTACTGTGATATACAGAAGGATAACAATGGTAGAAACTCCCTATCACACGGGTTAATAAGTTTGAACAGAATGAACAAAAAGAGGTTTGCCTCTTGGTGCAGATTATACCTGTATTTCTGGGTGATCCTGAAAGGCACAAATCTATTATTAATGACTATGAAAGTACAACCTGAGATGCTGAATACAGAAACACCTCAATACAATAATAGAATTTATAGATATTTTTTTTCTTTATAAAAAGAAAGTGCTAATTCCTGGTACTTAAGGTATTAACATTTTTATGAGCACTGCAAAGCTCTGAAGTGTATCATTCACTTCCACTTTTGCCGGTACTGCTCCACACCTGAAGCCAGTTTTCTGTCAGTTTGGATTAAGAGCCGCTTTACCATTAAATGGCAGCAGCAGAGTCATTTACAATGTGACAGCTACATCTTTTATCAGGAGAAACATACTCAGAGCATTTAACCAGTTTTTAAATTCATACACACTATTCTAGGGTGAACTACAAAATGCTTCTGAATGATGCTTTAAATCTTGTGACTTATTTTGCTTTTGTCACATGGAGGTTATAACAGGTAAGCAATCTCTCTGGATATGTGCAGAAAGATTTAAAGTACAGCTTGTGATGTAAAACATTAGACAACCTCTTTGCAATCTCCTTTCTTCCTTTTTTTATCTCTCTCAAGAAAAAAAAGATGGATCAGTTTTCCAATCTGTTTCACCACATAGCTGCACAAACAGTTCTGCGGTAACACAGGAACGTGTGACAGGCAGAAAATACCAGGCTTCAGCATAGCTGGATATCTGTACTGTGAAACCCAAGATTAATACTGCTTTGAAGTTGTTGGTGCTGCTGAGACCGCAGAGTATCCTTGCCTTCACGTGACATTACTGGAGACAAATGAATTATTCACAGTTCTTAAAGTTCAACATCTATCTCTGCAGAAACTGAGACCGCACAATTAAGAAACAACGCAGAACCTTCTCACTCAGATCTATCCTTTCTTTACTGTAGAAGCAATATTACTATTAGCACGGTTATTAACTAGTGTTAATAAGTCATATTGACACTGCAGAACCATCGTATCCACAGAAGATGGAAATGGATAGGAAATAGTTAGCAACTGCCTAATTGTTGTTCATGATTAGATACAGAAGAGAATCCAATTTAAACTCTTAAATCCCAGGATGAGGTAGACGTAACATCAGTTGGAAGAGATCTCTATTTTAAGAAACTATAGATATATTTCACTAGAATTATTAAACACCTGAGTTTATGTGGGCTTCACCAGGAGAATTTCCATAAGAAGCATGATAGACAATTTTTTACAACTGGGAAAATAATTTGTGCATGATGCTTTCTGGATGAATCTAATGTAAATCAACTTTTCCTTTTAAACCAGAAGGAATAAGCCAATACTCTTGTTTAATCAACGAACACCACGAACTTCACACCTTTGCCACAAGGCAAAAGATTTTTTGAGCTAAATTGTGAAGCACTGCATTTGATACAGTGCCCTGTGGAAATTTAGAAAGACGGTATCTGAAAACCATCATGAACATTAATTCTGAAAATTTACCCAGGATATTTCCCAAATGATAAGTGAGTCTTTTTTTCTTGTCTTGATCACTTTTATTGGACACTAAATGCCAGGCTCGGCCCTGTTGACTTGTTGAGTGCAAACACTGAATGCCATATACATGCACAAAGCAAAGAAATAGTCATTTTGAGAAGAGTTTTAGAAGCTTTTCTCTGAGTTTCATACACATAGATAATGACAAGTAAGCTCAATAGCTGAGAGGGGATGAAAAAAACATCTACTCTGTTCAAAACTAATCTAACAGAATCGTCCTGCACATATTATGTATGAAAGATTATGACAGATTGTTGAGTTAAAAGCTTTTATTGCCGTGAGATTGGACTGCATGCATCACTTGCTGATGGAAAAATATCGCAGGAATGATGAGAATCACATCAAAAAGTACATTCAGCTCTTTACATCACCTTAAATTCCATGGTCATTTTCTTTGCCTTTGCCTCCTCATTTTAAAAAGAATGAACGGTAATGGTTACTATAGCAGTAATACTGTACTATATATGTTTCCCCCCACCCCCAACCAGAAATATCCCAAAACTTTCCTTAATAGCTGGTTAGGAAATTTCTAGTTCATATTTTACTCTTTGAACTTGAAACTAGCATAACTGTTACATCAGCCAGAATAAATCAAAGCAAGTCAGAGGCCTGGTCTAAGAGCTGAATTGGGTCTTGGCTGCTTCTGAGCATAACTACGGATGGAAAGTACTTACGTACGTCCCCTCAGCGTTGCAGCAAATCTCATACACGCCTCTGGATTAAGCATTTAAAAACATCAACTACATGGCTTGTGTAATATGTTCACAGGTAGCACAGTTGCTAAAATAATTTGAATCTATCCAACTGTACTAGATACAAGTATTTAATAATGCAGCATTACCTTCAGAACAGCCTATTTAATAGCATACATTACCTAAAAAACAGAATGCATTCTAAATACATCTTTTTAATAACTTTCAAAGTTGTGAACAATTGCAGTTCAGTAAGTCACTCTTGTCCTACTGGTTTGATCTATATAAAACCTAATTAATATTCAATGTTTCACTGATTATTGTTGCATTCAATGGTTACCTTAACCCTTGCTACAACTGTGGAACATAATACATATTATGGACATAACTCACACATAAGACTATACTTTATAATGATATGCTGGTAAAAAAGTATGTCAGATCACAGCATTTTTTTTAATAAGAAAACTATTCATTCTCCCTTTCAGTGCAATTAAACAAAAAGGGTATACTTGAAAATCTATCAAGGTTCTAATTAACTTGACTGTCTTCTTTCAGGTTCTATGAAAGGAAACATACTAAATTGCAAACTCAGTAAATTAACATGGATCATTAAAAATATCTGCTAAATTCCTCAAATCCAAAAGCCATCATTTTACGCTTCAACTAAATTGAAATTTGAGCATTCCAAGTTGGTGGTAACTTCTGCCTTGTCAAGTCTTGGCAAGATTCAGAACAAAACCAAAAAATATGGCACCAAGAACTGCTCACGTATTAAAAAGAGAACAACATTTATTCACATGACTATATCCTGGCAAAATTCTTTTGAGCCTTCTGTTGGAGCAAAACACACATTTCTGATAGACAAAATAAAACTGGTCTATTAAATATTTTTATATCAGCCATGCTTAGCAAAAAATCTTTGACTGCAGCTAAGTTACTGAAATTTTAAATCTGCCACGTATCATTTCAATTAGATAAAAATTTGGAGAGTAGCTAAGCCTTTTTTTTTTTTTTTTTTTTTTTTTCCCCTTTTCTTTTCAATCTTGACTGCTTATATGCTGGCTGTGCCAACAGAGTGGATAATGGGAGAGAAATGCTCTGTAAGAAAAGAACAAAAACCCCAAACTATATTGAATAGCTTCCACTTTCTATTTGTTGGCAGGAGGACGTGAGGAAAGGGTGCCTTAACCAAAAGGTGACAGAATAACTCCTTAAAACTAGACAATGGATTTCTTCTATCTAATAGAAATTGAAGGCTTAGTTTGAAAACACCTCACTATTTACGCAATTCTGTTTGGGTAAGGAATTTACTAACTACTCTTCACACTTATCTCTGATTTTCCACGTAGTGGTGGTTATATTTCAAGCTCTTAATGCTGCTCTAATATTTCTTCATGTGTAATTGTACTGCAAGGTTACATATCTCTAACAATGTGCAAATCCCTGTTAATGATGAAAACATTCTAAGAGGTTACATATCTGTGACAATGTGCAAATTACTATTAATGATGAAAACAGTCAAAGATGTGAAGAATTCCCCAACAGTAATCTCGGCAAAGAGAAAACTTGGCAAAAGAGAATTATCCAAAAATCATCGCCATCCAAAATGCTTCCTAGAAGCAATTTTCCATTTTGTTAGAGCTGGGAAAACCCTGAAGCTGTAAGCACAAGTAAGACTCAAAAGTATCATTCCCCACCTTGATGCTGTTTTGCTGTTGACATCCCTCCCTGACCTCCTAAATGAGGCACCTGACCAATTACCCCTGTGCTGTCACTGGTCCCCCTTCTGTCCACCCAGTGCTCACGTTTGGTTGTGCAAGAGGAAAAACAGACGAGATAGGAAGAGCTATGAGTTTTGGGAACAGCTGCGAAAGTCAATTATATTTGGAAACACAGAGAATAGTAAGTGGGACTACCCCTTTGATAGGACGTACGCTGTGCTCTCGGTGCACCTCAGGACCGCCATACTTTGAAATGACAGCTCTTCCATCTGCCTGAACTTTCAATGAACTAAAACAGGGAGTTCATGTATTTTATATCTCTTTTTATATATACACATAGGACCTAAAGATACCATAAAAGTTACAGTATAAATCAGATGTCACCACTTGTCATCTTTAATATCGGCGTTGCTTTACCGAAACAGAGCAACCTGCTTGACAATGACAGCTGATCTTCCCTTACGGCATGACTTCCATTTACTTTGCCCCTTCCTCTTTTCCACCACTTTCACTCACTTTAATTTTATTCCCATTGGCCAGAAAGAGCACTCTAATAAAACTCAGGTAACCTGTGCTTCACGTTTAGCAAAGCCAGCAGGAGCCCCTGCAGTGAGCCAGAGGGTGCTGGGGAAGAACCAGCAGATGAGGAGCCTGGGGATGCCAGAGCAGTCCCCACTGCCGCTGCTGCCACACCACAGCAAATTAATCCCGTGGTGAGCCGGTGCAGTTTACTTTTTGATCTCTTGACATTAGTCACACCTCACTGTCACACCCACTGCTGACTACAAGGAATTAACATGAAAGGCTCCGCAGCATATATTGTATACTTACACCCAACAGCTAGATGTGACATGTTAATACTCTTACATACAAAGAAGAAAAAAAAAACAAACAACACTCAGAAGGCAAAAAGACAGAACATAAATTCATACCAACTTCAGGGCAGTCAGTGAGCTTACATCATCTCAAGAGTTCAAAAGGAAGAGTTTGGAGTCCTGCCTGGTATTTTTTTAAGACTGAAATTCACTCTGGCTAATATCAGACCAGTGTAAATTCTGAGGAAGCCCACTGAATAAATATATATATCAGCATAACACAGACTAGAAACCTATTTCAGGATCTTCCTGCACTGGCTATGGAGACAGAAATGAAAATCACAGAATGGTCAGGGTTAGAAGGGACCTCTGGAGATCATCTAGTCCATCCTCCCTGCTAAAGCAGGGTCTCCTAGAGCAGGTGGTGCAGAATTATGTCCAGGTGGGTTTTGAATGTCTGCAGAGGAGACTGCACAGCCTCCCTGGGCAGCCTGTGCCAGGGCTCTGACACCCTCAGGGTAAAGAAGTTCTTCCTCATATTCAGGTGGAACTGCCTGTGTTGCAGTTTGTGCCCGTTGCCCCTTGTCCTGTCGCTTGGCATCAGTGAAAAGAGCCTGGCCCGTCGTCTTAGCACTTCACCTTTAAGGTATTTCTAGACCTTGATAAGATCCCCCTCAGCCTTCTCCTCTCCAGGCTGAACAGGCCCAGCTCCCTCAGCCTCTCCTCATGAGGCAGATGCTCCAGGCCCCTCATCACCTCCGTAGCCCTCCGCCGGACCCTGCCCAGCAGTTCCCAGTCTCCCTTGACCTGGGGAGCCCAGCCCTGGACACGGCGCCCCAGGTGCGGCCTCCCCAGGGCAGAGCCGAGGGGCAGGGTCACCTCCCTGCCCCTGCTGGCCACGCTCCCCCTCACGCACCCCGGGGTCCCGCTGGCCCCTTGGCCACCAGGGCTCACTGCTGGCTCACGGGCAACTTGCTGCCCACCAGAACCCCCAGGTCCCCTCCGCAGAGCTGCCCCCCAGCAGGTCAGCCCCAGCCCGTACCGGTGCGTGGGGCTGCTCCTCCCCAGGGGCAGGACCCTGCTCTTGCCTGTGCTGAACCCCACGAGGTTCCTCTCCGCCAGCTCTCCAGCCTGCCCAGGCCTCGCTGAAGGGCGGCGCAGCCTTCGGGTGTATCGGCCGCTCCCCCCGGCTTCGTGTCACCTGCTGAGGGCTTGCTGCACAGGCTTTCAACTTAATTTTTTTTTGCTAATACCATCATTTAGCATGTCATATCTAAATGTCACTTTTTGTTCATACAAACGTCACCCAGAATGTTCATTTAAATACTTTTTGTGTAATTTCAGCAGCCTTAAGTTTTTAGAAAGGTCAAAACTGATAAGCAGAAGCACATACATTCTGTCTGCCCCGTTTACAGGTATTCTGCGAAAATACCAGATAGAGAATGTTGTCTTTGGTCCATAATATAAATAAGATGCCCCTGAGACAATGTTTAACGCAGACACGTGTTCTCACCAGTCCTCAGCGGCGATACCCATTTTTCCAACCAAAACTTAAAAAAGTAAAAAGCGCCAAATATTTTCACACTCCTTATTTACTAGCCTACTTAATTTCCTTATTAGAAATGAGGAAAAAAAAAGGCCCCATAGCTTCTACATTGAGTCTTCCTTTAAGTATTTTGACTTCTTCCTTTTCTAAACACATCGCGGTTTTTACAAATAAAGAAAAATTTAGATCATAGAAGGAAGTGCTTTGCTGAATTTCATCTGCCATGTCAAGTCCTCTTCTTTACATTTAATACATCTAAATACTGCAGGAATTATCTTTTTGCACTTTAAATCTGTAGTCTGAAAATAAGCCCAGAGTGTGGACTTGTATCCCAACAATGCATCCTTTGCAAATGCTGATAAACAGGCCACAAAGCACCGCAACAAATATTTCTAATCCTACATCTATTATATCAAAACTCCGATAAGAGGTTTTATAGTCTTTAATCCTGCATATCTCGAAACTTAGATAAGAGGTTTTGTTGTCTCCAAATACATACAGATATTTCAAGACTGATTACAATTTTAATTTGTCTTACAACAAGGCTTGAAACAATTGCTCCCATTATTGGTTTTCAGATAAATCCAAAATTTCAAACCAAAGACAATGGACAAAAGGAATAAAAGAATGTTTAAGATTTCAAAATGCATCATATTTCTTGTTTTCAAGACAACACTACTCTGAAGCCACAGAAATAAAGACTAGGAATCATACAGATTTTTAATATTAGCTTCAGAATATTTCTAAAATTAAAGGCTTCATAATGGGACATTCTTAATTTTAATAGGAAATGAATCTATCAATCAAAAAATTACATAAAAGACCTTTTGTTTTCTCTAACAAAATCAATTGCTAAAGTCATTCATCAAAGAGTTAAAGAGTTGGAGACAGAGAAAAGCTAATTCCGTTCTCTACTACATTAGCCTAAAACAAAATATCGTGGAGCAATATAAAAGAACAAAGTAAAAAAGAGGTAAGTAAGCCTAGATTACTACCAATGCTTCTGTGGTTTAGGGGTGGGTTGGTTTTTGGTTTTGTTTTTTTAATTATTATTTTTATTTTATTTTAAATTTGTTTAGTTTGCCTTTTGTTTGGTTGGATTTTTAATCTCTGTATTTTGCACGCTGATCATCAGCTAGCAATACCAAAAATATGCTACATTTGATTTTGGACTAACTTCCTATCAGGTGCTTTCTGCTTCATTGCTCAGTGGAGAGATTCAAAGTCACAAGTGGAGCATTTTGAGAAAGAGGTTACAGTGAATTAAACCCCATGAAATATACAGAATCTCCAAAGTCCTTTACTTACAATTTTGGCTTCTAAACTGTATTTTTCTTCCAGTGTAGTTCAACCACATGCATCTACTTTGCATGCACCAAGATGACTTTGAAACACAAACTGCAGATCAGGAGATTTGCTCCAAGGGTGAATTCTGAACTAAACTAAAACTCTTGGTAGAGCAAGAGTCACCAAAAGGACACAGTTTGTTTCTGTCAAACACCTTCCTCCTACAATTATTCTTGGGTTATGGAAATTGTAAACAAGCTAGCTGTATATATAGTCACATTAGACAGTTACTATAGTAGAGTGTGTGAGATTTAATATTTGCTTTTGACTCTGCTGAACTGCAGAGTCAAAATCCTTGCTGTTATGTGACTATAAGAATATAATTTATATTTGTATAAACTCGCCCACTGAAAGCTACTTGAGGAGCAATGAGAAAAGAACGATAGCTACTTCAACTGAAGACAGTTCAAATGAAACAGGGTTTCTTTTTTGGCAAGACAGCACAGTTACATTCCATGTCTTCTTCACTTCTTTCTAAAACTTGGAAGAAAAAAACCAAACAATGTATTCTAAGCTAAAAAGGCAGAACCTGTGTCTTTGGTTTAGATCTATGCATTCTTGGAACAATAAATGTTAACGCATCTCTGTAGGTGCATGAGAAAATTGGAATTATATCTTAACTATGCTCTGTTAAAGCCCCGTATTCAAGGTATATACTTAATACGTAGGCAGATGTTCAGTCTTTGTTCACTATAAGACTTTTATGGTGACACTGCCTCATATGAACTGAAGTTACAAGCTAGCGTACTGATGGCTTAAAACACTGAAGTAATAAACACAACACAAAAATGTTGATTCTTCAGCTGGATAGGACAGTGACGTTTGATTTTTCTCTTGAAGAAGGAGATATCTAACCAGCAGGTATACAATTCTGGAAGAGGCAAGATCCCCTGAATCTGCAACAAAAAACACATTGTCTCTGGAGTCCAAAGGAAGGCAACTGTAAAAACAGCCTGGCACCCTGTCAGGAAGGCAACGTTAAACATGTTCAATATGGGCTAATACTCTGAGTATGTTTAGCACAGATTTAAGATTCTTAAATCTTCAAGTTTGGTTTTGGTTTTTTTTGTTGTTCTTGTTGTTGTTCATGCAGCACTTGATCCTCGTTCCCATGTTTTCCTCTCTCCTGTCCTTCTTTTCTTCTGCGTAAATCAAGCAGACAAGCTTGACAAGCTTAGCTGAACTCTGAACCGATATAATTGCTGCGATAGGCTAAAACGCAGTAAGCAGCCTTGCTTCAGGCCAGGATCTCTAGGTATAAGTGACCAAACTATATTAAAGTCAGCTCAGGCGTGAGAGGGGTTCAGGAGCATAAAAGCTAAAGCATGCTCTCTTGTAACTGATAGACTGTCCATGGCATTTCCCTCCTCTGTATGGAAAGCAAACTTTGGAGACAAACCTCTCCTTTCCATTTTCTCATCCCTTCACACTTTTTTCTAAGTGGTTAGGCCCTTTGGAAGAATAAATTTGAACAGCCATTTAAAAGGCTAAAAATCTATAAAGAAAATCTATACGGAAAAAATGCTGACACCAACATTGGCATTTCTTGTCTTTTGGAGATAACACTTTCTAACAAAATGAGTGCAGATCCATAAGGAAAGGAAAGTCTTAACTTCCGAATGTCAGGAATATAATCTTTGTTGTTTATCTTTTCTATTTTCACATGCCATTAACATAAATGGGGGATGTCTACATAGAAGGAGGGCAAATTCCTACATGCAACCAAACCAGCTTCACAATGAACAGTGATGTGATTTCTCAACTAGAAAATGATTCTAATACAATACTGAACTTTGTAGCTCCATATAATTTTCCTATATGGGTCATGAAAGGAGCTGATGGACTGATTAGCAAATGAGACAGGTCAAAAAGCCTAGCCTATTCTTTAAGGTAAGAAAAGGAAGAGACACAGGAGTCCTCACATATTTTTTTGCAGGCACCTGAAAAGGAATAAAATTGGCTTGTTTCAGACTAGCTGGACACATACTTTGAATTGTTCTTTCTCTCTCTTTGTAATAATCTCCTAATAAAGTCAATTCCTAAAATAAAGACCTACTATAGCCTTACAATACAAAGGTTATGAATTGTAACTGTAAAACTATGTAAATTGTATATAATTTACTTTATATATGAAATATAAAGTTAATATCTTTATAATATAAAGACATAGTGTAGCTTTATAATTTTGTATAACTAGTATCTATAAAAATGAAGTAGAAATTTGAAGCATATTGGAGAAAGTTAACAGCAAGATGCATGCAGTTATGGCAGATGCTTGCATTTCCCACTGCTTGCTAAAAATTGTCAAATGGAAGTATGGGGACTTTTTTTCCGCTTTGTTTCTTTTGAGATTTCCATGGATACAACTGTTTTACTACAGCTGGTTAATTAATATAATGCTATAAAATTTTCTGAGGGTAAATACTGCATGCAACTATCACTAGTTATTTATTACATAGCCAAATAAATTTTCTACAGAATATGTAAATATATAGATATATCTAAATATATGTATGTCACAAAAGCAAGAATTCGTAGCAGGATCGAATATAAGGAAAACAAAGAAAACTCTGCAGTGCAGAATAATGTTTCCCCAAAAGAGCAAATGTACTACAGCAGGTCACATGGACTGCTGAAAGTCAAAGGCTCAGTGATGACAGACACTATAAGCACCAGGCAAAACTTCAAAAGCACTATAAAAGGTCTAGATAAGAGCAGTTGTTCTGGAAAGCAAGCCTTTGTGTGTCCTTTGCCCTGGCGTAAATAACTCTGCAAACTAACAGCACAATCTGCTCTTTCTTCTGCCCTTACCGTTTGTTCTGCTCTTGCATAACCATGATAGGCACCTCAGCTCTGATGGGTGAGGTAGGGGAATTTTTTATTGAACAGAGGCAAAGAACAACATGAAAAGCAAAACAGATTTTAAAAAGGAATCTAAAGAAAGGTCAGAGGAAAAAAACTTGCAGGTTGGCTTCCCCCCCCCCCCCCCCCCCCCCCCCAAGAAACAAACAGAACCAAAACCACCAAGACAATTCACATTAACTTTTCTTGCACTGCAACATAATTCATGTCCTGGAATTATTAATCTCAAGCATTTTCCAGGACAAAAGAGGTTTGAAATACTGTGCTTTACAATAAATCATTATTCTCCTTGCTTACTTTCACACAGGTTTCTGTTATCTTAGAATCACTTCATTGCATTTTTCTTTCTTTGCTTCTTTTCTTATGTTTTTTTATGCTGATTATACTTGCTACTACTGGGTTTGCTTACTTGAGTTATAGGTTAATCTTGCTAAAAAGCCAAGACAGTGAAGTTTGGTTCTGGCAACACAAAATTCTCCAAACATCTTATGTGTAAAAAAAAATAAAAAAAAATATGATTACCTTCTTTTGACATTTAAGAAACAAAGAAGTTTAAAGTGGAAGGCTTTTCTGCGAATCAGTACTTTTTGTTAAACGTAGTGAGGATCTCTAAAGGTATCACAGGTATCTAAAATATCCCAGATATAAAGATATCTTTTCAGGTTAAGTTTGACAGAAGTTTGTAGAAGACATACAAGGTTTCTGAAAGTCGCAGTCTCACTCGCATTTTATCTGTAGGTCACACTCACAGGAAGTTAGTGGTGTATAAGGCTGTGGAGTGCAAAAAGACCAGAAGTGGGAAGAAGCCTCAGCACCGTAACACTAATCAGTAGTGGCATGTCTTATACGTAATAACTCACAACATCATTGCTCTATTTTTGAGATGCTTCTCCTTCTAGATCAGGAATCTAGTCAACTTACCCTTTCAAACCGACTGCTAAAGTAGCCATGAGATCATATAATTTTACTTCTACGAGTAACTGTTATACAATTAATGTAATTGGGTTTACACTGTTTTTCATCTCAACTTCAGATGAACTTCTCATGGAAACCAAAACTACCTTAAAACTCATACATCAATCAATACTAACTAGATAAGCAGCCTCTGGTATGCAATTCAACTTACTAGGTTTACATGAGTTATTCCATTAGGGACATTTTTTTTGTAATTAAACAATAGCCAATAGTTTATATATACTTTTAAAAATACAGTTATATGCTCAGATTAAATTCATATCGTCCACAGTTCAAAAATACATTATTGAAAACATCCCAAAATATTTTAAAGTAAAGATCTATGTTGACAGGATTAAAGGCTTTTTCTAATGCATTCTATCCAAATTTTAGTAGAAATCACTATTATTTTACTGAACAGTCATTAACATTGCCAGATGAATACAACCAAGTTAGTGTATATTTAATAAAAAATACAAGCTAACCAATACAAAATAAACTTTCCTTCTAGGGAAAAATCTCCAGCCAATCTTAGTCACTACATAGAAAAGCAAAGCTTTTCAAAATACCTTAATGAAGTAAATTGCAGATATTAAAAGTATCAGTCAACTTACTATAACTTATTAACAAAACTTACTGAAAAATACTCAAGAAGTATGCAGTCATATATGATGAAATTCTAGCAAAGTTAATAAGCTCTCAGTACTGATTTTTGTTTTTTTGTTTGTTTTTTATCACAATGTGCTAAGGTAACAGTGGGGATCCCACTGTGCAGTACACTATAAATACGCATAATATAAGAAGGTGGTAGCAATTCCTTGAACAAATTAAATGAAGTTAAAGCATCATGCATCTTTCCAACCTATCGGCTTCAATGTTTTAGTCAAAACACTCCATCAGCTGCAGAGAAAGTGGCCACATTTACTTATAGCTAACAAATACAGGAAAGTTTCATACCAATTGGAGACAAATACAAACTCCTCCATGATTCCTTAAATACCAAATCCAGTATTTTTCTTTTCTTCACCAATTACTGCTATAGAGCTCTATTTCTTCTCTATTAATTCAAAGTGCACCGGAAATACTAGCAGTGTCTTTGCAGGGTGAGAACAAGGGCAAAGACCCAGCCGAAGAGTGATGGGCAGGTTTCTCAAAGACTTTAGAGAACTTTTTTTAAGAATACTTCTGGTGGCATGCACAAATTTAAGTTTCAGTCGACCTTTTTTTGTGCTCACTGCACCACTACTACTGCTGCATTCTGTGTTTTTCCTGGTCACGACCACCTTTTGCTGCTTCTCTTGTGTGCTATCCTGCCCTCTTCTCCTTTTGCTCTGCCTTCTGGACATTTCTTATATTATCCTCTTAGCCCCTTCCTCCAAGCTCATTAAAGTCTAAAGACAAAGCAGACAGCTACTTCAGCAGCCACACAACAAACAGAAGAAAAAAAAATAATCTTTCTTCCATAACTTCAGTTGACACCAGGTTTACGGAACCAAACAGATCTTCAAAACCCCTGAGACAAGTCACTCACAGGGCAGCAAAAATAAAGCCGACCAATGGCCCTAAGTGGTGGGCACCCACACACATCTTGACTACAACACAGAGAAGGGACAGGCTCACAGTTACTAGATTAATGTAACTTGCCTCTGAGTACTGAGGTTAGGGACACAGAAGGCACTGCTCCTTCCGCAGTGTAGCAACTGCTCTCACACTTGAAAATCAGCTCTGACTCTATAGATTGTGCCATGATTTTCTCTTTGCTTGGTGTGTATGAATTACTACTAGGAAACGTCTTCTGGGTCACGGAGGGCCAAACCCCTTGAAGCTCACAGCAAATCCACAGTATTTTACTTGACTTTTCTAAACTACAAAATACAGAAATGTTGACAATCATCCACCTGTTTTTCCTCCGTATTTCCCTCTGGCCATTCACTAAGTGGACAGATGGATGCTGTTCAATAGCTCACTTACCCTCTGTCATTATACCCATAGAATAGATAATAGGTACACGGTACTAATGAGACCCTTAGAACAAAATATTAAATGTCAGTCACCCTTGGAAACATGTAGCAAATTAAAACTACTTTCATGTGTACAACACAGAATTACAAATTGATTTTGATGTAAGCAGAGTAAGATAAAAACCCTGTAACAGAAAGCAGGAGGATCTGGACTTTATAATCAAATAAAACACAGATGCAAGTTAGAAAAAATAAACCAGCTTGGTGACTCAGCTGCATCTCCTGGGTACTATTATGATGAATGAAGACGTCTGCTGGATCAGTACAGAGTTCTTACTCAGACACTCTCCCAAATCAAATTACAAGTCAAAACAACAGGGAGGCACCTCAGAATAGCCCATAGTCTGATGATCACAACGAACACCCAACCTACAGTGAGGTGTTTCGATTTCACTGTATCCTTTTACATTTAACTCCCCCTTTTCTGCCCACCCCAAGGATGTCTAGCAGGCAAGGGGTTCCTTCCACCAGCTGCTGTCCTGAGAGGCTCTTGGATCAGACATCACTGGAAGTATCCAAGATCAGGTTGGACGGAGCTTAGAGCAACCTGATCTAGTGAAGGATGTCCCTGCCCATAGCAGGGGGGTTGGACTAGGTGACCTTTTAAATGACCCTTCCAACCCTAACCATTCTGTGACTGTGATCTGTAGGAAATAATCCTACATGCACCCATACGTTGCCTGCCCTGATAAAGATTTGGCCTTTCATGTGACAAACACAGTTTCAGACTGCTACGCAGAGCCCCTGAAGGGTACTAATAAAGTCTCTGATTAGCATCGTCACCGCGTAGATGTTACAGTACACTTTTCTTGTAATAAACCAGAAGACAGCTGCGTGTATGCTCAGAACAACCAAATGTGCTTGGGGACAGATTCTCCACTACCCCAGAATTACACCCGTATGACTCCACTGAAATAAGACTGTGTTAAACAGAGTAGAGATGGACCTGGTTGTCTTTAACCCTCAGCTAGCCTTGTCACCCTGTATTTCTTTTATAGAGCTACTGGTGAGTGATCTAAGATGAAAATGTTTTCTTTCCCATCAAGGCAGCACAAAAATTACCAAGTCCTA
This sequence comes from Falco cherrug, assembly GCF_023634085.1. Taxonomy (NCBI): domain Eukaryota; kingdom Metazoa; phylum Chordata; class Aves; order Falconiformes; family Falconidae; genus Falco; species Falco cherrug. The sequence goes on along the minus strand of NC_073702.1, from coordinate 84,168,382 downwards.
GCAAGACTCATGTTGATAGTTTAAGAGGACTTCTATGGCTTGCATGCCCTATGCTATCACTGTTGAAAAGAGCATTTCACTGGGAATGCATGCATAGCTGCACTGCCAGGCTGAGAGGTCTGGAAAACCTGGTAGTTCTGAAATATTTTAAGCCACTTCCTCAGCCTTTCTAAAGAGGAGGAAAAAATTTAGCAGAACACTTTTCCTGAAGTGAAAAGAAGTGTTAATAGTCATAACATGTGCAAAACGAGGGCTTCTTAAAGAAAATAAAGGAATAAAATATCAGTTACTTCAAAGAGCACACCATGCTTTAATTTGAATTCTTCCTCTTATCAGCTGGAGTGATAGACTTGAGCTATGATACCATTACAGAAATGGACAATTTGAAAACTGCTACAGTTTTGGTATCAAAGCAGGAACTGTAGTATTCCTTCCATTCCCTGGCAACGCAGCCTGGAACAGTCAGACCTGAGATGAAATCATCACCTGCATTCAACGTATGTCTTCCTAAATTACCCACAATGAAATTATCGACTATAATGTACTCTCAGGATTACAACACATTGCGATGAAGTGCACAATGCTAGATTTGAAACACTAGCTATCAGCGCTAACTTTTCAGCAAACACCAGTTGTAAAGGGAAGGGAAGAGGGACCGTAGCAATAAACATCTTGCCTTCTTTGGAAATCACTGTAAAAACATAGTTTTCGTATATTTACAACTACTGTTAATCTGTTCAGCATGTTTCTAATTAAAATCTTCCCAGCAACCCAAAGCCCACACGTGCTTGAGTGAATTAGCACAAAGGATAAAATTATATGCAGATGAAAGTATCAAACCACAGAATTACCTGATTTTCCGCTTCTTAGGACTCAATGTCTCTCCTGAGGCATGAGCGCGTCTCTCTTAAATCTTAGTTTCAAGGTTTTCTTTCCACATTTATGGCTTCAGAACGAAGTAGTACGCTACTGGCCTTCTATTCCTTTCCTGCAACACTGTCCTTAAATATTTGGAGCCCAGGACATCAAAGGGAACTGTCACTCCCTCAAAATGACCCGGACTACTGAACATATTAGGGAAGCTCTCATCTGCTCGAAAGCTGGTCCTGCATGTTTGGATTTACATCCAGCAGCATTTGACTCAAAGTGCTTCACACTCACTTTTCAGCTTCCTAGGAAAAAAAGAAAGGATAAAAAAAAAAAAAAACCAAACAAAAAACACACACCCCCCATACCCTTAGAAATGCTCTTTATCTCCTGGGGTTTGAATGTACCTGTCTCCAGAGAGCAATCAGAGTCGATGCCGACATCACTAAGTGGCGTGGCACACAACAGCTGGCATGAGTAGCAGCACAGCGAGTGGGCACCTGCAGGCACCAGGGCCCCTGCTGCCCACCTGCCCCTGGCCAAGCCACCCTGCTCCTGCAGCCACCCCAGCAGCCTCTACCCTCCTTCAGGAGAGGGTGTGCTGCCAGCTCTGCCCACAAACACAAAGCAAGAGCCGCCAAAATACATCCTAAGAGGGAGTAGTTCTTTGAAAACATTATTTTAAGGGCTAAGAGAGACTTTTGTTCAGAGCTGCGAAGGGGGGTGAGCCCGGTCCATGTAAACAAAAACTCAGCCATGAGCACTGAGAGTAAAGAGATGTCCATTTGAAAGAGAAGTTTGGGTTTGGGGAATTTTAAAAGGCAAAGGTACTCCTCCCCGCCCCAGCACACCCCCCCTCCTGCCACGCTGCCCAGCTAAGAGGAGCCCATTCAGCCTGATCTAAACGAGGCGTAAGTCAGCATTTATGTCGCTGAGCACAGAGACTACGGTGCTTCAAACCAGCCGCTTTGATTCTCGTTCTTCAAAGAGAATGCTTTATTATAACATGTCTAAGGGAACACCCTCTACAGTGGCTAACTCAATTATTTCTTATAAAATGCAGGGACATCTGTCAGTCTAGGTATATTAGACGAAACAGGAGGGATTTCCCACACACACACATATTTCCACGGTTCCATCAGATCCCCTCTTTATAATGGCAAACAATTTTTTAAATCACAGTTTAAATGTGTATTGTGCTTCAAAAGTCTGCTTATCTGCATTAAAATATCTCTACGTTGAAAGAAACTTTTCTCCTTTAAGTCAAAAATTAAAACAAAAGTTAGAGGCAATTACACTAATTCCCTAATCTCTTTGGGGGAGATACAATGAACTTTCTTCTCCAACAAATAAAATACACTCAAATGAAAATAGCTTAAATTGCCTATTAACAGGCTGGCAATGGCACGCAATGGAAGTAACAAAAAGCTTTGTTGTGTACTACTTTACATATTTAAAGACACTTCATATGCATTAATTCTGCAAAGAAAATTCTGAGGAAACTAATAGAGAATTCCTAGTATGGTGTAAGGAACATTACAAGGAAGATGCAAAATCACTGTCCCAGGACAGAGACAAAGTCTGGATACAAACTCCGGGTTAGAATTCATCCTTCAGCATCCTGAGATGCACAGGACCAATCACAATTTACAGGCCAGCGATGGGCACTTCACCTCCCCAGGCTCTGCAGCCACCAGCCTCAGGAGCCACACACGGCACAGCTTCTTGCTGGGAGGTGTTGAAGGTACCCGGGAGAGGGTAAGGGAGCCTGAAGAAAAGGAGCGTGTGTGTGATCGGGGGAATGGGAGAAGGTAATCATGCATCCTTGCTCTCCTTTGCCCGCAGGATGGAGAGTTGCCCCAGTAATTCGTTACCAGGTCTCCAGTGAGATCTTGGAAGTAAAATGTGCCTGCAGAGCCTGTTGGCTCCCGTTGTTGGAATAAGTTAAGTTCCACACAACAAGAACATAAGTTTGGTCTCAGGGCTTCAGCAAGGCTTGAAGAAATGAGGGCATGTTGCTTCCAGTGACTGGTTTTAAAATATGACACAGACCACTGGGAAACACGAGCTATAATTGATACGAAAAATGAGTGATACTAACCTACCTGCTTTTCTGGCCTGAAATGAGAGAGATCAGATTTATTGACTGGGACTTGCCACATCAGCTTAATTTTGGTAGCATGGGTAATTTCTCTAGATAAATTATTCTCACTGTATAGGCAATCAAAAGAGACCAAGCATCTAAAATTATGTAGTCAACTAGACCATTCCCACCTGTCTCAGTCAACCCAATCTTCCAAGTAAGAAATAAGATTAAGAGAGTGATTAGTTTGTACTGTTTGTTCTTATAAAAAAAAAAAAACAACACCAAACCAAAACAAAAAACACCAACACACACAACCAAAAAAAACCTCAAAAACAACCCTCACCAAAAAAACCCACCAGTCTTGTCATCTCAGTGACAGCATTTAACATAGACACGATGTGCAAGGTGGTTTGTCTTCAAACCAGTTGGGCAATATGATGCCTCAATAAAATTAATATACATTCACCACCACCAAGTTTAAAAATCAAAATTGGCCCTGTGTGTGAGTGGTGACCAAGTTTAAAAATCAGAACTGGCCCTGTGTGTGTCTGAGTGGTGTCTAAAATGTTTTCCAGTGAGGGTGGGGAAAGTACCTCTGGTTCATTTGAAATGAAATGAGGATATTGGTACAGCCTGAGAATTTGTATGATTTCAATACTCCCTCCTGGCTTCCATCTATGAATGATCCTCATATTCATTTAGAATGCAAATAAGGATATTTTCTATGTGCAACAGGACTTTTTATTGATTAATTCACCGTTTTTTCAGTGTCCAGGAAGATGCCAGAATGAAGCCTGGATTGGTGGAAGCTAATAGAGAGCTATCCCACCTTTCCAAAAAACAGGATCTTGTTCTGTGCTTGTTATTCTGATCCTTCAGAAGTCATATTTAGGCATGAGAATTACACTGGTGAAAAAGCATGAAAGATACTGACAAGGCTGATTGTTAACACTAAATTAATGATTTTTTTAATTATTATTAAAAGTTTACTGTTCATCCCAGCTAAAACTTTTAAAGCTGCACTATTTCTCCCTGATGTTCATACCTTTAATAAGTAACTAGTCTCTCAGTATTTTATGAGCTGTGTTAATAGTTCTCTAAGGTGTTCTGCATAGTTACAGGCCAATGTTTCTTAAGCAGCATTACAAACCTACATCAGGCATACAATACATGTCTCAGTGTTCAGAAATGATGCAAGTAGATGATGGACTTCTCTGTCCCTTTTATTTCCTGCATAATTATCCCTACAATAAATTATTAATATGATCCAGCAGTTTATTGACTCGTCTGTGCACTCATTTTGGGATTGGAGATAAAATACTTTGAACAGTCCAATGCTGTAAGTCATTGTCATTGCCTAATGTGAAAATTTTGGTGAATTATTTCTCCTGACAGCCACACTGAGGAGGATAGGGAGCAATCTCAAAGACAAAAGATGAATATGCTTAGGTACTTCTGGGATTATCTTTGCCACATGACAAGTCAACATATTTTTCTTTTCGTACAGAGAATCTTGACACATTTTATCAGTGCAATACAGAAAACAGTATTGAAGCCACCAGCTTTGCAGGATCAGAAAGCACTCCCTGAGCTGCTGACCGGGGTTCCCGGTTACTGCAGCCACTTTATTACACAAGATCTGTAAACACGGTCAAGATGAGTAATTGTAAGGGCAAATCTTACTAATCATCTATTGAATAGTACTTTCAGAGCTTGTTACACTAGCAAACCAAACTGTGTATGTAATTAGTAAGAACCAAATGAACACCAGTAAAATACTGATATGATGATAAAGTCAACTCAAAATCTAGTGCTTTATTGCCTAGAAAGGAATAAAAATAGGCAATGCTTCAAATGAAAAACAAAATAAGCTTTTATTTTAAAAACTAACTCAAAACTATTTCAAGATACATCCAGGACGAGTGTGTGTCTGGATGTCTGAATAAATTGTCACAAATCTTATTCTAGATCTATCCTACAGAAGGGTACTCCCTTCTATACTTATATTACAATAAAAATATCTGTCCTGTATGGCATAGCTCTTCAAGTATCCAGAGAGGGAGATGAAAGTTAGGGATGGCATCCAGCTGAAAGTCAGCTTGGATGTCACAGCCTGGAGAGAAGTGCCCAGGCGCGACCACAACACTGACAAGGTGCCTGGATTAACAGAATAGACACCAGAAATCAATTAATAACCTCAATGACGAGAAAGGCAAAGGCCTCGAGAAGGATGTGGTGTTAGAGCTGATACACAGGCAATAGGAGAAAAGCCACTGCCCCTTTTCAAAGGAAATAATTTCTGAAAGGAAAGGTGGTGCTTGGCTGCCTGGCATATGCTTTTCATCTCTGGGATTCCAGAGGGAGCCTGCTGAAGATCAGAGCTAGGCTTGGGAGAGAAGTTACGCACACGCACACAAGCAAACACAGCAGGAGGGAAAGGAAAAACTGGCATGGAAGAGACCATTTGCTTTCAAACATCTTATAAAAAGCTGGACCAGGGAGACTGAAGAGGAGTTAAAAGATAATTTGGGGTTTGATTTTGTAGTGTGTGGTTGCAGCATTACCTTTGACAGATGAACAGGACTGCAGCAGAGGTGAGGGATCAGGAAAAGGTGAGAGAGAGCATCATTTGTACTCATCAGCCCAACCCTTCGGCGGTAGGAAGGCCAAAGGAGCTACTGGTTTTTGCTACAAGAATGCGATAGCAGGCTCCATGCCTCCGTCTGAGATTGACTTAATTTGTTGTAGCTCCCTTGCCCTCTCCTGGATACCTTCAGCACATGGCACCAAGCAGCTGTGCCTGAGGAAGGCATCTCCCAGGGCTTTGGGGGAGAGGCAGTGGGTGCCCCAGGGCAGCGTGTGGCTGCCCAAGGCAGGGGGCTGCAGAGCCCCAGGAGGTGAAAACCAAACCATGGCTGGCCCCACGCACCTCAGGGTAGGACAAATTTTAAGCCAGGGTTTGTATCCAGACTTCTTCTCTGACCTGGTACAGCATTTTTGCATCTCCCTCGTAGTTTCCCTTGCTCTATTGTAGAAATGGTCGACTGAGTTCCTCCAACTTTGCTTTTGAGAATTATTGTTACGGACTGTTGTTTTATATCCAAATCAGTACGGAAGGACAGGGACTTGACACCTGCAGGAGTTTCACAGAGCTGAATATTCTTTCCTCCTCACTCTTTTTCCCCGTGTACCTTAATCATACGGACACTTCTCCTTCTCGGTGTTTTCCAGAACAGGCTGCAGAATTGCTCTGTAATTAGTTCCCAGGTATCAAGTATTTCCTATACAGCCTCTCTGCTGTAACACTGACTTGTAAGAGACCTGGGCCATTTTCTGCATTGCTTGACAGCGATGGAAAGTTCAGGCAGGAGACTGGAGTGCTGCCATGCCTCCTTCCAGACAACTACTGCACCAGCTCTCCGTTTCTGAGCAATCCTCCACCACGGAATTAAGACGTTTTTGTGCTGGATGCCCGAGTTCCTGCTCAGTACCTCATTTAAGTGAGATCTATGAACTCAGCTCTATGTAATGTGAATGTGTACGTATGTCTATAATCAATTAAGGTAACAATTATGCACAGAGCTAAAAGTTTTGAACTCTTTGATCCTAAGCAAGCCTGAAAGTTTCCAAAATGCTTAGTCACAGGCAATATATTATCCTGATCAGAGCTGCAGACTGCAAGATTCTCATTAAAGATAGCATGCCATGAAAAGGCTTTATAAGCATTCACCACTTCATCAATACTTATTCTTCTGCAGCAGAAAATGACAAACTAGGATACAGCACTTTGTGAACAATTACAGGGAACTTATCAAAGGATAAAATAGTTTAATTCTAGATGTTGTTAGACTCTAACTGGCATTAGAGATATCTCCCTGTATTAGAGATTCTGCCTGTCTTCAAAGTGATTTATTATGAGAGATATTACACGGATTATTAAAATTACTTTCTCTCCCCTCCCTCCTCAACACCTGGTAGAGGACACATCCTCAGTATACAGAAATCAGAACAAGCTGCTGATACATTGTTAGAAACCTTGTACGCCTGTTATTCTCATAAGTGCGTGCAATGGAAGATATAAAACCACACAAGCCTGCAGAAAACAAAGGAAACTTTGAATGCCACTACTTAATGCTGTCTGTCCTTTTTGTGCTGCCTAGAACAATGTTATAATTATAGACTTTATTTTCTCCTTTGGTTGGGCTTACTTTTGGTTTAGATTTTAGTGCTATTTTATTGAACAAAAGGAAAAAAAACAAACTTAAAGCCCTGTAAAATAACTGCAGCACAAGGACTTGAACAAATACAGAACTACTTCTCAAAGGTTTGCATTTGGTCAGGCTCTCCAGCTTCACTGAGGTACCTCCTCGCCATCACATCTGCATGGCTATCAAGGAGCATTTGCACAGACCATTTCCAAATAAGTTATTCTAAGCACAGGAGACAGTTCATGATGCAATTTGCTGGGAAGAGTTAGCCAAATATCCTTCCCAAAGCACCCAGCGTCACAAGCAGCCTCGGGGCTATCTTTCCAGGACAGGCACAAGGGGACCCTGGCTATGACCATGCATTTAGATGGCCACACAGTATGATAATCTGCTCCTACCGGACTAGAGGCTTTGCCCAGTGGTCACCAAGGAAGGATGTCCCCTGGGGGCAGCCCTCTTCCCTCCGAGGGACAACCCTTTCCCTGCCATCAGCCCCATCCTCCCTGGGCTCAGCACGCTGTCCTGCTATGGCCAGAGAAACCCCAGAGATGCTCCAGATGATTCAGCAAGATGCTTTCATAAGCATCGTCCCCTCCGATTTGGCAGCACAGGTTGAGGCATGTATGGAGCAATGGAAGGATTTAGCTGGATTTTAAAGCAAATTCAGAAAAGACACAGAAGTGACACAAGCTAATCGAGCGGAAGCACAAACTGCTTTCTGACATCATTATTCCGTGGTTGCTGAGCTCCTTCAGAGGGAGCTCAGTGGAAAACACATCTGAAGCCTGTCATTATGCTCCATAAAAAGAAGGCAATTGGCAATCCTCCCAATCAGTCTTGTGTAGGATTACTTACATCCACAAACATCGGCTTACTCTCTCAAAAGCATACCCTTTAATGGTAATAAATCTTAACTTTTCAAATCACAATCATCAATACAACAAGAAAAAGGTGATTATTTCCTTATATTATCTAAAATGACTATTGCAGTACCATGTATCCTGAAATACCTTGTAGGGTGTTCGAGGGTAGTTCAGTAAAAAAAAAAATAATTAAAAATATGTTAGTACCACAGTACTAGAGTGAGTTACAATGGCTTGTGACACAGAGCAGCTTTTGACTATGGGCAGCGATAAACCCACTTAGCAAACACATACTACTAGTGAAGACAGAGCTATGCTCTACGTAGTCACACTTCATTGCTACCTTGAAAGACATCACTTTGCACACTATTCCACATCACTACATTACATCACTATTCTGCAAGGATTTTGCCGTTTAGAAAGCTCTTAATCTCCATCACAATTAAACATGAAACTTTGTTTCCTCTTTGAAATATGTGAGCTTTGCTTTCTACCAAGGTAGCAGTGCATACCTTCCAGATTTTAATCAAAGCAACAGCACTTGCTACCAGAAGTGGAAGAAACCTGCTGATTTAATTGACTATTTTGCTTTTCAAATCTTAAAGGAGGATTTTTGTTCTCTTAGCTCTGAGGTCTTTGTCTCTCCATCTCACAGGTTTCACGTGGTCCTCCACAAGTAGGACATGCCTCATCTCTCTGCCTCCTGGAGGTGCTGGTAGCCAGAGGAACCCAGCAACACCCGGTTGGGACCAGGATGCTGAGCAGAGGCAATGCCAGAAGCCAGGGAGGGTGGGGGGCCTCACCCTTGGACATTTTCAAAATCTGAGTGCCCAAGGCTCAGGGCACAGCCCAGTCAAAGCATGAAGTCAGCCCTGATTTAAGCAGTGGACTGAAGAAGGTACCTCCAGAGGCCCTTTCCACCATAAAGTTGCCTTTGCTGGATTTTTGTGGGGGTTTTTGTTTTGCTTGTTTGTTTTGTGTGTTGTTTTTTTTTTTTCTTTCCTCTCAAAGTGCAAAGGTCTGAGCATAATATCAGCTCTTTTTGTTTTCTGCATACTTCTATGTCAACTTCTCTTCATGCTGAGTGTAATAGCTTTTAAGGACTATTTAAATATTGTCTCAACAGCATACAGGAAGATCTCCCTAGACACAAGAATGTGTTTCGCTGTTAACCTCCTAACCTGTAGATTTTGGCAAGCACAGAAGTCCCATATATCTATCAAGCAGCATAATGTCCAATAAATACCTTTTGGGACCTTTTGCCTATTTTAGGTTTTGGACCACTTTTCGTCATCCTTTATTTTTATTGGCACTCTACAATAAAAGTTTTCCTGCAAGATCACTGGAGTTCACATACATGACTTTTTTTTTTTCCTAAATCAGTGAAAATAAAAAAAAAATGTAGAGAGAAAGGATTTGATCTCTGCTGAAAAAAGGAACGGGGCGGGGGGGAAGACAAGTAACAGGCTTCAGAATTACTTTGGAGAAATAAGTATGATTGGCAAGTACATAATGTTGCAGGGGATAGAAAAAAAACCCACAAAACCTGGCTTAACAGTTTTTATTTCACTACCTACAATATCTGAAGAGAGGCAAACTGTATGCTCTGTTTATTTTCATTCACCATAAGCACTTTGCACTTAGCAGATGCCAGCATATGTTTTCACTAGAAACACACAATTAAACTTGCTTAGAAATAACCAACTGCAGTACGTAGGGGAATAAACAGTGTCGAGCCCCTTCACGCTAGCTCACAGGCAGCGGAGCCACCCAGCAGGGCAATCTATCAGCTACAGTAGCCAAGGCAAGTTTAGGAAAGCAAAATGTTTGTATGGAAGTTCATTTGAGGACTGAGCTATTACTGTGAAAGGGGGGAAAATAGCCCCCATCACAGAACAAAACCCATCTGTGATTCTTAAACAGAGAACCCGCTGCAAGCCCTCTGAATTGCTCCTGTATTTTCAGTATTATTTATACCTCTCCATCACCACAGTTGAGACTGCAGATATTTTTTTTTCGTTTGGTTGAGGGTGTTTTTAAGAAAATCCCCAGCACTCTAGACGTTCAGCTGTGGCCCTCTACCATGTTGCATTCTGCAACTCCCAGCCCTTTTGTTTACATGTTTTGGCTTTCATATTTGTAAGCTTTACTAGCTCCATACATTCCATTTTATTTTTATCCTACACCCATTATTTCACCTTCTGTCATCAAGCCAAGAGATTCCCCTCAGGGGACTGGAAAGCCACTTGCCCCTCTTCCATGCTTTATTGACCCAGTACACACAATTCCTGAATTTTGCTTGTGCAGCATTTTAAATGCCCCCCCCCCCGAGATTCCTGAGCACCAGAGCGAACTTGTTCAGCCCAGTCAGACTTGAAAGAGGCCAGCACTGGCAAGCATAAGGGAAAAAATATCCTCTGGAAACCAAATGTGTGTAACAATTTATATAAAACTAGCTGACTGGGGGGGGGAGGGAAAAAAAAAAAAAAAAAAAAAAAAAAAGAGCAGGAGTACACCAGACAACGCAGCAACAGAACCAGCCATCCAGAGTTCAGCGATCAATGAAAAAAAAATAACCGTACACTAGTTAACTTCACTTTTCTGTCTCTTGGTACCTTATCCAAAGCAAAATAACCCAGAATTTAGTTCAAATGAAAACAATTTTTAAAAAGTGTATTTCAATTATCTCCAAAAGGAAGAAGTTCTGTCACAGAAATTGATAGAAAAATAGAATACACATCAAATTACATGTTGAAGTCTTATTTACCAAATAAGAACTGTCAAAATGCATGTCTGAACTATATCACACTTTATGTCACTATAACCATGGAAAAAACCCACATAAACTGCTTCGCTAACAAGGACCCTGGAATGCCTCTGTGGTCTGATGAGAATAAAAAAAAAAGAGAATGGAGATCTCCTACCTGCCTGCCTCTGCTTCCTCAGCAGCAATAATGTACTCTATGAGCAGATTAAACCACAATTTCCATTTATTTTACATTAGCGTGAAGGCGTTTAAAGCCCTTATAATGGGAAAGAAGGTTAAGTTAACGCCATCTTCAATGACGTGTGAAAAGACAAGAGCAGCAGGAACAAGTTTGAACACAGTGATGAGCAAATTAACTGACCAATTAATTAGCCACAAAACGCCACATGTTTGAAGACCACCTAAAAAAGCATCACACCACGGGTGCTGCTTCTTTTGCACTTGTATTTGCTAGGAGCTTGAGCCACCCTCCATGAAAGGAAGGTATTTTCCAAATCCTTACAGCACTGCAACACTTCCTATAGAGTTAATCCAGATTTATCCCGGGCAGGAGAAGACTATACATTAAAGCAGCACGCACTTAGGGCTCAGCCCTGCAACGTGTTGAGTGCTCTGGCCCCCAGCCACCAGAGCACTTAGGCACATGTTTTATTTTAAACACATGGGCAGTTCCGCTGAAATTCAGAGAGAAAGTCACAATATGGAAAGAGCCAGATTACGCCCTGAAAATGTGAAGCTATATTAAAAACAAGAGGAAAGCACAATTTAAAACCAACGCAATCATGTCACTATGTCAGGTGAATCTATCCGAGCAGACAAGTTGTTCTACAGCACATTAACAAGGTCAGGGAGGTCTCTCAGCCCGCTCACGGCTGAGGTACGCTCTGAAATGGGCCAAGCATGAGAAAATGATTTCACGGGAAGTACTGCGAGCATTGGGAGGGAAGTTCAGCAACATCATTCACTGCCACCAAAACCAAAAAGCGCGGCAGAAAGCCAAACCCGAAGGATGCCCTCAAATCTCGTCCGGCGGACAGGGTTCTGCGCCGTGAAGGACTTGTGCACCCTTCATGAAGTTGTTCAAGCTTACAATGCCTTTTAACGGCTACCCAGGTCTGGCAAATTTCTTTCCATTTTGACAGTGACACAAGCAATAGAACCGCATGAATTATTTCCCTGAAAATGCTATTAACATTTCAGCGTTAAAATTGCACTCTGTCAAGCTGCAAACAAAAAAAACCAAAAAAAAAAAAAACCCAAAAAAAGTTGCATTTCCAGAGTCTGGAAAATTTCTGTAGACTGTGTTGTAGCATAGCATTATAAAAAAAAAAAAGGTCAAGATCACTTCTATGTGTGCCTAAATATTAATTTACCTTTCAAATGAGAAAAACGAAAGTTTTATTGTATCCTATTATGATCAGATATTCTGAAATACGCACCTTCCATTAACACAGCAATTTTATTTGAAAATAAGTATTAATTTCAAGATCATAAATTAACGTTAGCATATTTTATACCTCTTGCTCAAATACATGTGAAACAACTTAATTTTGGTTCCATACTCTAATCTGTATCTTGAATGACAACCTCCACACTGGTTATCAGCCCAGACGCATGAGATAATAAATAACCCCCGTGCTTCAAGAAGTATTTCATAATGCAAAATGTCACAGCTCTGTAAAGCAGTGCTAGCGTACCTTAGCCAACACTTACCAATGACATTTTAAAACTTTAGAGAAAAGGAACTTTAAGCTAAGAGATCAACAACATACTGATCTTGATTTTCAGCACATTAAACTGTAATGCCTCCATCACTGCAGCTGAGAGAAATCTTTCACTGGTTTCAGTCACTGCTAGTGCACACAATATCTCTGCCTTGTCCCTCACCAAAATTCTCATTTGTTTTACCAGGTGTGGTGGGAAACAGTGATTAAGAAACTTGGTTCAAGGCTTTGGGCTCCTGGATGAAAGTACCAAGTAACATGCATCTGAGCCACAGGTTGCACAGACCACTTGGATCTACACAGTGGAGCCTAAAGCTTTGCAGCTGAGATGAAAGGTTGGGACAGGATCCTGAGAAGAAAGCTCCAGACGGCAGATCATGCCGGTCCTTGGGACAGCAATTCTCCCACCTAGCCGAGCTGGAGTTGGGGGGCAGACCCACTGTCCCAGGATCGGGCAGAAGGCAGGAAAAACAATCACAGATTCATACAAGCATTTAGGTTGGAAAAGACCTCTAAGATCATCAGGTTCAACTGTTAACCCAGGACTGCCAAGCTCACCACTAAGCCATGTCCCTGAGCACTGCATCCATGTGTCTTTTAAACACCTCCAGGGACGGCAATTGCACCACCTCCCTGGGCAGCCTGCTCCAATGCTTCACCACACTTTCCGTGAAGAAATTTTCCCAATACCCAACCTAAACCTCCCCCGGCGCAACCTGAGGCCGTTTCCTCTTGTCCTGTCGCTCATTATCTGGGAGAAGAGACCGACCCCCGCTGCCTACGGCCCCTGTCAGGTGGCTGCGGAGAGCGATCAGGCCCCCCCTGAGCCCCCTCCTCTCCAGGCCAACCCCCCCAGGTCCCTCAGCCGCCCCTCACAAGGCTGGTGCCCCAGCCCCTGCCCCAGCCCCCTGCCCGGCTCTGGACACGCTCCAGCCCCTCCACGTCCCCCTGCAGTGAGGGGCCCAAAGCTGAACACAGGGGTCCAGGGGCGGCCTCACCGGTGCCCAGCGCAGGGGGACGGGCACTGCCCTGGTCCTGCTGGCCACGCTGTGTCTGCTACAAGCCAGGGTGCTGCTGGCCGCCTTGGCCACCTGGGCACACTGCTGGCTCCTGTTCAGCCGGCTCCTGACCAGCACCCCCAGGCCCTTTCCCACCGGGCAGTTCCCAGCCCCCTGCCCCAGCCTGTAGCGCTGTGTGGGGTTGCTGTGACCCACGTGCAGGACCCGGCACTGAGCCTGGTTGACCCTCATACAGTGTGCCTTGTCCCATCAGTCCAGCCTGCCCAGCTCCCCCTGCAGAGCCTCCTGCCCTCAGGCAGATCAACACTCCTGCCCAACATGGTGGTGTCTGCAGACTTACTGAGGGTAAGCTCTGCATTGCCTGACCTGCTGGGAAAGAAAGTGCTGCCATAAAGTAACCTCAGGGCATGTAAGTACAGCCTCCAGATCTGAGAAAGAACACAGCAAAGTCAGAGGGAATAATTTGTTTGTGCCCCATCAACATAAAAGAAAAGCTAATGAGTAAATTAATGAATTGTGTCTATGGATTGCATTCAGCTGGCAGTCTCATGCTACAGAGGAATCATCTTTTGCCGTGGCTGTAGGAGTGGCTGGAGTTCAGAAAGCTGACAAATCTCTGAGTGGGAGAACAGAGACTTCAGGATAAAAACGAGTTTTAAATGTTCCAGAGTCTGAGAAAATAATGGGAGGAGGAAGGGAGGACTTAAAGACAAAACACAGTCAAAAAATGAAGAGAAAGAGAACAACTTCTTCATGTGTTCAGCTGAACAATTAAATGCAGGAATAGCTCAGGAGAAGGGAACTGTCTGCACAAGAAAGGACAGGCATGAGCAGGAAGGTGATGCTTGTCAACACATGAAGGTTTTTGTTAGATGCAAGAGTGGTTCAAAGCTGCAATAAAAGGCATGTTTTCAAAAATATATTTTAACATCTTGATTTAAACATCTAGATTTGTTCATCTTTTTGTGCTAAGACTCTTGTAACGTACCTCTGAGGTGCTGAAACATTCCCAGCCATTCCCGTGACTCCGGCAGTTGCAATGCACACTGTTCAGGAGGATGATTTCAATCTATTTCCCCAGTGCTGCGAGACCTCTGTTTATAACCTCCTTTCTGGCCCTACCCCGTAGTGCTTAAGTCTATCAGTTATCATCAACACAACAAATTAGATTACTGAGCACTGATAGCCTGTAGAAAAAGACTCGGTTCGAGGTACCACGCTATCGGTTCTGCTCTTCCTGATGCCAGTAGCTGCTCTGTAAAAATAAAAAAGCTGCAGCTAGGAAGTTCGTATTTGCTTGTTTTAAGGGGGTTCCCATATGGATAAACACCATTCTTCAGCCATGATTAGATTGAGCTGACAATAAATCAGTCCTGTTATATTGCTATGCCGCCATGTCTCACTGATGTCTGATAAATTCCTGAAGCAGTTACACTTCTAAAAGCCAGCCTGTGAACCACTGGTTGTATATGTATGGATATATATGGATGCGTATGTATGGATTCAAGTTGATCTTCAGCTACCAAGGTGCTCAACAGCAAAGGGTAATATGATCCATTTAATATATTTATCAAACTCATTATTTATATTTCAGAGTCGCACAGTCCAACAGCCCTAACGATTAAGAGTTTCCCTTCTAACTCCTCGACTACATTTATACATAGTTTATACCATTTGGTCCTGTGTAAAAATTACTCTTCCATTTAACGAGGGTTGGTCTTCGTTATTCTTTTTCAAGGATAATGACAATGAGAGAAAAACAAAACAAAAACCCCACCCCAGAACAGTACCAGCACCTCAATAAAAGCAAAAAAACACTTTGAGAAGCAACTGGTGGCAACAAAGAAAGCAATAATCACTTTGAATCCATAAATAAATCCATCAGTAAAGCAGTAAAACACATCCTGCAATCTCTTTCACAGGCAAGTAGAAACAAGTGCAGTAGTGACCAAAACAGCCTGTATAAAAGCAGAGACACAGATAAAGGAGAGACATAAGTAATCAGATTTAATTCATGTACTCCTACAGAACTAAGTATATACTGAATAGGTCCATAAAAAAAAAAAAAAAAAAAAAAAAAAACACCACACAAACAAACAAAAACCAAAACAAAACAACAAAGCAAACAAAGCAACAACAAAACCAAAACCAAAAAAAAGGGTAACTTTCTGTTTTATTCAAGCCCACTCAACCTCATTTGGACATCAATTCAATCACTATTTTGCCAAATCGCTAAATAAAAATAGCAAACAAACCCAAGCCCAATCAGAACCGACAAAGCATATTTAAAGTAACTATCCACTGGTACCACTGAAAATTTTGCCCCTTTCCCACCAAAACTGTAGGACTCTGAATGAACTGAGGAGCGAGCGACACAAGCCCTCAGGGGCTGCTAGCAAACAGGGGGACAGGAGCCGCAAAGCAGTGCCAAGCCTGGACAACATCCCCTCTGCACTACACCTGCCTGGGAAACTAGCCCAGGCACCTGGTGCAGAAAGCCAGGATACAAATCATGCCTTCAGAGCACCCTTTAACCTCTTTTGTTGGAGCACTGCATTCAGCTACACTGGCATTGCAGGGCTCAGGACTTGTTCTCCATGTCCTGCTATGCCTGCTGGGTGACACAGCTGTACCTGCCACTGCACGGCAGCCTGGGAACAGATTTTGGGCAGGCAAGCCTGCAGACAGCTAATCCTGACCTCGGAAGAAAAGCAAGGAGATGGTGGGCTAAGGAAAAACGACCATGTCAGCTTCATAGCAGATGCACGGTGAAACCAAGAAGTTTTGTTTTGCTAGTGCTGGGACAGGCAGAGATTTTAGTGCATGCGGACACAAGTAAATGCTAGATATATCGTATCATACCTTCCACTACACATTGCTGTATTTCCTTCTGCAAGCAATATGAGAACAGTTCATTTCCAGAAATAAAGGACACATCCAAACTGATTTTCAACGGACCAACTGTCCAAAAGACCTTACCTAAGGTTAATAATTGCTCTCCTGACCACAGTAAAAGATCACTATCCTAAATCAGAGTAGGCATGTCTGAAAACCAAATCATAAGGAACATATTTACAGATTTTTACTAAAGAAAAAGCTGAATAGCTGCATAATTCAAAAACATCTCCACATTCCACTTGATCTATATTTGATGAATTTACAGATTGTAAATTTGACACACAGCCGGTTTCTCCCATTTAGTCCTGAAAATCACTCCTGTACCTCTCAATATTACTCCACATACTTTTTACTGTTCAAATTACCTGGAATCCATGTTGAAGCACAAAAAAGTTGATAAAAACACCACCACTCTGGGCCAGATTAACTAAGCAGAGTTAATCAGAGCAGTCTGCGCATTGGAACAAGTAGATTATAAAACAGAGATAAGTAAATATGCATAGTCAACTGCTTTGATTGTGTTCTGTATGACCCACAAGATGTGTCTAGAAAAGACTCACAGCCCGAAAAACAATAAACAGAGAGCTCAGACAGCTAATTAATACTGCTAATTTAACTTGTACCTTAACACACCACTTACTGTCGTCTGCACTCCGTCAAGGAGTAGATGGGGAAAGTTCTCAAGCATTGCTAGTAAATAATTTTCATTTTGCCCTTTCCCTCATAAATGAAACTCCACCGTGACAGAAGCTGCTTGACCTACTTTCTGAGGACGGGATTTCCAACGAGGCACTCTGACCCTCAGAGACAAGTAACAGAAAGCCTTGAACGGCAGAAACTGTCCGACTTCCAAACAAAGGTCAATTTATTTCAAAGTACATGTGCACTTTTTGTTTCTCTCTTTGCAATGTCCTTCCACTTCCATCTCCCCCTGCCCCCCATTATTCCAGTTTTCTGCTGTTGTCTTTATTATATATTATATTATTTATAATATATATTGCATATATACACTATATATAATAGTATATATGTTTATAATATATAAAATAGATTGTATATTATATATTGATATATATTATTTTTATATATGTATATTCTTTATAACTCCAATATATGTAAGAGCATACCAACTAGGTACTAAACTGACTTGCTGGCCTATTCCCACCATGTCACAGATCTCTTAAATTAACCTCACCTGTTCTTTTCCTGGATTACGACTTTTAATTTATCCATATACTCTATAAGTAGAGGACAAGCCCCATAGATTCACTGAAAAGATAATGCTGGTTTATCACTCATCATGGTACACCACAAGATAATGGTTTCCCCAAATGCTCAGGGATCTGTGGAACTTTAAGGGACAGCAAAAGAGCTCTGACAAACTTTATGTGGGTATCAGAGAAGTGAAGTAACCTACTGGAAAAGTCTGCTTCTCTAACTTGTAAATAGTTTTCTTAACTGCACTATTTTACTTCTAAACAGCAAGTCCTAAAGTCATAAAACGACACTCTGCCATGGGGCATCCTTTTGAAATCTCAATGTTAGCTATGCCTATGCAACTACAGTTTTAAGATGGCCAGCTGTGTTTTAGCCTTGCCTTTCGTTTCCCTGAATGCCTGTCCCTTCCATTTTCCTCCACTTGAAACCCTCTGAAATGACGACAGCCCTTTCCTAATGAGCTTCTGCTGGGGCACAGCTACCGCCGTCCTCTCAGTTGAGTCAGGGGAGTATGATCTCTGCAGAAATGAAGTGGGTTCCAGCCAAGAGATGCTCATGTATTTGGGAGCAAAATTCTTTTGTCACAGTAAAGGAATTTTGAAGCTCTAACTTCTTATGCTTAGTGCAATTCCTCACATAAACTGGGTGGCCATCCATGAAGACCCACAGGTAAAGCAGTCATGGATAATGGGGTAGTGACACTGGGATCCCTACCCCTACATTAAATGGCCCGGAAAAGTGAAGGTTTATTGTTTTTAATTGGCATAACACAAAATTCCCCTTTGGCAAAAACCAACATAGTTTTAAAAATTAATTTATTGGAAAGGCAGCATGGATTTAGTTAGTGGGGAGACAAAATATTCACAGAACTTAACCTTATTTTGGGATGCCGGAAAATTTAACATGAGGTCAGGAAACTCACAAAACCCCCTCAATTTTCAAAAATTTCTTAGAATCTCCCAGTTCCTAAGAACTAGTGGGGACAGGCAAAATATTACTGGAAGTTGGTGCACCTATGCTGCCTGGGGATCAGAGACTGGGAGAAGGGAAAGGGGGAGCACGTTCAGCTTCAGTGCAGAATGAGCCCTTCTCAAGTTGATGGTCCAGTGCTGTTCCTGGCCGGCACGGCCAACCATGCCATCACAAAAACATTTCTTCATTTAGTTGATTTTTCACGTATCACGTCATGAAACTAAAATCTTAAGGATTAACTAATGTATTTGAAAAAATAATATATAGTTCATCAAGTTTGAGAAGTGTCCAATTGTTCCAACAATTTATTCAGACTGAGCACAGACAGCTTTTTAAGTGCATTGTATCACACATGTTCAACAAGTTAAAGCACTCTTAGCAACAGCATAACCAGATTATGACAAACATTGTGTACGTTAATATTGGTGTCTTTGGCTTTCTTCTACACAACTACAGGGAGAGGAGAGGAAGAAGAAAAGCGAGAGTGCTTTATTCCAGTCCTTTCGATAGTTAGGAGCTTATCAGTAATCAGACACCTTATAATCATGAAATCAATCCAAAGTTCATAGAACACTAGAAGCAAAAATAAAAGTCAAACATAATCAAGAACTCTGTCAACAACTATATGGCTCACAGAAACGTAGTATAAAAGCAGTTGTGCAAAATACAATTTACAAGCAAGGTTTATAGCTTTCTTTAAACAAACCAAATAGAGAGGAAATCAATGTTAGCAGTCTCATAATACTCAGTGAAGTGACGATAATATGACAGCATTATTTATCCTCTGAAATAACAATGACTCTTCAGGAACAGCTGAATTAGCTCTTATCTTATAAACAGCTCAGGATTATAGACATACATAATGGCAGAGGATGCATGCAGCCCTCCCATGGATAACATCAGTTACAAGCTTTTTCTTTCTTTCATCTGTCACCCAGAAAAGGCTAGGAGCACTGGACGGCGTCACCCCACGTGGAGTCACCACGTCCATTCTGCCCACAGAAATTGAGTCACCCCTTCCTAAAGCCACATCCTTTTATAAATGGCCAAAGGTTCTCTGTCCCTCTTGTCCAGCTGGGTTACACCCAAAAACAATGAACAAAAGTTCCTACTTGTGCAAGAACATTGTTTCTTCCTTTCTTTTTTAATAAGATTATCTACAATGTTAATATCCTTTAAAAGGATTTAAATAGTGTCCTCTACATACAGTCCAAGGCTCTATTTATGGGTTTATTTGAAAAAGCTCTTCCTTACCGTGCAAAGGAACTTCTTGTAAAAAAAAAATCTAATTTGATTTGTTTATTCTCAGGTTCTAGTTCTTCTGATTTTAAAACTCTGTATTAGATCTTTAACAAACATGGCGAGCTTGTGCTTGAATCAGATCAGGTATGTAAATTTTCCAAACAAATGCAACAGAAGAGTATTCCTGCCCATGGCTGACTGACATTCAGAACTACATCATGTGCACTGCTATTTTACAACCTTACCTGGAGTTAACACAAAGCTGAGTTGCACTGCAATTTCAGTTACCTCCAAACTTCTTTTGGCAAGAACAATCCCTTGACAGTAACTAGCACCATTCTTTAGAGAGAGACCTGATTTTCTAACACCAACACCTGCATTCATTTAATCTGAGCTTTTCAAACTCATTGGCATCACCTGTTGTAGATACTAATGTGTTGCTTTAGGTTCTTGTTGGAAAGGTTATTTGAGGCCTCAGTTCTCACAGGATTCACCACTTTGAGGCAGATCCTTCAAGTCCTTCCACTCCCCTGAGTGCAGTCACACCCACAAATCCTCTCTCTCAACAGTCTTTAGCTGCTCTTTGATAGCTATGTAGCTAGGCAGCCTATAAAGCAATTAAATTATTTTCCTAACATGAAAAATGCTCCCTCTATTTTCTAATGTAGTAAAGCCAAAATATCAACAGTCTTTCAGGCAGAAAAAGTGAACCATGAGATATTTAAATACCTCTTACATGTTACTGTGGTGTCACCTGTTTCTAAGAGGATTTTTTTTTTTCCAGACATTTGAAGCGAAATCACCTGGAGGAGGGAACACAGCAGCTGCTCAACTGTGCCAAGCAACAAAACAGCTTAGAGGAAGAATTAGAGAACCGCAGACTATATAACTGAAATGCAGCAAGAAGGTTATTATGCAAGATGTAAAACAACTGAAATCTGGTCAGCACAACCCCAAATGGCACGTTTTCTATTAGTAGAAATGGTTGAAACTTTGCTGTTATTTTTTATCCAAAAGTTTTCAGCTTTAATGCATGGCATTGATTAATTATCACTATACAAAAAGGTGTTGTGTAACACAGAGTCAAGCCATTAACTTCACATGGCTGAAGATGAAACTCAGACTGTAAGTATTAAGTCCTGAATAAAGCTATATATTCTCCAGTGGGAATTAATTTCCACACCACTAAAATGTCCACGTTACTGTGGTGAAATGCTAACTATAACAGAGCACCACGATACTCATTTCACTTTGGGCAGAAAATGAATACTGTCCGATCTGTGGAAAACTACACATGTAAACATGTTAAACTGGTAAAGCTCTTGCCAAAGAGAGGACATAGCAAAGACAGTAGATAAAAGCTACTGTAATGAGTAAACATAGGCAAGACTCTAGTTTGACGCCATGCTGAAGCATCCCTGTATTTCCATAGTTGATCCTGTGTTGGGCAAAATAGTCTAACAGAGGCAGAGATTTTCAGTAGTTCAGTTAGTACAGGCAACATGGAAGGCAACGAGAGCACAAGCTTGTCCAAAATAGAAAAAACAGTAAAAACAAATTAAAAAAACCCACAAAAACACAGTAAGATGGACTAAGATTTTTGAAAAAAGAGGTGACGCAGGAGTCAATATAGAGAAGTTGCACAAACCAGTTAAATGAGTATCATTGACAGACATTACTCTTCCAGTAACAAATAGAAAAAGTAGAAAATGGTTCAAAACCATCTCGCTTGTCCTGACTTTTTTTTTTTTCCAAACTCCTAATTTTAATGAAGTTAACAGTCTGCTCTCTATATAAAAACAGTATTACATACACAGCCAACTTCAGAGGGTAATAGATCCCCTTCTAAGATAAGTATCCAAGATCGATGTGGGAGAGGAATTGCATTCTGGAGATGCCTGCATCTTCCCATTGACAACTGAGAAATACCAGATGAATCCTATCTTTACTATAAAGATCTGTGTAATAAGAGATGCACAGTAATGGCTTCAGAACACGGATAAAGCATGCAATTTACCAAAAAAAAAAAAAAGTTTAAGTTTTATTTTAAAGGAAAGAAATTACTTTCCAAGTTTGCTTATCTCTCACACGAGGACGATCCTCTTTCCCCCCCCCCCCCCCCCCAAACGACTTCTTTTTAGTGTCTCTGGATAATTTAAACTATTATTTCACCTTTTGATATATGTGCATGTTATGTCTATATGCATACACCACACAAAAAAAGACATCAGTTAATGACACAGGGCAAATTAACATTGAGATATAACAGCATATACTAAAATTTTTAGAATAATAAATATCGTGTCTCACTAAGCCAGAAGTACCAATTATTCAAAATCAGTATTCTGATTTACCTAAATTATTATTTCCTTAATAATAGCACGGAAAATCACTCCTTTTGATACTAAATCTATTCACTACAACATTTAAGCAAATAATATAGCAGAAAAAATTAAAATTTGCTGAGAGAAATGCTTACCAACAGAAATTTATAGCCCAAATTAGTGCTACAAACCGCTGTAAAATGCACTCAATTCACATAAAATGCAGCCAGAAGACATGTTTATGTAAAGCTGTAGAAAACAGTATAATACAAAGAGAAAAAAACAAGAGGAAAGCTGATAAGGGGAAGTGTTACCTGGTTTTACGAAAAGCAGATGTTAAACCTAACAGGGAAGGATATTAAAGATTAAGTAGCTGTTGTCAAAAGCAACTCCACAGAAGACGTTCCTTGAAGTTTTGAGGATTTTGTGCTGGTTTACTCAAACTTTGTTATTTTTCTGGTAAAAAAGGGTATCAAATACCATTTCAGCATAACCAGAGCGTCTGAAAAGCTGAACATTATCTACAAACAGTAGTTACTCTAGCAGAAAGTATGACAGATCTACTTATAAAAAACTGCACTGCTCCAGTTTTCTAGCAACAGGTCTGATCTCAATGAGATAATTCTATCCAAGCTAACAAACTGCCAATAACTAGAAGCTTTTAAAAAAGAAAAAAAAAAATCTTATCTACATTTCTGAATAAATTCACTGGGATTTAATACAGAACTCATCTAAAAGCAATGAATGCAGAATTGAACTGTGGATGCCTGCTGTAACAGCATGAATTAAACTTATGAATCTCATTCCTCCCCTTCTAAACACTTCATTAGTCCTTTAAAAAGCCCAGATTTTGTTTCCCTGAACTGAGAAATGTAAATTGCTTTTCAGAAGCTATATCTTTTCTCCTAGTCTCCTCATTCTCCCATTTTTCCTATTGCTGATGCTGCCTACAAGAATAATCAAAGTTAGAGGAGATACAGATACTGTTTGCATCTGATCAGCTGGAAATCACAGAACCACAGTGATTCCTACCTGTTTTCTAGATTACGTTTTGTGACGCTACTTTTCAAATTAGTCTTAAAATGATATGCTTAATTACGCCACGTGTTCTCATAACAATCCTCTGCTATTTAGGTGAATTACACAGTAACATTGGTATGTTGAAAAAAATTAAAAATAAAATGAAAAATTTATTCATACTTCAATGTAAAGATAAATTTCAGTGGTCTGTATTGTTCAACAGTTTCATCTGTTGACCTGCTGGTTGCCAAAGAGGTCCCACTGGCAAATACGCAACTGATAGTAAATTAAGGGGAGTGCTGATACGGCTGATGACAGTCACTCTAGCTGGAAAGACCTTTATCCTCTTGGTGTTTGGGCCAACAGAAACCTCATGACGTTCCCCAGGTGCCAAGGTGGGTTTGTGGTACAGAATAAGCCCTGGTGTGAGTAGGGACCAGAAGCAGTGGGGATGGGCAAGGGCAGAGCTGCAGCTGGCTTGTCCGGGTGATGGTCCTGCCTCGAGGGGGAGGAACACGAGGGCCTTACAGCCAACATGTCCCTGGGCTTCATAAATACTCATGGGTATTCCAGTTACTTAGGTGATTGGGGGGAGGGAGTAATTCAGTCTTTGTTAAACTGCTTTTTAGAAAAATATTATTTACTCTATCAAAGGCTTTCTTTCCTCTCCCACAGTTGGGCCTACGTAGCTTTTAAATATCTTAATATTATCTTGTTTATTTCAGAATTATACTCACATAAAAACTTAGTTCCAACATATATATTTATGTAACATAAAACTCCAAAAGCTCCGAAATAATAAGCATTCAGAAAGGAACTTTGCTGGCTTACTATGAAAGGACAAAGAAAACATTACAGATCACTCAAAGCAGCATTTTTTTCTTCAATCTCTCTCTTTTTTTTTTTTTTTTTTTTTTTTTTTTTCCCCCCCCAGAAGACCCCGTTGAATCCTTTCTGTGAGAAACTCTGGGAGTTATCAATCTCAGGCTTCTCAGGGATACAGGACGTACCACCTGACTCCAGCAGCCAACGTCCACCAAACAAGAGATAGACATATTCAGTTTTTCTTAAAAAGAAACAAAGTTCCCTTTTCTAAGCATATTTTTGGGTGACTGATCTTATTTGAATAGGAAGCATTTCACATATTTTCTCAGGCTAGGTATCCAGAATTAAAACTGTGTAATTAATTACACTGTAAAGCAGGGTGCGGTGTAAGCAGGCAGGAGAGGTGACACCACAGGCAGTGATGACAATGCCACCTCCTGCCAGCCCAGCCACCCTGAGAACTATGAGAACACCTGGCAGCAGATCTAACACTTACAGATGCTGAAGTAACCAAAATTCTGAGGTGAAGAATCAAAATACAGCAATCGTCGTGTCCTATGTCATAGAAAAGAGCTTCCCCAAAACTCACCTGTCACCACCAACCAAGAGGAGCCGTGAGGACGTAACTGCTGCATCTCCTCACCTACAGACTGGTACACCAGTGATGCTGGCCAGACCACCTGGACATATATTTCAGTGCTATGAGCATGCCAGTGTGAGAACAGAAACAGGTAAAATCAGCTTGATTATGGATTATCGAAAAATAGAGCCACCTTTCCCTTCAGAAAGACCTCTCACTGAGTTACCTGCACTAATTTCCTGCAGCTCAACAAGGTCTACCTTTGAGGGGAGGAGCTGGTGCTACAGGGGCACCGGAGGCAGTTGATTACTGGGATGGCTCTCCTAGACTTCACAACATTTAAACCCTTCCAGCTTTCCAGGATCTTCCCCTATCAAAATGGTGAAGGGTTGGATAGTTCTGCCCTGCATCTTGGTTTTCCATTTGAAACTTTACCTTCATAACAGGACAATAGAAAAACAAACAAACAAAAAAAACAAAACCAAAAAACCCAGATCTGAAGCACTTGCAGTATATTCTTATACCACTAATTGTTATTGAGAAAAACTAACAAAACAAACTAGATTAACATTCTAAGGACAAAACCAAATAGTTTACTAGTATTTGCATGTTGCTTTTTTTTTTTTTTCACCCTAGTAAAACCCAAGCCTTTAGCTGTTTGTAGAAAATGGCTGCCATTGCTTTTTTATAGTAGCACAGTAGAAAGGCTAAAAATTAAATATTAATTCACTGAATATATTTTCAACCAAGTTTGCTGGAGCTTTAAACCCAGCACTTTAAGAAACTGGTGCAGCTAAAGAGTATAGAATTTAACCACAACAATAATGTTACCACGGAGCCTCTTCTCATTCCAAGCACCTTTACTCAATCACTATATTTTTAAAAAATGCAAAAAAGCCCAGAGAGGTAGTTACATGGCTCAAATAATTTAACAACTCAGAAGAAAACTATGCACAAATTCAAACCTATAGAAAGTGAAAATACATTCCTGTCTCCATTCAAATAAAAAAATTGCTTGCAGCAGTTCATTTGAAGCCAAATCCTATCACACTCACATTAGAAGGACGCTCTTTAAGAGGAAATAAAACGAGGCACTGATCCATTGACTAGCACATCAATCAGGACACACCGATAGAGAATCATTAGTCAAGATTCCCTACTAATAGAAAATGATTAGTAGGCAGCAAATCAGCAGTAATGCCTCTTAAGTTACTGAACCCTCTTTTAGCCAATGTCTAACTCTGAAGCTAGTTTCTCTGCACCTTCTGAAGCTTTTGTGGCATAATTTATTCAAGAATTGACATAGTGCTGCCCTTCTGGATCACAATATAAGCTTGAAAATGAAGTACAGAGAAGTGCGTGGAAATGAAAGTAAAAGGGCAAAGGGGAGCTCTTATTTTATTTGAATGTATTGAGGCACCATTAAAAACCTCGTTTAAATTCACCCAAACCAGAAATTTTCAAGAAAAACACTAACCGTTATTCTTTTGTTTCTGTTTATTAGCTGCAGGCATCTCAGTTCAGGATCTCTCTCAGCAGGATTGTGATTACTTCCATAAAGAATCCATGCTTCATTTTGATTCTTTCAGTGTACCTGCTATGCCATTAATTCGGGCTCCCAAATGGAGCTGACGATGCGTTTCAGAAAGCCTTGCTAGCAGGTGGCAAAGCGGGATGGACCCAGATTCACTGAAATATCTGTGTGAACTCTGACGGAGCAATGCCCTAAGCAAAATCAGTAGCAGTCTAGAGAACCCTGAATTTCCACAATAAGGAGAAAGCAGTACAAATAAAAAAAAAAAAAGGTATTGTTTTTAACACTTATTAGCGATGATTTCCAGTTAAAATGGAGCACTTCAGTTACTATCTCCACACTGCGGTGAGCCATTAAAAGCCATTCAAAGAGGTTGAAACAAGAGTTGAGAAGCAGAAGCATCCAAAAAGCAAGCTTTCCATTACCTAGTGTCAGTACAGCAGGGTCAGTACATGGGGTTTGATAGTTTTGAGTTGAGAAAATCAACTACTTTCTGTAGCAAGGGTAGAAAATCCTCTAGGTTTCACATCATGCATGGTGACATTCAGTTTACTTCCTGATGTTCACCTCAGCTTTAATCTGGTTAGAAAGCAGCAGTGGGGTAAATCACTGGGGTTTGAGAGCCTATGCCAGTCTTGACCGGATACAATAGTGAAGGGGGGATGAAGATGCCCTTCCACACAAACATCATCTTTGCTTGAAGAGTTTGACTGCAAAGAGGAACAATTCTGACAAATAAAGACTGCCAAAGCAAGCAGAGTGGGTTTTGAATTATCAGGGTAACATAAAACGACATTTCTTAAACAATTTCAGATGTGACCATTTTTTTTTTCCCCCACTTTTTGGGGGGGGTGGGTTTTGGGGGCTTTTTGTTGGTTTTTTGTTTTTGGTCACAAAGGAAACACTGGCCTGGATCCAGTTCTCAACCTGGTGGACACAGGGAATAATTGCAGTAAAATGTGGTGTGGCAGACCTTTGGAAAAGCAGACAAACTCCTGCAGTGTTTACACATTTGGGACAGACATTCTTTTCCCTGTTTAAAGAAGTTAGTTCTTCCACCAGACCTGTCACAAAGCCCTTATTTCATCATGAATCATGCACATTCAGGATGCAAAAACAGGCTCAGAAATGTATGGCACATTGCTGATAAGGATGAGGAGAAAAGAAAAGGTCAAGTCTTTGAAGCAGGTCGGCTAATTCGGCAAATAAAAAGCCTGGTTAGGGAACAACGCAGAACTCTATGAATACCCGGGGAACTGCCTCGCAGAATCAACAGGTGCTAGATAACCCACCAAACAATATTTTGTTTATTTTTTTTCTCAATAGTTTGCTAGTGGAAACAAGTGAGATGATGTTTTCTTTGCTATTTATCTGGCTCCCTTATTTCAGGATTGAATGGTTAGTACCTGGGAGAGACAGTATTTGAAAGGCAAAGCTAGCTGAAATTGGTAACAGAGAGACAGGCAGAAGATGCCCTCTGAAGGATGAAAAAGATGCGCTTATGTCTGTGCATTTCACTGTGTAAATACCTGCTTTCACCAAAAATAATAGTAGCCAGTTTTGCTGATAAATATCTCTATGTATTTACATGGGATATTTAAACATATCTTTCCATTACCAAGGGCAAACGCGCTTCTGGAAACTGTATTGCCTCTGTCTTAGTTCATCACACTAGTTAAGCATATCATAAGAATGGCTTTGACTAACGTCATTAATTTGCCTCTTCTATTCTCAGTGCTTGCATCCCATCTTTTCTCACTACTTCTGTGTACCTCTAAGGACTCCAAAATCTGGAACAGGAATAGAAAAGGAAGGATACCTTCCATGCTGTCACGTCACATCCTTTCTAACTTGAACCCGAGACACAGACTTAAGGTAACAAACATTTAGAGACAGACTTAAACAACAGCTTAGCAACTATTCCAGAAAAAAACTCAGTACCATTCACAAACAAACTTTTGTGTAAGAGCAATCCACCTCAAAAATCCTTAAAAAGCAAAAGAATGAGAGAGTGAGGATTTTAACCTCAAATGCTTAACCTGATATTTGGACAGGAGACTGGGCTGCTATTTCTGGTGTGTTAAAGAGCAGTCAGTGGAACATTTTGATATCCAAATTTGGTTTGTCAATGTGTTTAGCCAAATGAACAACTAGTTCTTTGGATCTCATTATTGCATGTCTGGAGACTGTAAATCAGAAGTGATAGTTCAGTTACACTATGAGGAGCCTTGCTGTTAATATTATTGTTTATACAATACTTAACATTGCTCACGGATACTATAATCAGATTAATTGTAGGCACAAAACATAGCAGCAGTGCAAAAATAAAACCGAAAACTTTCTAAATATTTCCTCCAATATTTCTTTCCCCTGCATTTTGAATTATATTTGTAACATAGTTATAGTTATTTTGTTCTTAAATATGTTGTGGTGTGTGTCATACCAAAAAGAACATTTGGCTGGAATCTAATTGGAACTAAGACAATCTGCAAGGAGATGAGGATGCTTTCAAACTGAAAGAAAAGATAACATTTCAAGCTACGTTATCAGGACTTTTGCACAGCTCTAAAATCACCCAAAAGAGACAAAAGTTTAATACAGTTATTTTTTTTTAACTTAAGTTTTGTGAAAATCCTCAAACAGCTTACGAAAAAGCATTGGGTTTAATGTATTCAGTAAAAGAACTCTAGGCTAGTCCTTATGGAAAAACATCGGGAACGACATCCAATGCGGGTCACTGCAAACTTTTAGTTCCTTCTCTGAAGTCAAGCATTTAATAGGTATGTACAGGAACAAAACTTACCATGGACAAGGAAGAGAAGCACATATCATGTTTCAAATGACTGTAAATCATCCAACCGGTAGCCCACTATACCATATGCCGATGAAAGACTTTGCCATAACCATCAAGATCTTCAAAGAAACAAACAAAGAACAAAACACACAAAAGATAATCAGACATTGAAACAGTAAAACCTGAGTGTTCCTTATTTAAAATACAATTTACACTCCTCTTTAAAGCGTACTTTTAAAAAGACAGTTAGAAAAGAGACTTTTGCACATCATTGCCATGCAGCAAGAGCTTCTCTTACAACCACTGCAATGCATTTTGCTCAGATACTTCATTTGAGTACTTTTTGCAGGTTTTTATTGGCTTTTAGCTGGATTTTCAGGATTCAAATATTTTTTTAAAAAATTATCGTCATTTAATTACGATAGTTTTATAGATTTAATAGATAATTTAATAGATTTATACATCAGCATTCTACTCAAAATTTTCAAGCACTATATATATATATACTCCTTTTTGTTTCTTTTATGCAGGACTTCCCAGTGCACATTGCACCACTGTGTAACACCAACACACCAAAATTAACGCCCAAGTTGCACGCCGGGGAAGAGCACGCGTGTGAGCGGGCAGCTGGCTGCCAGTGCAGCCCGGCACACGTGTCAGCAGGCAGCTGACCATGCCAACACCTCTAACAGAAGGACGCTGCTTAACTGGGGTTAGGAGCGCACGCAGCACGAGGAACACCCATCATCACACCAACCAGCAAGGTATTCCTACCAATTCGTTGGTCCTATACAAAGCTCATTTGAGGATCTGATCTCAAAGTTGTCTTTTTAAACACAGGCAATGGGCAGAAAGGCAAAAGAGGTGGGTGCCAGGCCAAGTGCCTGTACAGCACTGAGGTAAAAGTCAATGAAGTTTAACTGAATAATATATGATGTCAGCAATTATCAGTCATCTTGTTTTTTCCTTGATAATCCTTAGTGGGGCTTCTCAATTTTTTTCATTTTTTATATTTTCTTTTTTTTTTTTTTAGACAACTGTTCTCTCGTGGTTCCTCAATTCCTAGAAAATGCAGCAAAAAACCTGAAACTCTGGCTCACACTGAAAATTTGAGAAATTTGTCTTTGGGTGTGGTTTTTTTTTAGGTTTTGTTTTGGTGTTGGTTTTTGGTTTTGTTTTTGTTTTCTTTTCTCAAAGCAAAAAAGAGATGGGAGAGTTCTACCATTTTTGAAACATGCCATTTCAATAGTTTTGTATTCAAGTATCTCCTCTCAAAAGAGTCTTTTTTTGTCTCAGTTATATTTAATGTCAAATCTTAAGTTAAAAGAAAGTCAGGACTAAAGTGAAAGCGTGATACGAGCATGGTGGTTTCTTTCTCATGAAAGGTTTTAAAGGCGGGGAGTTCCAAAACATGCTTTTCATCAGATAAAGACTGAGATTTCAAAGATCTCTCTGAAGTGACATTTTACATTTTTCATAGAACTGCACAGACCTTAAAAGCTACGGAATTGATTTTCTTTTCACCTTTAATGAGCAAAGCTTAGGTAAAATGAATAAAATTTTCTGACCATTTCCCACAGACTATCTTTGCCTGCATCAATCACACTCTTTTGCCACCCTCTGTTGAAATCCTACATCTAAACTCAGTTAATAGCTTATGTGCAGCTACATGACCCTTGCAAGCCTTTAACCTTTCTGTTCTGCATTTCTTCTCTAAAAACCCATTAGAAATGCTGAATTACAGGCTCAGCCAAGTGATACATAAGTTTATGAAAACTGGATGGGTAGAAAAATGTCATCACACAAATCTGCTACAATCAACTCTTACCCAGGTTAATTTTACAGGGAAAATAAATTCTTAATTGTCTTCAACATTAGAATATTTTATCATGGTGGAGACTTGCCTGAAACTCAAAACAAATATGCTTAGGAAAATGCATTCTACTCAGGTACAATAGTTTTTGATGTGTGTTCTTCTAAATACTTTTGTACTCATTTTCTAATGCCCTTTCCAAGGACAAAAATTACCCATTTTCAAGTATAATCGGGCTTTGTTCAGACAATCTGCAACGTTCAAGAGATCCTACACCAGGCTGCTTGCTACTGCTACAACTCATGTCTCCACTATCAGCACAAGGGAACAGGAGTGGGGAACTGGTCCAATTCAAAAATAACTTGTCAAAAACTTTTTTTTTTTTTAATAAAAAAAAAGGTAGGTTTGTTTTCCACACTAGGTTCACCACTTGCCTACAAAACCCACAACACTGGTGTAATGAATGGGGTAGCGCACGTATAGGCACAGAGAGAAGAAGATAAACTGCTTAACCTGCCACTGCTACTACTGAAATGCATGTCAAACTACACCCTTGTTTTGAAAAATATTTTAACAGTGAAGACAGTATTTAGATGAATACATTAATATTTTAACACCATATTGCAAGTTTACAGCTTTGGTATGTCAATGTATTATGCAGTACAAACTTCTAAAATTTAAGGCTTTTTAAAGACAAAATTAAATTCAAATAAAACGTGAAAAAAGTCGGACAGAATTGACATGATATTTGGGATCTTTTACAGGATATTCTCTTTTCCCCACAGTCTGCAAGAACAAACATCTTTATGATAAGCTCTTCCAGTAATTATTTAAAGTGATCGATTTCTTGTTTTATTCAAATTACTTTCTTTTCATCATTTCCAGCTCTGAACTTATGAAAGGGCATCAGTCTGGCCCTGCCAAGACAGTGAGGTGGGTAATCAGATAATTACTTTTTTCCCTACATTGCTCCTTGAACAGGTTTAGACTTCATTAAATTACTTCCTTCCAGGTCAAAAAAAAAAAAAAAAACCCAAACAAAACAAAAAAAAAAAAACCACAAACCACAAAACCAACCCGGGGGTAACCACCAAACCAACCACACAGCAAGAAAACCACACACACACAAAAAACCCCAAACCAACAAAAAAACCCCCAATAAAAAGTATAGGGAAAAAAAAGTTAGAGTTTTAGGGGGTTTTTTTTATATATTTAAGGAAACTGTAAGGAGAAAATTTTCCACTCTCCCAGTTCTTTCCTTTAAAAATATAAAATTAATGTGAGAACTCCAAGAGTGTTGTTTTGTTGTTTGTTTTTTTTTTTTTTTATATTGGCATATATTCCCCTTTCCACTAAAGCAGGATCTTCCCCAAAATTTTCATAGACTTCCAATATTCTTCTTTGCAGTGTGAGAAGCTGCAGAATGTAGAAAGTCATCAAGTCATCAGCAGGGCCTGGGCAGGTAACTGCTGCAGTCACATTATAATTTCTGAATAACTACACCTTTATTTAAGTGATTACACTGTCTTAACTCAAGGTAAACTTGTGGTTAAAGCAAATGCACTCTATTTAATATGTCAATAGACTAGTTACATACACATGATCAGTCACTGGGTCTCAAATGCAAGAGAATTGACTCACTGCTGCAAAGTGCGAAGTTACGAAAAGGTTTTAGCCGAAGTCCCTGACCGTCACTCGATAATGCGACTGAGGGCTCTGCCTTGCAGGACTAGATTCCCTAGCTGCTCTTAAGGATGCTTTAGTGACCAACTTAAGAAGCTGGAAATGGTGTTTACACATTCTGCTGACTGCCTTAATCCCTCAAGACGATATCTGCAGAGCCAAAACAATACAAGTTTTGGCCTTCCTGTGGTATTTTGACTGCCCATAAAATTAAAAGCCATAAAAATACTTTGATGTTTTCAAATACTTTAAGAATATAAAAGAACAATAAACCTTGCAAGGATTAACATCCTTATATTTTTTCGAGTACACACAAAACCAAATAAAGTAGTATTCACATTACAGAGGCTTTTTAAGGAAGCTACTAAATATTAGTGAAAGTTACAAAACACCTGAAATGCAAACAACTAAGAATCTGCTCATCGTAGCCAGAGCCTTGATCTTTCCCAGCACTCCAGTGGCACAAGTAGACAGTTAAGAGTTCATTTATGACTTTACTGCTGGACACAAAAATCTGGTTGAAATTACAGTCACATGTACAACTACATGAAAAAGAGTGGCCCCTGTGCATCCCCGTGATACTGGGACCACATATCCCTGCAGCCAGCCCTCACAAGGTCACCAGTGTCCCAGTACGGGCGCAGGGATGGGCACCAGTAACCACCTCCAATATGAAGGGCAGCCTGCTCTGAGAGGTTCTAAGGTCAGTAGGATACAAAAAGACTTGGATGATCTCTGAGGATGAAGTTAAAATTTATCCCAGATTCACACCTCAGAAATGCGGATATGTTTTTAGACTGTATATATGTCTCTACCATCTCCCCAAAAGCCAGTCTAAAAAATCACAATTTCATGAGGGTCCTGTGCAGAGATACGTGTGTCCAGGTGGCACATGAACCAGCAACTGATTTCATTAATTAGAAAAGTTGCTTTGAAGGAAGTGAACATTGTTGACAGTAGTAGTTTGCAATTATTGTTCTCTATCAAAACCTAAGCTGTCATTTAAATAAAGTCAAAGTTGTTTTGTGTTTGTTTTTGGTTTGTTGTTTTTTTTTTTTTTCCAAACAAGCAACCTGCACTGAAAGCTAATTAGAAACTACAAGTATTTTGCATATTGCATAGCCGCTGAAAGACTCATTTTGAATTGCTAACTGCAAATGGCTCAGCTTGTACAGACAAAACCCAGAGTCACTTGCACACCCTTTACAGTCAGGTTACACAAGCCTGTCCCAGCCTTGCTCACCTGCAAGGGCAGAGTGGCACGTGGTCATTCACTCCATGACTGCCTCTGCTACAACGCGTGCATCCCTCAGAGACAAAATACCTATTTAGTATCCAATACGTATGTAGATGTTGGATACCTAACTTTTTGCTCAAAGTGTTTCACAGAGGAGAACATTCTGTGTACCTCAAATTCTAAACTCAGTTCTTGATCCTCATTCTTGCTTTTTTTCAATGAGTCAATCCCACAGTTACTACCTGGTACAACATAACAAAAAGAAAACACAAAACCCCAACGAAAAAGTAGCTGCCAGCTACACATTGTGCAAACCAGCACAGACACACTGTAAATGCATACAAGCGCTACTAAAGAGCTTTCATGATAAAACACTCAACGTACAGCTTGTTTTAAATCATTTACTATATTCAGGCTGATTATTATTTATATATATATGTTCGGGGGGTGGGAGGGTGGGGTGTATTTGAATTAAAACCTCCCATTAGGTTTGGTTATGCTAACATTTGCACCAGTGACATGCTAAATATCAGTTGATTATTATAACACACTGAAGAATAACAATATATTGTTTACAGCAGGAAGAGACACTGGATGCATTTGTCCCCTTATAATGAACAAAACTGGATCATATCCAAACGGCCAAACATTTTGACCCCTGGCAACTATTGTAACTGTTGTTTTAATCAAACTTTGTTTAATGTTATGAATATGCAATATTTTAAAATTATGGAGTAGCACATTATTGCTTGAAACTCTTGTTTGTTTTAACAGTTAGACCTTATAACCACAGTGTCTAATGAGTACTGATAAAGTGCTTTTTAGTCCTTATAAAAACTCTACTAGCCACTGACCTATTTTCAAAGTGTAACCAATTCAACTTACACTTACAACAAAAAATATCTACTACTCAGCTGAAGAATACTATTTTCCACCAAAATGCAATTTTCCAAAGAGAAAAAGATGTCCAAAAAAAATAAATCTAATGAAGCTGCATTCAGAGCACTGTTAATTAAAAGTGCATCTGGCAGCATGTACTGTTCAAAAAAAAAAAAAAAAAATCCCACAAAAACAAACACCAAACCTGAATTTTCACAAATAAGTGGCTCATACTAACTTTTCAAACAACAGATTTTCAGTCTCAGGAAGGAAGGACTGTTTACCTGCAATCTCTGAACAGTGAATACTGCTTCTGGTAGAGCAAGTTGAACTGTGAAACATAATTTACACTTCCATCTTTCTTTACTTTTTTCTCTATAATGAACCCCCACCTTACTAAATCCTCATCCAGTGCTTGCAATGAATTTAAAGGTTATTTGCCACAATGCTGCAATGCTGTATGTAAAATTATTTATGATTTTATTGTAATTTAAACTAAAAATTCTAGTAACAAATTACCGATGACCAGTGTCAATTTGGTTTGAAATTTAGGTAGGACTCCATGTAGTCACTACATACACAGTGGTATCTGTTTTTTCTTTTGCGTACTTTCAAGGAGTAGTTGGGTTAATATTTTGCTCTTGATTTCCCATTCAAACCATGGTCTTCATTTAGGCTATTTATTTCATATCTGCATGAAGTCTTGCAAACCTAAGTCCATATTTGTCTGCATACTTATTTTAAGATGCTTGTGGGGAAAAATACCATTTTGCTGCTGTAAGAGAACAGAACAGAGAAATTAACATGTCAGTTTATATTAAGAGGTTCTGCATATCACTTCTTGTACGCACGGTAATAAACTGTGCATTTAATACCATCTGAGTATAATTTTTAAGAGCTGTGTAATATTAAAAAGACTTCCCTCCTAAATCAGTCCATGAACTTCCCTTGTCACTCACTCTCTTCCATTAGCAGGACATCAGGCAAAGAACCAGGGCTAATGCGTTTCCTGCGAGAGCTCTGTTCTGAGCAAATACCTAATGAGGACGTGACGGTCACTCGCTCTCCAGCGCTGTGGTGCATGTCCTTCCTATGATGCAAGATTAACTTTCACGGCAATATACAGACTCTCACAGATTCTTGACCAACAGCCATCAGGAAAAACCGTGCTCTTCCCCTGTCAACTTACCTATTTTTTTCTTTTTACACTAGAGGAATAGCGTTAGATTTCTTTTCCACCTTGCAGAAATAGGGTTGACCCACCAGAATACTTTTACCATATGAGCAACAGAAAGGAAATGTCACATGTCAAAATACTGCTTCTCAACACATTTAGACTCTCTGAACTGCTGTTGATAGTGCTTGGCAAAGTAAGCGTTTGTATCTTCATATCCTATAAAACACATAATATTTTGGGGAACTACAGAAGTTCCTGCGCAGTCTGTTGTGCTACACAACAGTTAAAACCAAACCAAAAACTTTTTCTGTACTGTTATTTTATCACCTTTCGCCTGTGTGAGATATGAATAAAGAAGAAGGGCAATGAATAAAGTAGAACTGATGGTTTGAGCAGATATTCTACCATCTAGCAATAACACTTCAAAAAAACCCCAAACAAACAAACAAAAAACCCACACAAAAAAAACACACACCCAACAACAAACCACCAAGCTAAGAACAAAAGAAAATTACTCTTTCTCTAAGAAATCCTTCTCTAAGAATCCTTATCCGGGACTGTGGATGGAGCCTGAGAGCAGAACACGGTTGCCTTGGCCTGCTTACCCTCACACAGCAGCCATGTGGTTGTGCTTAGCATGTGCCCGCAGAACTAATCCTTTAATGAACTGGTGTTAATTAACAATAAAACTAAATATGCCAGCCATATCATCACTCGTGGAAAAAATAAATAAAGCCTGAAATATCACCTATATTATATTGTAATAAAACCTGCCTAAGAGAAATGAGGTTGGAACAGCTTCATGGCACCTCTTCCTCAACACACGTCAACACCAGCAATGTGGATGTGGACCCAGGAGCGAGGGGGGTGACAGACTGCTTTTACCTCCTCAGAAAGGTCATTCGCCCTCCTTATCACTGGTAGACAGGACATGCAACTTGGTGCAGCAAATACGCACCAAACACGCTTATTAGGATTAAAAATAAAAAACCAACCCGGGTTTTTTGGGAGCAATGATAAAATTTAAGATGTAGAGGAAAGAAAGCAGCCATTTCGGAGTCTGTGGATTACAGGATGAAGTCCCACTATACAAGGTAATTAAAGCAGTCAGTAACTGGCCATTATGCAGTGCACAGACTGATGTTAATCATGACCTTATAAATAAAACTGTTCAACTGTCTTTCCATTCATGGCCTTCATATTAGTTGCGCCGGTTGTCTTCACCTAGCAACTTCTGACGCTACGTGTCTGTCTGGTGTTCATTAGTTCCGATTCCCTTATGGTCATATACTTGGGTGCTCTAAAGCCTTCCTCTGGACCCCCTGATCTCACTTAGTGTTTTCTTCTACAGATGTAGGTGTGAAATGCTAATTCCTAACCCCCGCCCCCAACCTCCCAAAAAATACAATGAGAAGGAAAGAAAAGTTGCACTTCAGAATGGAAAATAACTCATCTGCATCACTGAAACTCAAAAAAACGCAGTAGGGGTGGCGTAAGAAAGCAGCTTATTGCAAAACAGAAAAATTTCAGGACTACTGACAAGACAAACTGCCCCGGTATTTTTCCTTTCCAAAACACAGAAGGTAGTCAAATATGTTCCCAAAACTTCACATCCTGCTCTGCTGACTGACAATAAGAGAGGTACTGAGCTCTCAAGTCTGGGCATTGGTGCTGCTTTCTGCTGAGCCATACCAGCAGGTGAAGCACAGCCAGCATGGATGCACTTACAGTGGTAGTGTCAAGCATCAGCCAAAACCCCTCAGGGAACCTTACAGGCAGACAGAGGTCCACGCTAGAAACATACAGGCACTTCTCAAAGGATGCAGAAGACAGCACCAGAAAAAATATTTTTTAAAACACGATTGGAAAGAGCTTGAAAAGTGTTGATGCTCTACCTCACCCACCTTGTACCTGGATGAGTTACTGAACATTTGAAGTGTTGCTTTACCCTGAATCTTGCTAGTGATGCTCTAAGTGATTCACAGGCTGCCTGTTTGGAGTGGCAGGTTTGGGGAGAGCAAAGGTTAGAACCTCAAATCAGGAATTATAGGAGCCAGGAAAATTACTCTCTCCCTCTTGGGGAAAGGAGTCAGTTGGCTCATTTGTCAGAGCTTTTCCCTCTGAGGGACCAAAAAACTAATGGAGATACCAGAGGCATAGTGAGCAAATTGCAAGAAGAATTGTATTGGAGGTAGCATCCTAGAAGTAGGAGGAAAATCACAAAAGATGGGAAGAAAGTAGAGTTAGAAAGTTTCATTACATTTATTTTTCTGTAAAAAAAACCTGTATAGCAAGATCTCTAAGTAACAAGTAATTTTGCTATAATGAATAAGACAAACAATGTTCAGAAGGCTTTGAGGTAACAGAATATTCGGTTCACAATATATGCAGCTCTTTAAATTGCGAAGCAAATTAGTTCAGCAGATGTCTTCTGTTA
This sequence comes from Falco cherrug, assembly GCF_023634085.1. Classification (NCBI taxonomy): domain Eukaryota; kingdom Metazoa; phylum Chordata; class Aves; order Falconiformes; family Falconidae; genus Falco; species Falco cherrug. Next base: position 84,130,215 of record NC_073702.1, on the reverse strand, counting down.
TTACAGCATAAGTACATATTGTACAAACCCCAGAGAGTCAAATTATATTACTGATTTTTATACAGGTGATAAACCTCAACGTTTAAAAACCTATTTTTACTACTGTTTTAGTATAATTCTTACTGTAACTTAACCCTAGGCAACAAAAAAAGAGGAGGAAAAAACTCCCAGCTCAGCAACCTTTTCCCTCAAAATTAACACTGCTTCCCTGACCAAGATGTCAGCCAAATCTGAATATTCTTTCTCTATATTACTCTTGCTCTGTGCTATTATAGTGCCTAGGAAGGTTCTTTTTTGGGGGGGAAATAAAAAGAGACAGGCACTCTTTGTTTATATCTTATTAACAGCAAAAATAAGATAAAGAATTCTGATACTACAAGGATGTACTGTACTTTGCTATGCGGTAGCTTTATTGGTAATAATTATAAGTTACACACAAAAATCATTAAAGAGAGATTAAAGGCTTATGCTAAACCTATAAAAACTATGAGCTAAAGGCTAACCATCAGATATTAGAAAAGCTTCCAAAAGGCAAGCAAGGACAAGCTATACATGGAGGGATAATCACTTCATAAACTTCAAGTAGATGTCTGAAGAACTGTATCATTCTTCTTGTGCTTCATTAGAATAGGAATTAGACATAGAAATGGAAAGAGAAATCGTAGTTTTCAGTCCTGATAAACTTCTGTAAAACACCATCCTCTGCTTTATCCTGTACCTTTTCTGTAGATGAAGCAAGTACAAATGCTTGTCTGTAAGAGACAGCAATATAAGTACAGTCAGAACAAAATAACTCCTGTACCTCTCTTCTCAGTGGGTAACTTTGCTAATTCAACCAGTTGGTAGGCTTCTATGCCAATGGACCTTTTCTGCATCCAAAGATCCAGAAAGAATGCTTTAGTCATTGCAAATTTATACTTTGAGGAAACCCTAAAAAACCCAGCCCAAATGCTGACTTTATTTCCGCGGTAACCAGGCTTGAAGAGTTCAGCATGTGGCCCACATGCTCCGTACCATCCCTGTGAGCGCAGCAGCAAAGCCTCGCTCCTCCTGCTATGGACGGGCCGGCAGATTTCCACCTGCATCAAGGATGTCAGGCAGTGTGGGAAGAAATCTGTTTGAACGGTAAGCATTGCTACGTGCTGTCACACGTATTCACCCACACTATCCTGCCTTTCCCTCTACCCTCTGAAACAGGCGACTGTTGAAGGGGAAGAACAGAAACATTCAACACTTGCTGTCAGCTAACAGTTAACTCAGAGGAGAATGATTTCAAGGCTGGTTAAGGCTTAAAAGACAGATTACACTTTTTCTGTTTCATTATGAGATGTTGAAACAGAAAGCAATCAGAATTATTCAATAGAACATAAAGATAGATAGATGTTTTCATTAAAACACAATACTCTTCTATGGTCACAACTTTATCCCTCTGTCCTTCTTATTCATGACCATTATCCCACACTACCCACAGAACCATGCAGCTTTATAACTGTGCTTCATACAAAATAACAGGATAATTGTGATCTTAACAAATCCTACAAGAGTACAAAACCGTGATCCTGTATTGCAACTGGTAGCAAAAGGGTAAAGGGGGGGGGGGGAGGTGGGAAGCAGCTATGATTGTTTTACCCTGGTGGAATATTAGGAAGTATTTATTTCATTTAAACAAATACAATTTATTTTCTCTCCCCCTCTCTCTCTTTTTTTACAGATCTGATTGTGTGTAACATGTGATCTCTATTTCATTCAGGCACATTCCAGAGCACATGGCATCCTGGAACTTGCAACTTCTAAAAAACTTCAAAATTTTAAGACATGTTTTTTGCTTAAGAGCCATCCTTTTCACATAGAAGATGCTTAACCATATTGCTTTCTCAGATCTAAGCTTTTTAAAATATTAGAGGCTTTTGAAAAACTACTCTGGGTTTTGAACACACTCAAAACAGATTTGTAAGTTTGTTTCCACAGTATAAGTTATAAGGGAGGATGGGGGGACATGTATTTTACTCAGGTTTGTGTTTTGTAGCATTTGTCTTTAAGAAAGACTGGAGGCCTTGTTAAAAAAAATAATTCTGATAACCAAGAATGCCTTATAAGTGTTTCATTTTCATTAGTATTTTGCTACCACTGTTGTTTTTAATAAAAAGATTATGTTATTCCCAGGCAATCTTCACAGAAAGCCTGTGTTCATTCACTTTGCAATTTGCTTTTTTAAAAAAGCAAATTGCAAAGTCATGTAAACTACAGGAAATCAAGATTTCAAATACTACAGCATTCTATACGATACATCTATAATGCAAAAATAAAACAACATAGAAGGGGGGCATCAAATTCAACCCTATTCTCCACTGTAAATGATTAGAAACATATATCTTAAATTCCTATTAATCTTCTAGGTACTCACGGAACGTCCATTGCTATGGTGTCAAAATTTGAGTTCAGTAGCAAATTTCAAACATTTAAAATAATAGAAACACTGCACTAAGCTTAGCAAGCTTTTAACCAAAATGTGCAATGCATAGCTGCAAGAAATTAAAGCACTGACTGAGTTCAAATCTTCTGATTTCTCCATCCAAATCTTATTTGCATATACTGCAAATGTGACAAAACTATGACAAAATGAGAGAAAACATAGATTACGTTATGGTAAAATAAGTTTAAGGGTAGGCTTAATACTTTTTACTGACAGCGATCATGACTTCACTGGACAGGTGTTTTTTTTAGTTTTAAAACCTGTAGTTCAAAATCAGACAGATTAAAGTATATGAGAGATAGAGTAAAACAAGTCTTGAGTGACACAATTGATGCCTCAGAAGGGACTATTTGGCTGTATTTAAAAAAAAGAAAACCACAAAACCACAAAACAAACAAACAAAAAAAAAAACAACCCACAAACGCAAGGAGTATTCTACAGTAGAAAACTCCTAACTTGAAGTGGTAGATTTCTTAGTTGCACCAGTATCTTCATCAAACAATGTACCAGTTATACAGAGAAACAGAAGAGCTGAAGATTGTATGTTCCTTTAAAAAAAAAAAACCAACAACAGCAACAACAACAAAAACCCCACACACAACACCCCAAACCCAACACCAAACCAAATCATTTGTTTTTAAAGCAAATCAGCCATGAATCAATGAAAACAGTGAGATGCTCAACCATCCTGAACAAAGCTGATGAGGAAGTAGATACCAAACCCCTAACAACCCTGGGGTGATGTCTGAGACTGGCTTCTCCAGGTAAAAAAAGCAAAAGACAAAAAGAGAGGGGGAAATACATTTTGCCTATGTGGAGTTTAGTTGCAAGATACCTGGATGTAATCAATAAAGATCAATACCATCCACACCTGTAATTCCAACAGTACTTGACAATTCTGACAGGGTGAGCTCTGGAACACACTGACTTCTCCCTCCAAGCAGAGTTAACCAGCAGTTCCTCAGACACTCTGGTGACAAGGAACTGTGCTTGTATTTTAGATAATGACCATGATAAATCAACAAACATTAACGACCATCTCTGTCCAGGCAAAACAAACTATTTTACTTGTAACAGATTTTGTTTCTCAAGAAGTTTCTAAAAGACAGTAAATGTAAATGTATGATTTTAATCTCATCTTGTGGAATTTGTGCTTAAGTTCACTTTGTACATCTAGCCAAACTAAAGATTTTCCTGCCCAGTGACCTGAAAACATTTAATTCTCCCAAAGATGCTAACATCTTCCTTTACAAAACAGGGCACAGGCCACCAAAGTAAGACAGCTGAAGACCTACTAATAAGAAATAGAGGCTTATACATTTTATTGCATAGAAAATAGGAACTACATCATAACTTCTCCATATTGCAGTTGCTTCTCCCCCAGTAAAATTTACACATGGATGGTTTGTTTGTTTTGTTTTCAGGCTTTTCCCTTCCTTAGTTCTTTCTCATGCTTGAAACAGCTTTTCTGGCTTTTTAAACGCATTGCCTTTTCAGAAACTTGTAGGAACATAAGGGTACTGCACGGCCTCAGAAATGAGTCCAGTGACCTCAGCCTGTCACTTCCAACAGTGGCCAAAAGCAAATGTTCAGGCAGCAACATAAGCCACCACCAAGCATACCCCACCTTTTTTCCAGCCTCCAGACACCTGACAAAATCACTGAGCCCCATGTGGTGGTGGCTTCTGTGTATGGTATTATCTCCATCTCCTAAAATCCCTCTGCAATTCTTTACAGTTCCCCTCGCTATCCCAAATAGGTTTACACTATCAGCAAACTTTGCCACTCAGAGGATTTGATTAAGTATGTTCACCAGAATGAGCAGTTCTAATGTCAGGTTAATCAATTTTTGTAATATCAGATACAATGAAGTTGTCATAATACAAAATGAAGAAACACCCTCTTTACACGGTGGCGGGGTTTTTTTCCCCAGTTTTCAGTAAAAACTCTCCAAAATGGAATGCAGATATGAATACCCAAATTGTGAGGTTTCCATGAGTTTCAGGATGAATAGGTAAACAGACACTGGTAATGAAAGAATGCCTAGAGAAAGCTGGGAAACACTCGGCATTTATCTGTTTTGCCTTGTATCCATCCCACCTGCTGGCACCAGACACATCTGCAGTTCTGTTCTAGCACTGCCCTTTTTGAATTGTGTCCATCCTGAGAGAGGAGGATAGGAAGATGGAGACGGCATAAGACAGGAAAGAAATCCCCTCTTTGCTTACAGAGCAAACTGTTTTAAATTCCAGATCTAATTGAACATCCTTATATTGGGGGGGGGGGGAAGGTGTTTTATACACTAGTCTATAAAGCAGCCAAAGGGAACAGCAGTATTTTAGTAACGGATGATTTTTATGTGCAAGGACGTGAGAAAGGTATGCAACTGAGCTTAAAAAGCACATTTTTATTCTTCTGTAAGAAAACAAGTCACAAAAGAAAAAGAACATTGCTGTGAAGGAAGAAGAATGGTCTGTTACTATTCTCCTATGTACAGAGAGTTTATTGACTAGATATTAGATATTGAGAGAGGGGAAGATCTATCTCTACACTAAGCTCTACCCAAAACTACATGTCCCCAGGGCTGGATGGATGACCTGCAGAATGCTCTTCATCTTACCCCATCACAGCCATCCTGGCAGTCTCTGTCAGCAATCTAAACAAAGCATCCAGTGGCATGTCTGGTGGTAGCAGAGCTCATCCATGTGACAGCCTTCCCAAGCCAGATGATCTTCGCCTTCCCAGTGAGATCTGGAGAAATTTTGTATTTCCAGTGGAGGCAGAATGGCTCCAAGCAAATGTCCTGCAGGAGCAGAGTCGCACATGGGCATCAGGAAGGAGTAGGACTGACTGGGGGTGTCAGATGGCAGAAACCTTTATCCATGTCTGGAAGTTTTTCTCAGCTTTTCTACTCTAATATTTCAAGGAGAACAAAGCATTTGAGAACTGAAATAAGCAAGTTAACTTTCTTAAAATCTGAAAATTATTGCAACACAAAAAAGAACATCTTCAAACTTGTATCAATGCATATTGGATATTGTATGGGACACTTCTTGTTTTCCAGGGTTGGTAAACCTTCAGCTGACCTGCTTTTCAAGATACCGTGTACAACCTCTACAGTGGCTCATTCTGCAAGAAATTAACTCCTGTTTTGGCACAACTCAGGAAAACAAAATTAATTAGGCAGTTGTGTTACTTCTTGCAGAACTGCCTCTTGGACCTCCCCATAAGCTACTGAATACACAGCTTACTACAGCTGCATCATGTCCATGTGCCCATAAATATGCAGAAAGTGTTAAGAGGAATACAAACAAATAAATGCCAAATCCCTAGCTGGGAATCTGTAGCCTAACTTTTCAATTCATAGGCATCTCCCTGATTTCTAAAGAGCTAATATCTCCTCAAACTAAGGGACCCAAAAGATTAGCACCCTGAAGGAAGGCCACAGAAAATGCAAGCATGGATACAAAGGCACAGGAAGCAACGGCGTGGTAAGAGGGAAGGAGAATTACAAAAAGAAAGGCCGTGAACAATATCTAATCACATTTTGTGTTCATCTCAACAGCTCTTTGAATTCAGGAAAGTAAAAACCAGTGCACGCTTCAGGGTGAAGGGAAGGAGAGGAGGCTGCTACTGAAATGGAATGTCATTCTCTGTTCGACACAGAGACAGAAACGGTCACCTCATCCCCCTGTTGGCAACTGTTTTGAACAAGACACACAGCACTACCATGGAAGGTAGAAATGACTTAAAGCTCTGGAGATCAACACCTCACTACTTGTATGGTATTTACAGGGGAATGCTGCCAAGACATTGACCTCCAACAAAGCCGAGAGTGTGTGAATCGTGATGTTCAGCATAATCCCCTCGTAAAATCTGATGGTGAGTCACCAGGCACAAACAGTTTCCTGCTCGTTTTGCAACCAAGGAGGAGGCAGGAAAGGGATGAATGAATGAATAAATGGTTTGTGTATTTCTCTGCTCCGAAATGCTGGCTCTGAAGAGGATACAGGCAGAGGGAAGGCAGGAGTGGTATGAGCATGGGTATCACATATGGAAAAGGGTAAAGGAAAGGGTCACAGAGAGAAGAAACAAACCTAAGATGCAGTCCAGGCAGGAAGAATAATGCCTTTTAAAGAGAGACTGAGTCTCAGACATATTTTCAGTTTAAGCATTGCTCATCATTCTTAGGCCTGAATGACTAATGTCTGTCTTCTCCATTGCAGAGCTTTTACAATCTTTCTTCCCTAAAAGATAAGTACTTTCTAAAGCGTAGCATCATAGTGAGCACTGAAAAAAGCATCTTCTTCAATTATTACAAATACTCCAGGTTTCCAGATAAAAGTATTTAAATGATCCTGTATATCATAAAGGGCTTTACGAAATAAATGGCTGGACAGACAACTCCAGTTGTACATACCCATAAATCAACAATGATAATAAAAAAAGTAATCTGTGTTTACTAAAATAATCAAAAAGTCTATAAAATCCTTTAAACTTTCATTTTAAGGTACAAAGAGGACCTACCAGGTATCCACGTACAAAGCCACCTTCAATAACATGCAAGAAAGTGAGTCTTGTGAAGAATGATTTTACCCTATGAATAATTCAAAGGCAAAAATTTTCCTTACAATTTGTGCCCGGTAGGGAGCTACAGCCATACAATTTCCTATGAAGTGTGCTAACTAACATCTCCCAGGTAACTTAGCTATTTTTCAGTTCATTGCTTGGCTAGAGATACCCAAATTAAATTTGGACGTGTTACGCCCTTGGAGTCACCTGTTTATACCAGGAGAGTGTCAGGAACAGATCTACTTCCAAGGATAGCAGTGTCAGCAGATGCTGTTGTGATTATGGTACCAGAGTGACTTTCACCAGGAAGATGGTCTACTCCTGTTTCAACACACCATTCCTGCAAGGGCTTGAGAAAGTGCCTTAACCATTTCATGCTCCAGCCTTGAAGAGGATTCAGGTGTGTGAACACCATATAAGTTATAGAAATTATATCGAGAACCTCATTTAATCAAGTTGCACCCAGATTCAGATTCATCAAATCTCTCTAAAAGGGAACCCCATTTTTTTTTTAAAACATGTATTTTGGCTTCTGAGAAAGGTGAAAATTTAAATTAATATTTTTAAATCTTTATTACTGCTTCATGCTGTAAATGTGTTGGTCAGTTCTGAAGTACTTAAAATGCTTTGGCATGTAGCCAAATAATATGAAAAATGAGACTTCATTTATGTATTTTTCCTTTCTCAATTGTCAAAATGCAGGTTTTTTATGGTTTATCATTTTCTGGGAATGGCCAGTTTTACTAATCACAGATAACTACAAAATAGCCACATGAGCTTTCTGAATTCCCTTGTGCTCCATAAAAGGCAATTAAAATAAAACTTCATGTTAAGATGTCTTTATCTCATCAGATGCATGGATGATTCATTTCTGCTTTATTACTTTGATGTCCAACTGGAATAAACTAGGTTGAGGATGCAGAAAGATCTAAAGGAAATGAAGCAAAAAATGGGCAAAGGAGGGGAGCAAAGGGACCCAACACTTCCATCTCAGAAATGCAGATGGATGTTAGAGGGACAGGAAGTCTTCACATATCAAATCATCTTTAACTTTCCATGATTTTGCCACAAAGCCACAGGAAGGAGACCTGAGCTCCAGGGACAGAAAGTCAAGAAAAGTTAAGACTGCTGTGCTCCATTCCAGTACAGGAACTTACGGTGCTTCCAGGTGCCTTTGCATAACCATGGCAATTTAGGGTGGAGGAGCTGAAGTCACAGTTAAGAATTCAAAGACTAAAAGTAAGGGTAAAAATTATTTTGCAATCTTATTTTGCAATAGAAAACAATATGAGTTTGGGGAAAAGTTCATTCAGTGAACCTGTGTCTCTGCCTACCAAGGCAGAAAGGTGCTCCAAGGCATGTATATTCCTCCAGATTTGTATAAGTGATGTGACAATCCAGAATTACTTTTAAAAATGCTTATTAAAAAATAACAGATCATAAATCTTAAAAGAAAAGAAAAACCTAAAGGTGGATCTCATTTGCAAAAATCCCACATATCATATTAATTGCTGCATTATCTGACCAGCATTTTTATTACTACTTTGTACTCTGCTATTTGTAAAGCAGCAATTAAACATCGTGAATCCATTTTCGCTCATTCTTGAAAACAGCTACAGCCACCAATAATCTTTGAGGTACAGTTATTGGCGGTACACAACAGGGGGTTCAGCCTTACAACCACAGGATAACAGATGGAGCTTTCTGCATTTTTGCTGTTTAATGCTGCATTTCATATCTATTTTATTTTGAAGCATCTTGCTTTGTAGAAACCTTTTCTTCTTTTGTCCTCGTCTATTTTCTCCCCCATTCTCTGTTGTGTGTAATAAATTACAGTTCTTCTTGCACAGATTTATGCCATTAGACTTGTCTCTATACTGCAATATAAAAATATTAGTAATAGGAAAAGAATCTAAATTTGTCGGAAGTTTTCTAAATAATCTACTGACAGGCATAAATCAACTACACCAGTCTCTAAAACTTGTTCTTTGAACCACTAACCATTCAATAATGGGATACTGGGACACTGTCAATATCCCATACAACAAACATTATTTGTTCCCTAGAAGTTACAATGTGAAGTCCAAAAGCAAGGTTTCCCTTTATAAAAAAAACAAACAAACAAAAAAAACCACCCACTATAAATTACATTGCACTTTCCAAAAATCTTCAGGAATGAATCTCAGGCAGGGAATGAGGATCAAATATTAATTAGCTTCCTCAAAATCCCCTTACCAGTTGGTGGCAGAGGTAGGGATACAGGGAGCTTCCCCCTCAATCTGGTGCCAATCACCTGGACTACACCAATCAGTGTCTTAAATTATTCTGTACTTGTATTCTTGTTATAGTACATGTTACTGAGGTGTGGGTCAACCAGGAAACTAAATAAAGGACATTGTTACAACACACTGTGCAGCTTACACATAAAACTCAGAATCCTCAGGATTACTATGACTACTGTTATTGGTACCGCTCAGAATTTGTAAGGTTTTTCGGGGTTTTTTTTTTTCTTTTAATGCAGGAAGAGACTGGTCTGTGGTAAAAGCGTAACAGCACTATTATTAATGGAGGGATTCGTAGCAGAAGAAAGCCCTCCATGTCACTCATTCCTAAACCAAGTCTTCAGATAAGGACTAAAAATACACTCTTTGTTTCGGACCTTCAACATGCATTTCACTCTAGGTTTATGTTAGCCTTTGTGAACATAAACCGTGGCTCTGGAGCAGCAGCTGTGGGGGTGAGCCCCCACTGACACTGCAGATGACAGCAAAGCACCCAGCATGAAAAAACATCCAAAGAGGGATCTTTTGTTTTGTAGTGCCTTCCCCAGGACCATGCCCTGCCCATGGCTTCCACCCAGTGAGCCCTGCCAGCCTTGGTCATCCCAGATCTGCAAGGCACCCCCAGCATCACACCTAGACGCCCAGGCACCTCATCACCCAGCCAGGGGTCCACTCAGAAAGTTTTGTTCTTGTCTTTAGGCCTGAGCACCTAGGGAAAAGAGGTGCATGAAGTGCGTGGATGTGGCTAGGGTGACATGCGGACCCAGAAACTAACCATTTCTCCCAGGTCCTACAGCGTAAGGCTATATCTGTCTTACCAACGAATACTCGCAGTTAGCTGCTTTTGAAAGAAAACTGGAGAAGCTGCCTGATGGGGCAGGAGGGGACTAGAAGCCACAGAAGAAGCCGGAGTAGGGGGCTTCTTTAGCAATAGCCACCTGGTGCCCCCGTGACACAGGAAAGGCCGGCTGGCCATACAGATGGGATATGGCCACAAAATACACTTAGTAGAGCACGCTGATGGGAAAAACAGAACTAACAAGCAGCCAGTTAAAAATATGGGGGTATGTCAGGGGATATGTCAGTGTTAAAGACATAAGCAACATTAGCAAAGCCAGTTTAAAAATATTTGCAAAGCAGAGAGAGAAAAGCCCGCCACACTTATTGAAATAAATGGTGCTGTCTCCCTTCTGACACAAGCCACGACAGGTAAAAGCCCTAAAAGCATCTTGCAGTAAACTAGCCATTGCCCAGAGACTTACTCATCTGCTAGAAAATGCCACCGCTCAACAGATAGCAGACGGGTCGGAACTGGAACGGTTTCTTTATGATGACATTTCAGCTGTCAGTTCACAGCAACCGAAGCATAACGCATGCACAGAGCGCTGCTGCAGAGAGGCTGCCCACCCGCTCTGACCACAAGGTGACCCTTACCTTACGTGTCCTTTCTGAAGAAACAGTATGGACTTTCCCCACCTCCTCCCAAAAGGAACTGACATGTATTTATTCATTTCTTTAGAACATTGCCCATCAAACACACTGTTGCAATGCATTCAGAAAGTCTTTCATTTTACTATCGCTTGATTTCACATTAAATGTGCATACTGTCCCAAACCACACTTGTGATTGCTTGGTTTATACTACTAGACCAGCTCAGCCCATCAAATGTATTAAAGCCATACCCCCTCCTGCTTCGGTCCTTGCGGAAGGTTTCTAACTGCTTCTTCCACACAAAGTGCAGGGAGGACAGAAGAGAAGATGAAAAGAGGTTTAAGTGCAACCACCCCCATCCCCCCCAAAACCCCACAACCAAACAACAAAAAAACCCCACGTCCTAATAATTCCTAGCAGAAACATCTTTAAAATGACATTTTCTTTCCCTGATGTAGGTATTTGTCTGCTAGGAACTTTGAGAAGACTCTGAAATCTGTAATTCACACAAGCCACCACCGCGTACACCGACATAAGGCAGAGCAGGACAGGAAGCACGTGACTGGATGCATAAGGATAAGAAGAAAGTTTTGAACCCATACATCCCTCACTGGAAAGCGTCCCTATACTCATATTTTCTTGCAAAATGTTTCCCAAAAGACAAAGCACATAGGCTTGGCAAAGCAGGTAAGGGTGAGACCAGCTGCACAAAGCCCAGAACAAGGACTCCACCAAAGGGCAGAAGGACTGAGAAAGTGCATCCATCTTCTATCAAGACCAAATGAAGACTTTTAATCTTTTGTTTCCTCGCTGGAACAAAACCACAATTTTGAAAGTGCTTTCTTAAAAGCAATCTTTTTGGTTTTCACCCAGTGCTAGCAACAATCCCTTACAACATTTATACCAAGTGTCAGCTCCAAGCATTTGAAAGCTGTAGATCATATCAGATGTTTGCCTTTAAATGGCAAATTGCTGATTCATTCCTGACCCACCATGCTCAATGTTCACATCCCCTCTTAATTATAGCCCAACCCTTTTGTTTCTCCCCTGCTCTTTCTTAAATAAACTTAAATTAATTGTCCATTAGATATAATAAGTGTTGAGGATAATACTGCAGCGTGTTTCAACTGCTTTCATAAATCAAAGGAAAGAATGATGCTTCTTTATCTTCTTAAAAGATTTTTTTATGTCTGTGTTATTGTTTTACTTCTACAATTAGCCTACCAATTAATTTTCCCATTTAAATGTGCCTTACAACTAACCAAACGCTAAAGATTAAATATGTATGTTATTACTGAACCACTATAAATTGAAACTTTAGTTTCCAAATTTCAAAATAGATAGGCAGAAAAAAAAAAATCATTTAGAATACTTTCAAACAACCCACTGATGATATATACTATTTTAAAAATATAAATAGTTGCCTGTACCATTTTGAATTCTACAGAAAGCTTTATTCTCTTTAGAAGTACTTTCCATATAGAGGGAATATCTCAAAACTCAGTGCTAGGAAAATGCTGTAAGAATCAAAAGATAAAGTTGTCCAACAGGGGGGGAAAAAAAGCAATTAATTTCAATACAGATTTAAAAGCAAACTACCAAACGTGGAAAAAAGAAAATTATGAAGCACAGTTCACTGTTTTCTGGTTTACCTGCCTTTAAAATTTTTGATAAGCCAGATTTAAGTTTTCAAACAATTTTATAATCCAAGTCATGTAATTACCCTATGTATATAAAAGACCAGGATAAACTCTATTGGTGTGGATCTGAAATGGAACTTCTAGGTTAATTTCCTCTGAGAAGCTGCCAGTTCATGCTTGTCAAAAACAGGTAATAAAGCAACATGCACTAAGTAGGCAGTAAGTAGGAACCAACAGGGAATTTGCCTTAAAACCACGCCACCGATCAGAAACAAACACCAATGCATATGCAGCCAGAGGTGGATAAAAGAACTGAAACACCGAAGCAGAACAAAATTATTCTTTCATTCAAAGAAAACACTAAAGCCATGTAAGAAGTAACAGATGCTCTTTTGTTCTTTAAAGAAACTGATTTACATAGAATCAAATTAGCTTTATTATTTATTTTCTTTTAGTTGCATTTGAAGAGGAGCTAGATGACTGGCACTGCGCTCACTGCCTTCTAACTAAATACCACTTCTCTGCACAGAGGAGGAAAATTGGAAATACCATGCCACAAATCCTGCTGCATGACTGGTTTTGTAGAACAGGGGAAGGTGTGGGACCAAGAGTAGATCTCTTAATGACAGAAATATCAAAGAGTCATTAACAATTCGATTTTTATTTTATTCAGATCGAAATTCATAGAAATTCAAATATATAACCTGGATAGGGGCAGCTTTTAGCTTTTTACCTGTTACTAGATTTTATCAACATAGAATCTGCCTGCTATCAATGAAGAACAGCATCTAAAAATGACTATTTTGTCAATCTACCTAAGCAGTCAGATTTCTAAGATAGCTGTGCTCCTTAGAGATGCCTTGATTCTCAGCAAAGTTGCTAGTTACTACAAAAGTTTTAAAATATAACCAATTATTTTACGGCAACATATTTTGCAAAGCCAAAATATTGTTCCTTGAGGGTAAAAAGAAAAAAAAAAAAAAGCAGAGCTGACAAAGAGTGAGGCTTAAGCAAGTCAATCCCAAGGCTACTGGCTTTGAACACTCCCACAGGGAAATAATATCAAACATCAAAGTTGTGTGTAGAAGAGCTTGCATCATCCTTTGAACTTGGTTTTTTGGTTTTTTTTTTTCTTAACTTTGTTACATCTTTTCAGCTTTGTCAACCTGCTATAATTCCTGTTTCATAAAATTGATAACATTGCAACTAGCGCTCAACTTGGCACTTTATTAATCAGAGCAAAGCACTCTTTAATCTCCACACTTAGGTTTGTGACTCAATGATCTTTCTGTTTCGTCTTTGATAATTAAAGGAAGATTAGGAGGATTGTCTTCTTTTGGTATACGGTTCTTCTAGAAGCTTTGCAGTTTAAATTTCATAGAGAATGGGTTTAACTGAATACATGGAAGTAAATTGGTGAAAATACATTATTTTTAATTTTCCTGGCATATGAACAATTGCCATCCTTCTCCCATTCAGGACACATGAAGATTTATGAACCATCTTTGTCTGAACTGCAATTTGGAAGAAAGGACTCATAATTACCACAGCTTTCAAAGTAGCTATATTAATCCAAACTGAGTAAAGGCTCAACACTAAACGGTACTACTACAGTAGTTTACTACAGCAAGGAGATGGAAAATATGCCACGTGTTAACAAAGTCTAATATTTAACATTCTTTTAAAAATAAATGTTATTTTAAACACAGAAGAGCCTCTTAAAAGTAGTTATGTGGGAATAAGAAAGTTCTGCTGGTTTGAGCAAATTTATAGAAACACTACAACTAATACTTTTTTCCTGTTTTTCCTCTCATTAAAATAATTTTACCACAATCTGATGATCATTAGAATTTTAATTCTCTCTCAGGTGGGCACATAACACAAATCCTGCTGTCCACCATTCCACAGTAACTGAAGAAACTTCCACAAGAGAACTCTCCTATTTCAGTTTTCTGGTAAATGTTAATTGTCATATATTAAATCAAAACCAAAACAACCAAAACTTTTTGACATTGAATAGCTTTAGAGATCAACTATGAAATACTGTATTCTCTACTAAACTCATTAGTTTCAAAATTAAGTCAGATCAGTAATGACCTAAAGCTAGATGAAATACGGATCACAATTTTTATGTCAAGTGTTCACAGAAAAGGAAAAAAAAAAAGTTCTATAGCACAAATACCCAAAGCACTGTGAATTTTATTTTGAAGAGGCGCTTCCACACTGGTCCAGCCCTCGCTGTATTGATCAAGGGAAGCTCTATGTGACAAAGGCAGCACTAAAGTTAAATTTAACTTTACCAGAACTGACCTCGAGAAGGTGAACCCTGCTAAAGTACATCCACTGGGCAATGCCAAGTTTGACATCAAACACTACTTTTTCCTAATTATTTCAGCAGCCTTGGAACTTTTAATACACATCTACATCTTCAGTAAATAAAAGTATTTCAATACTTTTTCTCTCCTTCTCCAAATGAATTTCATTACAAAAATTCCCTAAATTGCCCCAAACGGTAGTCTTTACAGGAACTGTTCTTCTCTGAAGAGGGATAACAATTTCATCCCATCCTGAAAGCCATCCCAGTTTCCATGGTCCTTCCCATCCACACTCCCCTTACACTTAACATGAACTTAAGCAGCTGCTCTAATGACTTAGGGTAAAAATATTTTTAACGTATGTATAGATGCTATCCATCAATGCTGGCTCTGTTTATACTCAGCCAGCTAGCTTAATTAAGTGGTAAGCCATTACAAAGGTAGAAAGTTGACGAGATTCACCAGAAGTACATACAGAAATGTCATGTAGAACTGCAGTGAAGTAGACGGGTGATATAAGAGATGCTGATTGGCAAGAGGTTTTGGCATGAAAACATTTTCTCCTGCTAATGGTATAATTCAAATTATCTGGCTGCATTAAAAAGAGGCAGAAGCTAGTGTCTAAAACGATGAAGCTACTGAAACTATAATAAAGATTTGCATTTATGAGCAGAACCATTAGATAATGCTACATGCCATAAATTAGTCTGCCCTTAATACAGCACTTGGAAAGGCAAGACTTATGATCTACCACCCTTTTTATGGCCTGGCTTGAGCTGTTTCGGTCTCCATCATATACATCATATACCTTCCCAGGGGATGCACACAGACTACTGCCATTGGGCCCTGCATACATAGCATGACAGTTATCATCGTTTCTCCAATACATTCCTTAGGATGAAAGATTCTTTGGTATGAGCATGGGTGTGATATCAAGCCTCTACTACTTTTAGGGAAACAGTTATCTTGCTTTAAGTTTGTTACTTCTAGTTGCTGTCAAGTTAGAAAATACGGCTCTCGCTCACTCCTCAGTACATTGAAAAGACACCCAAAATATCGTTTCCTACTATCTCTGGCTTACCCAACATGTTTTGCTTCACATTGAGAAGCTGTCCTTTGCCCACTACAATGCCACAATCTGAATGAACAGCAGATTTCCTCTGTTCCTCCAGATAGGCCATCCCTAAGCAACTTTGGACCATAACAGAGAAGGAAATACTGAGAAAAACATTATCTGACCCTGCAGTTTGGCAGCACATGAAGATTATCGGGGCACCTGACCACAATCGCCCCAACTGGCACGTTGACAAGGGATTATTAGGCAGCCTACACTGTCTCAACCACACACCCGTTATAATAAGAGATACGCTGCTTGCTGCCACGTGTAGAATGCCACTTTATGGCACCATGGGGCTGTCACATAATACATAAACATTTGCACATGGCTTAAGTTGGGAAGTTTTTCAATACTTAAACAGCAGATTATAGGGTCAATAAATCCTGGATATATTTTCCTGAGCTGCACCATGACATCAAATCGTGCCAGCTGGAACTGTCTAGCAACTTTTCTAAATGTTAAGGGCAAAAATTAAATGTAAGTTTTGAGAAAGGAAAGATGGGTTTCTCATCTGAAGTTATGGCTAGAAGGCAAATCTGATTAAACCTAAATCATGAAGAATCTTGAAAGAATTTATTTTGCATTTTTAAAGAAATATTCACAACTATATCAAGTTAATGAAACATTACAAGAAATCTGAAATTTAAAATAAAAGGGAAAAAAACATCAAGATTTTAGTCTACTTTTCTAAGAAGCTGGCCCAAAGCCACATAAAATGTGTGTTACATCTTCTCAGTGTTGTGGATCTTCTTGAGGATGATAATTTTAGCCTTTGGTCTCTTGGCTCCGGTTCTAGATCATAAATCTAGGATTAACACAATGTAAATATATTAAAAAATCCATATAGTGTCAAAAACATTTGTAGCTTTATCCAGTCAAATACACACTTACACGTCTCCTAGAAAATGTAATATGTAGAACTACGTATTTGAATTTACCTTGTTAGTCTCTTCTATCAGAGTAAGAAATACGATTTGACTGACGGCCCCTCAGCTGTTTCTTATGCTGGTCGAAAAGATACATCTTAAAGCAGGATTTTAAGTAGATAGCAAGAAACACAGAAGAAGAAAACTAGGAAAAGGTACAATTACTAAGGTGTTTTTGTTTGGTTTACTTTCAGGCACACAGTACTGTTGCACACTTCCAAAAACCCACTGATGTATATGCACATGCTCTTAATGATACCAAAAAAAAAAAACAACCAAAAAAACCAACCAAAAAACCAGAGAACAATTTTGAATGCTTAATTATTTCTCACAGAATGATAACTGGAAAGTGTCCTGAACTGTATGGAAATCCAAAGGCCCAAAGTCGCTGAAATTGAGTTGAATCGAAAGCGCCAGGTCACTAATGTGAAGGCGGCAGTTTAGTTAATATTAGTGCAACACTCCAATTAGCACTGCTGAGAAACAGCATTTAACCTGCACAGAGCACACATCTGACAAGGCTACACTGCTTATTCAAGGTTAACTCAATTATTTCACATGGCAGAACACCGTGCACATATAGATGTACCAGGAGTGCTGCAGAACAGGGAGGCGGCCATAACAATAGTATTTTTACTACCTGTCTTTGAGAAAGTCACATGTCACTTCCTATAACTATATTGTAAATTATTTTTCTCTTTAGTCCTGATGTTTAGTAGACAATCAAGGTAAAAGATAGCCCAGCTAAACCGATAAATAGAAAAAACACCATTTTCTGGCATTTTCCAGAAGCAAGGAACCCATTTGCAATGAACACTAATCTGTTCTGATGTACAGAAACTCTAAGCATAAAATTCAGCCAGCCGTAAGCCGTATCTCCCCTCCTGGAGACCTTGCTGTGGGCTTGGAAAAATCTTAGGACTAAATTGATATTTTGCCACTGCTTTAGGATGGTACTCACCATTGGTCCCAGAGGGATCAGGCAAATGGTGCTTTGAGGAGTACAGGCTCAGCGCCAAACACTAATCCTTATTTAACAGCGTTCATTTCACTCTTCTGTCTCATGTGTGAGTTGCCTTGCGTATACAAAATTAGACTTTGAGTCACTTGAGCTATTTGCTGAGAAGAACCCAAGCCTGTGGAATTAGAACTGAGAGTGCATTTCTCATCGGGTTTATGGTTTTTCTGAGGAACCAGGAGCAAGGAGCTAGAAATGGTGATTTCTTTTTCTCTTTGTCTTATTGACTGTTCAATAATGTAATGAAAGTTGTTTTTTTTTTTCTTTTTAATTCTCGCCCCAACCTTTGCTTTAGTCTTTCTGAAGAAAGCCACAGCTCCTGACACTGCTGCGTTCTTGTCAGACTGCTCCCTTCAAACTGGCAAAGTTCTCTCAGCCCAGGTGTTTAAAACAAAACATTTAGGCTCAGTCAGTTTCCACTTTCCAAAGATTCTCACAGTTTGCCTGTTTTCAGGCAAATCTCTAACCAGCTTTAAACAGTGTGCATGTCTATACAGTGGGCTCCTCAAACTGTACTCGAGCATGATGTCAGGTGTTAAATAATAAAATTACGGAATTAAATAATACATCAAAGCCAGGAAGAAGTATTAAGATGAAAGGCAAAGAAGACATGTTTTTTCAAGTCATATTTGGAAAGAAATTTCACTAGGAAATCAATTTGATGAGGCATTACATACAAAAGAAGTTAGAAGGGAGGGGGACACCCCCCATTTCAACCTGCAGAAGTATATGCCATTGAGAACAGAAATACAGAGAAGTGCAAAAAGAAAGCAGAGGGGAAAAAGGTTTCTTAAACCAAATCAAAAGAACCCTACTACACAGAAGCAGAAGTACTATTTTCAGGATTCCTGTTTGCACGTTTATGCTCCACGGGAGAGTGCTGGCAGCTGCATCTCGCGCATACTGGAACAGAAAGTTTTGAGCTCTTGCAGGAAGCTGCTGAGGAAGCAAAGGCAGCCAGGCCAGCAGCCACTTCCCACTTCCCCAGCAGAATAGAAGGGATGCGTTTCCAGACCCTCTCCCGAGAGACGGCCGGTTCACTGGTGCTGACTGGGTAGCAGGATGCTGCTGCCTCAGATGGAGATGGGACAGAGCTCATTCAGCATATGGCACCACTTCTCACAAATTTTCTTTCAAATAGCCCACAGTTTCACAACTGATGGGGGTGTGCTAACCGACTGCAGCGAGGCAACCCTTTTTTATCTAAAGAAAAGTGGCAACATACCAAAACAAAACCCAGAGTGAACCTTAACTAAGAATTTGCAGCAGAAGTACCAAACTGAGTTTGGAAATCATCTTGCCCAGAACTATTTTTTTTCTTTTCCTTGTTATTTAATTAAAAAAAAAATAAGATAAAGGTAATCTGTACAAGAAAGTCACAGAAATCTAAGCAGAGTTGAGTATCATCTGAATAAGTTACATGACAATAAAGTAGGGACATAAATACAATTGAGTCAGAAAAACTTCTTTCAAAAATGTATCTGGGAGACAAGATTTTTGGAAATGATGAAGCTGACGCACAGCAAGACTGAAAATCACAGCAGACATTTTGCAGAGTGTATCGCACACTAGTCCACGTCCTTCCTCACACATATGCCCATCTTGCAAATGAAATTCAGCTAGATTTTATGTGCCAAGAACATACTGTGATCATAGAAGGGAAACAAAAGGTAAATCAATCCCTTTCTACAGCACTCAAAGATACAGAACTGTAATTAAAAAAGAAAGAGACAGCTGTCAATCATAAATAGTCGAAGTCTTTCTAACCAGAAATATCCATTTGTTGGCACGGATACTTGGCAAGAATGCTTCCATTTTGACACTACTTTCTCCAAGGTAAGTTTCTCAGATACCGTATAAACTCCAATCCCTTTGGTGGCCAGAACAAGAGACTGAAACACCTGTTAAAAATATAACAACGGGTATACCTGTACCCCAAAAGTACTAGCCTCAGCATCACTGCAAAAACACTTTCTAGGAGGAAAAAAAAAAAAAAAAACAAAAAAAAAACCACACCACACAAACAGCCAGGCACGAGTGTGGGTCCCACTTGACATGACATATCTTGTGCATTACTAGGTGACAGAAAAGGGTTACCCTAGATCTAATTTTCCTCAGACAAAAGGAAAAATTGGGGGGGCGGGGGGAGAAACAACACACAAACTAATAAACCATTCAAAGTGCAAAGGTTTTTTAGACACTTTGCTGTGGAAAACAGTTCAAAGGGATAAGCAAATGGATGAATGGGATTGTCCTGGGGTAAAATGAGATGGCCATTCCTGCAAAAGGAAACTTCTCATATTTGAGAAGAAAAAAGACATATGGAAGGCAAGAGGATGTTTACAGTAGCTGCTAAGGCTCTAAATAAGAACTGTGGTATCTTTTAGTACTTAGTTTATTGTTGTGAATGGCAAAACCACAAAGAACTGCTGCTTTTATGAGTGACACTCACAGTTTCTTATTTCAAACATTAAAAAAAAAACCCACACACCAGTGATCTACGGCTAAAATTTGTGTCTTTTAAATTAAAACCCCACACCAGCTAAATAAGCACCATGTATGGCTTCCTGCTCCATTTGTATTTTCAGAGAACAACAAAGAATGATCAGCTCTCCTTGGAAGAGCATCTAAGAATTAACATTTTCTGAAATAAGACCCTTGATAAAGAGAATGAAAATAATGTTATTACAGATAGTGTGGGTGAAACATAACTTCAAGCCCAGTCTCTGCATATGCATTGTGCACAGAATAAGAAACCTCAAATGATTAATGCATCTACATTCAGCCTTAAACTCACTGTTTCTACTAATACCACAATACTTCTGACCTAACTTCATTTTCACATACGTCTGTACAACACTGTAACAGCCACAAATGGTTAGATGCATTATCATATTTACACCCGGGTTCACATAGTAAGTAAACTTACAGAATGGCACTGATTCATGCATTCAAATCCATGCCGGATTATCACCCACATCTCCTACAGGTGATAATTCCCAATAATGATGCAATCAGTACTGGTATCCTACTTAAATATTGTATGTGTTCTGGCATCATATATAATATAATATTTATATTATTAATAAGAATACCATTGGAGTATGTAAAAGAAAACAATCTGACCAAGAGAGAAAAAAAGTAATTGTTTTTTTCTTTTTTTGAGGGGGAAAAAAAAAATAACCGTTCCCATTTTTGGCTGTGGTATCTCTTTGAGAATAAAAAAATCATGTCTGTCCCAGCTGTCTGAAGGAATGTATCCACATGATGCTGTCCAAATTTATATTATTTTAGTCTAAATAGTATGTTTCCTTTTCCTTACTTTCCTTATAAGCATCTGAAATCATATGCCTTTAGTCACTTGAGCCATTTTTTCCTAGACATTATCTACTGCAGTGATGTCGCCACCACAATCCTGAAACTGCAGGTTTGAGCTGAGAATGTGTGTATTTCATATATATATATGTAATTTATTTTAAATGTAATAATAATAATTTAGGGTACCTGCCCAACTGGACATAATTTTTCTCATCTTTGACTGCAAGATGAATTCACCTACGCTGTTTACAGTGAATCTCTGCCATAAGTAACGACAGACTTAGATGCTCCAAACCCCACAATATTTAGCCACCTTGTATGACAGCTCCCCTGCCTCACCGGAGTGCAACAGAGCTGCAGTGTTTCATATATGAAGGTTTTTATTACCAAAACATAGCCCTGCAAATTAAAAGGTACTGCTTAAGACTGACAAATCCAGTTAATGTCTTTCAATTGTACAGACTCGAATGCAGTCCTGCCTTGGAACACCTTGAAGTTGACACCCCTGGGATGTGAAAAGCTGAAAAGCACTGGGTTTCTCCAGGCAGAGGCAGGTCTTATCCCCAGGCCACAGGGATCACCGGCAGGCAGAATGGGGAGCTGGCATGCTGTCAGCCCTGTCTATACTAGGGGTTGTCAGGACTCCCTCGAAGCCAAAAAAAAAAAAAAAAAACCAAACAAACTAGGGTCTGGCTGAACCTAAGCCAAGCTAGAATTAAAACCAAGAAGCCCTCTAAATGGGAAAAAAAAATAATTCCTAAAAAAGCCAAAAAGAAAAAATGGCAAACTCAGGAAGAAAAGAAGCAAAGAGTAAAGGGATGGGGAGCAGGAAAGAGTGAAAAAAAGTAGGGGGGGCAGCATGCAACCTGGTCACACAGTGGAAGGAACCGGAGCGGGGCTGCCTGCCAAACTCCTGCGCACCTCTGCTGCAAAACGTGCGCTGACACTAGGGAAGAGGGATAAGGAACTGGCTCTCTGTGAGCATCCAGGCTTTGCTCACCATCACAGGAGACAAGAGGCACCTGCCCAAACGTCCTTGGAACTGCTCCTCCCGCTTGCATACCCACCCCCCCCAACCCCACCGCCACCCCCTTTGCAAAGAGTGCAATAACAGGAACAGTATGACCTGCAGAAATTAAGAGGGCTGCCAACTGTAATCAGCCTTTAAAAGCACCTGAATTTCCTATAGCCTTGCACTCACTGCACCGTCCCAGGGAGGAAATACCTTTCAGGCAGAGGAAGGAACTGAGCCCAAATTACAGAATTACTTTATAAAAAGAAGACAATTACTTAATCTGTGGCAGTTTTCTTAACACATCCTTCCTTTTCTGTTGCTTTTTTTGTAACCAGAAAGATAATTATTCACATTAGCTTTATAAAGCTCTTCTAAAATATCAATGGCTTCCTTAAAGAGACAACAGCTTGGTTGTAGATGGGGGAAAGGCAACCACAGAGCATACACTAGGTCTTCCTTCTTTGCTTAACATTAGAATAATCAACGTGCATTTAAAATACATCTCTGTCATAAAACATTCCCCATGACTGACCATAAAACTCCTTTTATTATACAAAAAGGAAAAGAGTTACTTAGTCACAGGTTACTCTTTACTTGTTCTTAGGCACAGTAAGTTAAAATATTAATCATAGCTGCTAATTTTAGTACAAAAAAAGAGAATATTTTTCTTTCTGAATAAAAGCAAAACCAGCAAGGAAATAAACTACTGAAAGTCTTGTTGGTGAAAGGTTAAGGTTGCCATCCATGGCACAGGCCCTTTCAAATACCTCATTTAATGATAACAGAAAAATATATCCAGAAAACAAAGTTTACGACCAGAAAGCCATTTAACACTACTCTTTTTTAATAATACTATAATAATGACCATAATATTCATAACCACCTACAGTCACCCATTTAGATCAGTCTTTGGATGACGATATTCCTTTGTCAGAAATATTTGTCACCAAGAGATTTCATTATGGAGAAAAATCAAACTTAATTTCTATTTAGTCATATAAATTTACCTATTTGCATTAACAAAAGGATAATTTTGGACGTAATGGTAACAAAACTCTTTAGTGCCTTCTATCACAGAAGAAAATACAACAGTCTAAATATTCAGCTATTGAAATTTCTGAATTGCCCAACTGCATGGGCACTCTCTGGAATTTACTGGGGGGAGGGGCAGCAAATACAAAACCTTTCCCCAGAAAAACAACCCTAAACCCACACTTCAGATGAAGAGAGAGAACTGCGTGAAGTGCATGCAGTGAAGCATTCTAACCCATATGAGCAAAAGTGGTAAATCAGGTGGGCTGAAAAATGGCAGGGCACAGAACAGTGATGCAAGAATGACCCCCCCGATGAGACACTGCCACCTGAGATAAGACAGAGAAGCTTTTAAAAGTCTGTCCTCTGCACAGGTATCACTGCCTTCCTGTGTATTTTAACTGGGAAGACAACTGGTGCAATTTACACCATCACACTGCTTGTAACATTTCCTCTTTTAAGTAATCAGCTCACCAGCACCAGCTACTCTTACAGGAACGACCTGCGAGATGCCATCTACCCTCTTGGCTCTTCCTCTTCTCTCTTTGTAAATTTGTAGATACTTGTCTCGTTAGCAAGACTTCAATGTCTCCATCATTAACAGCTGCAGCTGGCTTCAACATTTTCTGATATCTATAATTATACTTTGCATCATTAGAAAACAATGTTACAAGTACAGTATAAGTGAGAAAGCATCAGGATTCGTCACCAACAAATGAAAGGCTGATCTGTTTTGCTTTGCGAGTTCAGATAACAAGCCATGCTTAACTGGTTCATTACATAGACGTGCATAATAAAGCTGTAAAACTAAATGAATTGCCAATACAAGACTAAACATTTTGTATTTACCCTAGATGATGGCATTCAAACAAGACGACTGCGTTGCAATGCAGATTTAGTAATTAATGCTAAGTATTTAATATTATGAGAAAGTATCTATATTTTATAAGCCCTGAGTAACGTGCGCAACTGTGAAACAATGCATTCGTTAATAGGCCATGTACCAACCAAAATGAGTTACCCAAGTTTAACGTTATAGTTTAAAGGATCCAGTCCAAAAAGATGAATACATAGTGGAAACTCAGGAAAGGCTGATGAAAATGCTGTTTTTCATGGCTCCAGGGTTTCAAATGGTGGCACAAAAATGGGATGATTTGTGCCTGTATTTCTCCTCATGAACAGTTCAGCTTAGTATTTTCTTTTTGCTTCAAACAATCTCAAGAAATACATTAAAATAAATTTAATGTGGTAGGACAAACGGTAGTGATGTGCTGAGCAAGCTTTTATGTACTTCAGCCTTGACCTGCAATATCCCTGACACTCATACCAACTGAAGCAGAAAAGGACAATTATTCTGCATTATGCTTTATTATGGGACAGAAATTTAAGAAAAGACCTAGCTAAGACTGCCAAAATTATTTTAAGCCTGCCTCATAATGGACTTGAATGCAGATTTTAGAGACAGAAGATTCAGTACATGAATATACTCTTTCAGCAAAACTCCCAAACGGTGACAAAAAGGACAATGACAAGGTTATTAGAATTGCAAATACAAATAAGAATTGTATAGTTTATGTATAAGCAAGAATATCTTAGATAATTTTGTGAATGTATGACAGGCACTCAAAGTGGAAAGTTTTCTAAACATGTAATTTATTCATTGATCACAGTGCCTTAAAACAAATCTAATGAAAAGATGACTCTAGGAGAAATTCCTATTAAAATGACGGACAACATGAAGGAAGACCATGAATTAGAGATATAGCAAACAACTACATTCAAAAATTATTTCAAAAATGAAGAAATGCCATGGAAAGATATATTGATACCTGAAGACATCAGAATCCCTGGAAAGATACATAAAGAACAGAAAAGGGCAGCACATGGGATCGAGATTTTAAGCTTAAGGAACACTCAGAGGTCCTTTATAGAAATATAAAGGAAAGATTAGGTTGAACAGCAGGCCTATTTCTTAGAAACACTTTTAAAAAGGCATGTGACTACCTAGTTACAGGGCTAAACCCCTGGCTGGTCTTATAAGAAATCTCGTAAGAGAAGCAATGTAAGAAAGTTGCACAAAAAAATTTATTTTTCCATTCTTCCACAAAATTTAGATGTGAAATTTTAACTAGTTAAGGAGGAAATATATGATAAGCTGGTGTATTTATGAGTTAATTAAATAAACTGGGAAAACTGTCCATTACAACTTGTTCCTGAAAATCTGTGGAATGCGATACTAAGAATACAATCAAATGATAAAATAATAGTTACCACCTGGTTGTCTTCATGCAGATGTGAAGGAGAATGTGTTTGCGGGTATTTTTATCTTTGAGAATGTGATCAATTTGATGTCCAATTTTAAGAGTTAAAGTAATTCTACTAAAAAGGATCAAATTTAATCCAGTACTTTATTCATAATTGAAAAAAATCTTTCAAATGATGGGCTGCTGCTCCAGGAAGTACATACGGGCTACTATATATACATACTGAGAAATCTCTGACAACACATGATCCAGCATTCTTTACAGCGTGGAAGAAAACCTAATTTTTAGTAAAAT
Source organism: Falco cherrug (assembly GCF_023634085.1). Lineage (NCBI taxonomy): Eukaryota > Metazoa > Chordata > Aves > Falconiformes > Falconidae > Falco > Falco cherrug. Next base: position 84,104,518 of record NC_073702.1, on the reverse strand, counting down.
GTTAGTGCTTTAGCAAGTATTAATAGACAAGAAAAGTTGCCAATATGTAGCTTCAAAGTCAGGCAATATTTATTTCATATGGATTTGCTAGTATGATAATATGTAAAAAGAATGCTAACAGCAGCTACAAACTGGTACTTCTCACTAGCAAATTCCAACAACTACCTTTAAAAAACATTACAAGGTCTGTCCAAGAAGTACTCTACCACTTGGAATTCAGCAACACTTCCAGAAGACTGAAAGCAAGCTACGGTATGTTTGGCAAGGGTAATGAGCAAACTAAAAAACTGCAGTTATTATGAATTTACAACAGAAACAGTGATAACAATCAAAAGTGGTAACGGAAGTGAATACAGTTGATGTTTACTCACGATGAGGTTTTGGAACATTACTTTTGTCAAACATAAGATTATAGACTTGGTTAAGTATATTGCCACTGTAACTTTGCTTTTATTGAGACCGGGTACAACACAGTATCTTGATTAAGAAACTAATGCAACATAAAAAAAGCATCACTTTCACTGAATTACTTATATACCTGAATTCAGAAAATATGCTACAATTAGTCCTAGTAGGTATTCGGAAGTTTCCATTTCACTGTTTTCTTTTCCAACTTGCTTTGTCAGCCATAAGAAGCCAGGTTTTTATCACTTGCTTAATGACTAAAGAGGAAAAAAATAAAATGTTATAAAATAGTAGTTCATGATGAGGTACTTCTTGATATCAGAAGTATTTCTCTCTTGAAATAGGTTTTAAGCACCTATTAATCTTTAAATTTTTGCCATAGTCTCTCTACCTCATATCCATGTTACAGGCGGAGTCCTACTCAGATTTGTGATGTCCCAATACCACTATGAAAATAAACACATTAAAGACTACAAGTGGAACTGCTGGCTACTGCATCACTTTGATCAACTTTTGTTCTAACTTTTTTAAAGTGAATGTTTCTTCTAAATACAAATATTGTGGTTATGTAATACTGGCCAACTTACCGGGGCAGCCTTAATGGAACCTAATGTTATAGAAGTCAGGCAACTTTACTCTTAAGAGCTTCTAACCAACCCTTCTGATACAGAAAACTAAGTATTAAGAATTTTACATGATCGGTTGGATTCTGAATGTTAGCATCCTGTAGGATGCATATAACACAAAGCGAATGAAAGCATGTGCTTTACACCAGGATACACTTATGTCTCCTCAAAATGCTAACAAGATAATATAAAAGCTTCTAAAAATTTCTGAAAAAGTATGAAAGGAAACAAAATTTTAATACAATTGGAAATAATGCCATTTGGCGGACATTTCCCTGTAATTCCAATTTAGACATCTCTTAGGTCAGGGAAACATGCACACTAACAATCTTCCACTCTCCAAGCTTAAGAAGAGTTTCTTCAATACTTTATACAACACTTAACTCGGCCAGATGTCATTTTCCAGTAATGCCAGAAGCCCTGACATGCACAACATAGAAAAGTAATGTTAAATGCCTTGCTCGCTTATTGTAATTTAACCTCGCCAGGTCAGATACATGTACAAAGAAGAGCCTCAAAATAAGTTGTTTTTATCTCAAAGGAAATTTAACAATTACTTTGCAACTTCCCAAAGCTGTACTACAGAGATACAGCTATTGTTCATTCTATGGGTTTATTACTTACACCTTGTTTAAAAGAGGTTTTAATATGGTAGAGATTCTCATTATTTTCTGTAGACTGGAAAAAATGTCACATAAATGTTGGTTTTAAAAAAAAAAATATTATGGGCTGACCACAACTGACAAAGTGCAGAGCTCCGAAAGTAAGACATCTGGTTCCTGAGACTGACACACTCATTCAGATTAAAAATAAAGAGAAGATTATGAAAAATCTGGTCCCTGATTCAATAAAGTGTTCAAGTATGTCTAGCTTTACATATTCAAGTTATCCTACTAAAGCTAATGGAATTACTCACTTAAATTATCTGTATGCTCATAGACGATGCCAAAGAAGAGACTGAAAGCGACTTCAGGGAGAAAAAGTAAGGCAAAGCATTTCAGGGGGTCAGACCACACCTTGCATTGAGGAGAAGCTCCACGAGTCCCTGTGGATTTAAGAAGTTTGCTGCTGCCCGGCTCCCCTGCTTTCAGATAAGCAACACACCCCACCAGTGCAATGATCATTGCCAATATCGCCTAACAGACAGTCCAACGGCCTCACCGAGGGATAAAAAGCAGCAGAGGTTTGAAAAGGAAGCTGGAGAGACAAGTTGTTAAGAGACTCCAAGATTTCTTTCCTTGGGAGGACCAACAAGTTGCAGACACTAATTTTCTATATATTTCAGGATATATCAAAACCAAGATTTACCAACATCGGACACTTCTTGCACAGCTTTTTCTCCTTAGGGAAAGTAAAACATACATGTGAACAACTTGAAGAGTTAAGGTACGACCAATTGCTAAGGGAGAATTCAAATCACTGAAGAAACATGTTAAAAGCAGCCTACCAGGAAAAGAAATGTTAGAAAATAAATTAGCCAGATTGCTACTGTAAAGTTATTCAAGGCTGCAGAATTAAGTTATTACTATTCCTGTTTCTAATGTGGTAACATTTCTGTATGTTAAAAAAAAATGTTGTGCAACAGAAATAAGATAGTTTAGAAACATTTAAATAACTTGAATTTTTTGATTGAAATAATAAATATCGCTTGATATTTCAGATAAACTGTTCAATTTTCATTTATTAAACTAACTGACAAGTTTGAAAGGACCTCCTCTTGAAAATTAACTAAAAAATAAAATAAAATAAAAATCAAGCTATATTGTGTTACAGAAAATGCAGTTCAAGGAAGTTGAAATTAATCTTGGGAGGCCATCATCAAACATGTTATTGAACTATAATAAAATTCATAGCCATATTCAAAGAAGGAACTATCTTGAATTAGGTTAGGCAGAAATTAATTTTCATTTTTTCATCTACACTTTCCAGCAAAGTTGAAACATAGCAATCAAAAAAAACCCAGGAAATAACGTTCAGCCATAAATTATTTCAGTGGAAAGAATTAAACAGCTCCCAAGAGCACAAAGGCAGGAAAATCAACCACAAAAGGAAAAAGAAATACTTCAAGGAAAACATGGAATTGTCTTAAACTATTTTCAACCGCTGAAATGAAATTAGCTGACATTGACTCAAACTGATGTCAAACAGGGCCATCATTTCCAATTCCCTTAATCTACAAAGAGAAACTTCAGTAATTCAAATGTTGCTATTTTTACTGATTTTATTCATTCTATTATAATTTGCAACTAACAGATAACACAAGCATCGAGAAGCTCTACTCTGCTTATACTGCTTGTTCAGCCGTTGCCCACTATTTTCTATTACTACAAAGTAAAATTATGATACATATTGAGGCAATATGAACTAACTTATCTAACAATACAGCTCTTGAGCGTTCCCTTTTTTTAGTTGGTTGCTTTATACAAGTATTAAGAAAGGTTGACAAAAAAAGTATTTGTTGGCAATCAATATTGCTTACTCTGATACTTAAAACCTTAGGAGTCCCTCAGTACCCAGCTTCCAGGTAGCCTAAGTGTCCTTTGAATTTAATAGCTGAAAATCGTCATTTTCTTCAGTTTAGCACCTGTGCTCCCTTTCTTCCTATATATACATTCACATCTTCCACCTGTTTCTAGCCTCCTTGTAATAAAATACATAAAACATAGATTTTTCCTTTCTCAGTTCATCTTTAAAAAAAACCTTTTCATTACGTTCCTCATTAATGAACTTATGAAAGCACCAAGTGTAAACAAGCAGCAACTATGCTGTCCCAGCCTGCTTCTTGACAGCTGCTAAAATGACACAATTCATTTCCTTCAATCAAGATAAATGAAGGAACAGATTCATTGAAAGGAGGTAAAATGAAAAGCCATAAGGATATTCCTTTTTTGGAATGTAGTATAAGTGAGGCTTTAGCTTTTTCTTTTTACAATTAATATCAAATATCATAAAACACTTTAAAGTGACAGAACTTGCCACTCTAATCTTATGGATGTGTTATCTCATTTACTAGCAAATCGGCTAACAGAGTCAATAAACTTACAAACACTGTCTGCTATAATCAAATATTAACCAGCCCCCTTCAAGGTTTGTCTTCGTGACTGATGACTTAGTCTTTAAGTTATGATGTGAAGTTTACCCAGGCTGTATTACCTAATAATAGAAAGCAATTCAGTTTAATAAAACGGGAGGAGAAGGATATTTTTGAAGGAAGGCATTTGAAAGATGATGTTCAGGACTTACACCTTGCTGTGTTGTTGGTGTGAATCCCACAGCCTGCTGTATTAGGAACTACAGAAGTCTTCACTGGAAGAATAGAAAATACAATTGTGAAAGGTAAAAATAAACACTTAGTTACACAGAAAGGCACTGGAACATATTCAGAGTCACAACAAACCCAGGACTCCAAATCATGACACTTAAATTTTGTACAAATGAGTAAGATGACAACTTTTAGAAATATGGTTGCTGATCATAGAGTTAATAGATACACGCAACTTGCAAACTGCATTCAGAAATACAACAGTATTTCTTCACTCTATTCCCTATGGCATACAACATTTCGTGTCTACATTTCCATACGTGGGCTGTAGAGCCTTTTCCCCCCGACAGCAGCGCAGGCACGAGGCAGCCCTGCCTGCCACTCGGCCGCCACAGCGCTCGAGCCAATTCAAGCATCTGGGGCTGGCAGGGGGCGGGGGGCAGGCAGTGATCTGGGGCAGGGAAGTGATAAAGGTTGACAACATCTCTGTAAAAATGTCTATTCTTAGCCTCCAGCCGTGCCTTATTGTAGGCCATTGCACAGTCCTGCCAGCCATTCTGCATCACCACCGAGGTGGCCGCGCATGGGGACAAGCAGGATGCGGTAAGTGCCAGGTGAGCCATCAAGGAACTTCCGAGAGGAATGACCCCAAACCTTTCACTCACAGACACACACACAGAGTCCCAGCCTGCCTGCCTTTGACTACAGAGAAAAAGCCTGCAGTGGCAGAGGGCTCAAACCATCACAACCAGATAGTAGCACACGGAAATATCGTATGTACTACCATTTCCCAGGCAAAGCCTGCCACCATTAGGGACACTAGCCAGCTCCAGCTGAAAGTAAACAAGTACTTCTCCATTGAGACCTGTCACATTTTACACTAGCCGTGGAAGACCAGATCATGGAGAACTGAACATAAGCAAAAAATCAGCAAGATGTGTTTTACATTCACATTTTTGAATAGAACCTACAAAAGTATTCTTTCCTTGAATATATTAATGAAAATTCATTTACATTTTTCTCTGTTGAAGCCTCATTTATAATTGCCACTTTAATGACACCAAACATCAGGGAGATAAGTGGATTCAGGAAAAGAAAACAAACGTTACTACAGCTTCTCCTCTTCAAATTACATACTACAGTTTCCAGTGGTTGTGTGCTGGGAGTGAGGACTCACATCTGCACATGCTTCTCCTTACTGCTGCGGCATTCTGGGACTCAAAAGTCATCAGGGTAATACTGAAAGGAACTCGCTTCTTCCACAATTTTTTTTAAGCTTTTCTCAAAAATTTTTTTCTTTTTTTTAATTTTTTTCCCTCCAAGAATTACTCTGTCTATAGAAGGAAAACCATGTTTCAAGTCACCTGCGTATAGTGTTCAGACTTAAAGGGCAGATTCTTCTGCCATCTAATCCCACTATCCCGAAACCAAGTACAGGTCAACACACGGTAAAAATCAGCATTCATTAAGGAAACTTCATTTCAAACAAATGTTCAGAGTTTATCTAAACTCTGAAAGTTTCTTGTGTGTTATGTAATCACACTAATACCATCAGTCTAATTGGCTTCTGTTACCTACAAATTTAAGGGAAGACTGCATTTTTGTTTTAACTTCTCGGGTTTACTTTTGGGTTTGGTTTGTCGCTTGGTGTTTCGTTTTGTGGTTTTTTTAAAATACAGATTTCACCTCTTAATCTGACAGAGTAAGAAACCTAGGTACATGATGTTTATATAGTCAATGAGTACCTGTGAATAAGGGAACAGAACAGAACAGAGAAACTGAAGTCAGAAGAGGCCTCTGGAGATGCCTAGTCCACCCTCCCCTCTCAAGTAAGGTCAGCTAAAGCAGATAGTCCAGGACCATGTCCAGTAAGGTTTTGAATATCTCCAGGGATGGAGGGGCCAGCCACCATCACAGTAATGTTTCTTGATGTTCAGACAGGAGCTCCAGTGTTGTAGTTTGTGCCCATCGCCTCTTGCCCTGTCACAGGGCACCACTGAAAAGGCTCCATCTTCTTCATTCCCTCCATTCAGGTACTCGTCCACACTGATGAGATCCCCCTGAGCCTTCTCCTCTCCAGGCTAAACAGGCCCAGCTCTCTCAGCCTCTCTTCATAGAGGAGATGCTCCAGCCCCCTCACTGTCTTTGTGGCCCTGTGCTGGACTTGCTCCAATATGTCCACATCTCTCGTACTGGGGAACTCAGAAATGAACCCAACACTGCTGGTGTGGACTCACCAGTACCAAGCAAAGGGGAAGAATCACCTCCCTCAACCCACAGGCAACACTTCTCTTCACGCAGCTCAGGAAGCCATTTCCTCATATTCTATTCAGTTCAGACTAGAACTGAAGGTCTTCTGGCTCCTTGAGACCAACCACAAGGGCTCAAAAGTTCCTCAGATAAAGCAAACAAAAATAAAAAGAATTTGTCTCTGCAATGGACCATGCAGGTCTTGGTACTTGACCTACTAAAATATCTTTTGGCTACTCACTCCCACCTGCACTTGAATTAGGCATGGTCCAGCTATACCCTGTGGAAAATTATATGCCAGTGTGATAATGACTGATGCTACAGACCAATTGGAACTGTCTCCCGTGTATAAACTAACTGTATGCAAATGGAGGAAAGGAGGGGTAATGAGAAAATGCAACACTTTAGCCTGGTGGCTGGATTAGTCACTTGGGAAATGAGACATCTGGTTCCAGTCCCTGCTCCCCTGAATGTTTAATTTTGTATACAGAGCAGCACAACAGACCTTATTTCTGAGTTATTTCTAGCCTGGTTAACAAAGCATTTTCTTCAGAGAGGGGAGATATGTGTTCAAGTGTCCTTAGATAAAAAAAGTGAGTTGAATCTGAGTCTACTAAGGCTAGCAAGATCACCCCCATCAGCAGGCTAACAGTTTAGCGTATCATCAAAAGACGTACCCAGCCACTTTGTTCCTTCCCTGTTTCACCACTTTTATAATATATATTATTTATATAACTATTAAAAAAAAAAAAAAACAACAAACACCCGACCCTAATTCCTCTTCTTCAGATGAATGTCATATTTGACATTTTTTCCAGCAGTAATTTTGAAATTTGACCTCTTCCAAACTGAGTGTGTTTGGTTTATTCATAGGAAGAGGGTCATTATATAGCTTTGGTATTTACTTATCCATTATGTTGAATCATTGGTGGACTTAATAGGATGAGCAGGAGGGACTTCCCCTTCCTGAACACTACCCTGCCTCCTACAAGCCCCTGAGTCTGACACGCACCTTTCCCTGCAGCGCCTGCCCATCCTGCCTGAAACCTTGGATTAAAGCTGGTTGGTGGTGGTGCAAAATTAGACTTGCACCCAGATATCAAAGCCTATCTGCTAGCTCTTTACACATGGCGATGAACAGGAGAGCTTGCTTCCATGCAACCTGCAATTTCCTAGAATAAAATGTAAAGAAAAAAAGAATATGTAGAGAAAATAATAGGAGTATATGCTGTTGCATCAGATCAAAAATTTATGGTAAATGCTTCAGCCTAATATTACGTGAAGTATGAGGTATAAAAAGTAATAAATCAGGGCACTTGATACAATTAAAAAATAATGTCTTTACGAACAGGCCATACATCAACAGAAACAATTTTTTAAAAATGCATATATAGTACACAGGCAGCATCTTCTTTCAGAATTATATGATTACGCATTTTATGTAGAATAAATGGTTCCGTGAAGTCTGATTCTTTCAGCTTTAAAAACCAGCACAATGAAAACCCACTTTTTCAGCCAGAGAAATGAATATTTAGGGCAAGTCTCTTCCCAAGAAACAGTCAATCATGCCTTAAAATTTTAAAACTGGCCTAAGAGATTCTGGCAGCCAAATCCCATTAAAATTTACAGGCATTTGCCACTTAACCCTGAAGCATACCATCTGTAACCGCAGCAGCGGCCCCATGTCCTCGGGGGAGGCGAAAGGCTGGGATGATGGCAGTGCAGCCACCCACGGTTCCTCCCAGCGCTTTGTGGGTGATCGCACCCACACACAGCACCTTCCTGAAAAGCATTTCACATGATCAGTTGAGGAGAAATGGGAAAGGTGACTTTTTAAATAAAAATAAAAAAGAAAGTATCTAGGTGAACTGTCGAGCCTGATGTTGACAGTGGTGATAAACAAAGCCTCTAGATAAGAAGGAAGTTTCTTATAAAATCAGACATACATTGACAAGTTAAAATTATTTTGGGTAATAGCATCCTCTAAAGATTTTGGATGCATGTTCACTTTTAATTCTTACTAATATTCTCAACAAGTTGTATTTTTACACCAAAGCCAGAATTAAGAGAAACAAGAGTTTATCGCTGGCCCAGGCAGGGCTTGATGACACCATCTAAAAGGCTGCTTAAGCCACAGAGGAAATTTCTTCTTGGCGCCTGTATGTGATTCAAATGCAGTGCACAAGGTAACCTTTCCTCACAGCAGTGAATAAGCAGGGGGGGAAAAGCATGCCCCAGCCCCCTCCCAGCACATATGCACAAAGGCTGTCTCTGCTGAGCTGCTACCACAGGAGCAATTTTTAAGTCAGTCACATCAAAACCTCTGCAGTATCCATCAAGGAATGTTATGGATGAACTCATTTTTGGTTTGTTTTCTCCCTGCCTAATTCCCACTTTAGATCATGTCCTTATATCACCTTATGCTTTCTGCACAGGAGCTGGGGCAGGGGCTGGGGCACCAGCCTTGTGAGGGGCGGCTGAGGGACCTGGGGGGGTTGGCCTGGAGAGGAGGGGGCTCAGGGGGGGCCTGATCGCTCTCTGCAGCCACCCGACAGGGGCCGTAGGCAGGGGGGGTCGGTCTCTTCTCCCGGATAACGAGCAACAGGACAAGAGGAAATGGCCTCATGTTGCACAAGGGGAGGTTTGGTTGGGTATTGGGAAAATTTCCTCATGGAAAGGGTTGTCAGGCACTGGAACAGGCTGTCCAGGGAGGTGGCGAAATCACCATCCCTGAAGGTGTTTAAAAAACATGTAGATGTGGTGCTCAGGGAGATGGTTTACTGATGGACTTTGCAGTCCTGGGCTAACAGTTGAACCTGATGATCTTAGAGGTCTTTTCCAACCTAAATGATTGTATGATTCTACCACCATCCGCAACACTAAATTCAATGGAAAACAACAAAGTAAAAGCCACGTTTATAAATTATAATCACTTCTGTGATGTAGAGATGGACTACATTAGATATTGTCATAAACATAGTTTTACAGCTTCACATAGATTGGCTGTTTTGCCTTTTCATTAGGTACTGATACTGTACCAGAATTAACAGCTAGGGGAAAGGGTTAAGAAGTTAGAAAAGTAGTCAGATAATAGGCATCTCCCCAGGGTATTCACCAAAAATCTCTTTTATAGGTAAAATATTACAAATAAATGTTTATACTTTCTAAGAATTATAAAAAAATCACCAACCAACCAATTGAAACAAACAAACAAAAAAATACCACCAGCCACACCTAAAAACCCCACAAAACAAAACCAATAATAAAAAAATAATCCTTATTTCCTTCATACAGTGAAATGAAGGTCTGGTAAATCCCTCACCATTTCACTTAATCTTAACATTATCTATAGACACCGTAAAAATTTTATAGGTATTTGTCCAGACACTGACACATCTTTACTATGTCAACAAGCTACATATTATAACAGATTATTTTTTTTATACATACTGTTTGGACTGAAAAAGTCCACTGGCTAATATGAGGGGGGAAAAAAAAAAAAAAAGAAAAAGAAAAAAGTAATTACATTTCCTAGTACTCGTGTTTGGCCTTTCCCAGGGGGTGGGGGTGGTTGGGGTGGGGGGTGTGTGTGTGTACATATTCAGTAATTTTGCAACACTTAAAGTCAATGTTACAAACCCAGACCTCCTTAACAATAATGCCTTTAAATAGTGATTTAGATATGAAAGAAACTACAGCAATGGCAAAAAACCCTTGCTTGCCAGGCCAGTGTGTCAAGAGTTTTTAACAGCTCCCTAGTGCCTTAACCCTTTTCTTGCTCCCCACGTAAGACACACTGTTTCCCTGCTCTCTTGTTTTCTAGCACTACCAGGCCTTTCTTACCTGAGGGTCTTCATAATAATTTAGCATACAGGGAGAAGCTGAAATGCAAGAGGAATAAGAACCCTGGGGGAAATTAATTTGAAACCTGAATGTTATGCAATAGGACTACCGAACAGCCAATATCATTGTAAACCAAATAAAAGCATCATTAAGTATAAAAATGGAACCATACATAAATAAGTATATTTCCATCCCACCCATGCTAGCATAGCTGAAGCTCGTCTCCACTAGAGATGTGGCTGGAAAACTCCTACAGAGAGGTCAGAGCAAAAAAAAGGAGCAAAATGATGGGAGAATTTGCTTTCAAAAAAAAATTACACATGCACAGAAATATGCCAGCTTAGACAAACGTAAACATATCCTAAAGTCATCTCAGTGCAAGAAGAAAACTTTTCATTTAAGTACTGTTGGTTTAATACTGATGATAACGAGATAAAACAAAGTAATGAAAAAAGATGGGGTTTCTTTTCTTTAATTCTTCTGAAAGGATAAAATCATAAGATAAGCAGTGAAAAAACCAAACTTTATGCATGTATATGTCAAAGTACAGTACATAAGGGGGATTCCGAACTAGATGGCAGATGCCCTGGGTCAGTTCCTCAGTGTTTCCACATTGATGACACAAGCTGCAGTCCACACTTTTGTCAGAACAAGGCAGGGGAGAGGGCAGGAATGGAAGTCAGTGATAAATCTACAAAATGTATTCACATTCAGAAACACCGACAGTAAACTTGACCTTGTGCAACAGTTTTTAAGGAGAAGAAAAAACAAGATATTCTTGCTTTATACTGTAATAAAAAATGTCAAGCTCTTACTGCAAAGTCCACTTTGAGATCTCCACACCTATACTTAGGTGTCTATAGGTATGTTAAATAAAATAGATATTGAAAAGCCATTTCTGTTGCCTAACTGTTGGTATGTGGTATTACCTAACACATCCTAAGGCAAGTGAAACAACTTCCAGGGCTTTCAGAGATGGTCTGGATCACAGGCAGCCTCACACCCTCCTATGGACACACCGATATAAAGACAGACAGACTCAATACCAGAAAGCCAATCTGTCTACATTACGCTTTCAAAGTCTTTTAGTCTTCCACGTTTGTCAGATTCAGAGGTTTTTGTAAGCATTATGTAATAAATGCATAAAGCCTTTCTACAAGGCTCATTAGTATTTTGCCAAATGGCAATAAAGCATCAAGCTGTCCTTTCAGTTCAGTCTTCCACTGACAGAGAAGCTACCAAGAGAGGTCAAGTAGTATCAATTTATATCTGAATTACAGCTTAAAGAGCCGCAGACACATTGTACAAATCATTTCAGCTAACCTTCACCAGAAATAGCAAAATAGTAGTATTTTCTAATGAAACTTCAAATCAGCAGTGATTGCTCTCAGATAACTTGCAATTTCCCAGATAATTCATCACTGTGCCCAGCTCCAAACACTAAAGAGTAGCAGCTTTCTCAATTACACATCATTGCTTGCTATTTTCTTTTGTTGGTTGTTTGGGGTTTTTTGGTGTGTTGGTTTCCCTGATTATTACCTGATATTCAGCACTAGGGACTTTGCATAACTTTTCATGCAAAAAACCTTCAATGTAATATTAATAACTACTAAATTAATATAAGACAATGTGTTACCATAGCTAAATAGTCCATTTTTAATTATGTAAGAGCCTCTCTATAAACTAGAAAATATTTATTTTAAAAACAGTTTGCAGTACTACTATAACTTTGCTACAGTAATCAAAAAAAACCATCGTAACTCTAACATGCTTTCAGACAAAGTAGATCCACTAGGTTAGAAATGTTTAAATCTTATTACGGTAATTTCTAAGTTTTCATGTGACTTTTTTTTTTAATCAGTATTCTCTGCAACTTTTTGTTCCATTGAAAACTAATGGGAGGCTCATTCTGGAAATAAAGAAAGCATAGGACTGGATTAGCATTTAAGTGTTAAATAGGGTATACAGTTGAGAAAAGTTTACAGAATTGCAAGTGCAATTGCTCCATGCTGCTGCTTCAGGAAAAGAAGAGGGGAAAAAATATGAAAAACAGAAGAAGGAAAAATATAAGTAAATAGTTAATAAGAGTAACATTTGCACTGCTATCTGCTAGCAGGCTTAAGAGTAGTGCCTCCTCCTGCTCCTACTTCCCCACTTATTTAGAACTATACTACTATCTAGACTTTCCCAAATGCCAGCACTTAGTTTCCACGGGCATTATTCCCACCCACTTTAGTGCCTTCTACAGGCGTTAAACCAAACCTGAACGCTGCAGGAAATTCTTTGAAAACAGACTGCACAGCACACAGGACCTTGAAACCAATGCCATCACACCACAGACGCACAAAACACAAAGTTGTAACCAAGAAATGCAGCCAGCTGGGAAGAACAGAAAACGCGAAGTGTGGATCATAGTACAATCAACTCCGCATAGCGGAGCTGGCATTTCTCTTGTGCTCCTACATATACTCGAAATAAAAGCATGAGTGTTTAATACCATTTGCTGTAAGTGAGGGGAGCTTCTACAGACAAAAGGGCTACACTACTTACAAATATCTTTTTTTTTTTTTCTTCATTTATGAGATGAATTAAGTCTGTAAGTGTTTTAGCTAAATAGTTTATAACTTCAAATTATGCTGAATTTGGTGGCCCAGAATACCTGATGGCATGTGCCCTCATGGGGAGCACTTTGCCATATGGTGTCCAGCACAAGAAGTCAGCTGCGTGCAAGTGTAGCATCCCTCTCCTCCCAAGATCTGGGCTGAGAGCTCATAATGAACAGGAAATGCATCAGGTTGAGCAACCAAAGGAGGAAATGTTTTAAAAAAGAAGAGGTTACCCTGTGTTTTGTCAAACAGCTTTCAGTGAAAAAAAAAAAAGGTAGAAAGAGGAAAACCTTAACTCCAAATACTTACATCAGATGTTTCAAATTGATTCTACCTGCTCTATGCTTATATGAAATGAAATTATACTTGACACTTTTTTTTTTTTTAAAGGAACAGATGTTCACAGGAGTTATACCCATATCATGTCGGAAGTATATATCTTAATGAAAATATTATATAAAAACAGACTGGATTGTGATGTTCTACGGCTTTTGTAGCTGGAGTGCAGACAACATCTGTTCCTTTATTTAAACAGAAATACTTCTTCCCTGCCCTCAACCCCCCAATTTTTCAGCACTGCAAATTATCCTGGGACTGGAAGTTCAGATTCAGTTTTTCCTTCACAGCTTACCTATCACCACCAAAGCCACCAATACTACAGGCCAAATCATTCACTCAGCTGCACCTGTTCAGCCTGAGCAAAGCTGAAGCATAAATTCACTGACTTCCGACACAGTACGTTTGTACAACGTAGAAGATTAAACACTCAAAGCTGTGTGTGAGATTGTACTGGCTCTCTTAATTTATTTCATTTTGTGGCTGTTCATCTGTTATTGCAGGACAGGAGTATATTTTACAGGGTTATTCAATACTGTTTGCAATAGCACTGAATTTTAAATACAGTATTTAATATTTGTCCATCCATTAAGTATAGGAACAAGAAGATAAGACTGACTTTCATCTACTTCCTTTCTTAGATGGTAGGTTTGATGGTGCACCAACAAAAAAATTTAATGTAACCACTTCAAGCAAATATGCTTAAAAATATTAACGTTTTTCAGTCTGCAAGGAGAAAGTAAATCATACTGTCATGAGTTCCCTTAATTTATTTGTATAGCAGAATTGTAAATGCAGCAGAAAACAGCTTACTGTAATATAAACAAAGCCTTGCACGCAGCGTTAACAGGCAGGACAAGTTTATTTAATACAACATATTACACTAAGTCATCATCGCTACCTTCAGTTTATACTTCTATGGTAACAAACTGTTACAATAAACAGAACCCTTGTGTTAAAATCCAATACAAAGTAGCAGCTCTGATCTTATTCAAATGTTACGTATTGTTTAGCTCTTTACTTTGTAGTTTTACTTACTAAAATTAGAATTATTTTGGTTATTGGAAATGATAATTTAGTTTATCTATACTAATAGTTCAGTTTAATCCAGGGTGGGCAGGAAAAGCAATGAAGCAAATAGCAATATCAGCCATCACACCAAGAAAGGCAGCGGCTGCAGGCAGGGACCTACAGGCTGCCTGGGCAGGGGAAGGCTGAGCAGAGGGGGAGGCGCCAGAGCTGGGCACCCCAAGGTGTCAAGTGGCTGCCCTGCCATCTGCTGCCAGGTGTCATCACCAGGAGGAACCACTAACCACCTGGCATGCCCAGCCTGCTTAGTAAACACATCTCAGGTGCGATCACCGATCAGCACAGCTCTGCTCCTGCAGGCACACACACACACACACCCGCCCCAGCCACCCCAACACAGGTGGTGGGTCAGCATTTACACACAGGTGCAGCCAAAAGGGAGTTTTCACCAGGGAACCAGAGTGACCACTACAGCCTAACAGACCCTGGCATGAAAGAAAACGTCCAAACCCTTCAACTGTAGGTATTACTTCCAAATTACCAGCCCTGGAGACCACAAATGAGCAACACTGCACCAGGCAGGGGCTCATGTACTGGCATGTCCCTGCCTCCCACCCTTCCCATAGGGCTCAAGAGAGCTTTTCCCAGGCCCTTCCCCCTCTCCCCTGGCTGCTCTCACCATACTCTGGATATGCCTGAAGGTGATTGCAGCAATCAGGGCACCACTGATAACACCTTGGTGGGGGGTGGTGCAGAAAGCAAGCTGCCCAAAAAGTGAAGAGTAACTCCAGCCCTCTGGGTTACAGGAGAGGCAGTCAACTAACCAAAACCATGTGAATGAGTAAAGATCGCGGCTGCAGCAGAGGTGGACAGATGGAGGAGAGGACCAGCCACCTGCTGGGTTTCCCCATACCCCAGCCACCTCCCCCCTGCCCAGGCACCCTGCAGCAGTTTGCAGCCAGGGCTGAGCCAGAGCACCAGGTAGAGATCAGCGGCTCAGCCCTCGCCTGGGGCTGGCAGAAGGAAATGAAAGTGTCCCTTCTCCAACACCATCTATGAGGACACAGTTTTAACTGCACAGCAGCATACCTCTCAAGTATTATCTCACAAATAGCAAAACAGAGCCAATTATCTTGTTTATATTTGTCTTGTGTTTTTAAACTATTTCACAGTTTCATTCTCAAAATATGATGGCTTTCTTGACGGCAGATAACACCTTTTTAGTAGAGAGAATGTATGGTTCATGCACACCTGGTTATTGCACATAGCCTGGTGCAGAAGAAAGCCTCATTCTTTAAAGTCAGACAGGCTTGTTTTGGAGTTTTCAATTGATATTTTTTTCCAAATAATATATTTCTTCAGAGGGAACTGCAAAATTTTAGTCCGTAATCAGACAAAAATAAAAGTTGTTAGTGATCGCTTTCTCATCAAGAGGGAACGTATACCTCTCCTAATTTTCTGTGAAGTATTTACAGGAAGTGCTGACCAGCAAATCAAAGATGGTTGTAACACAAATCCTGTTTCTATGTATTGTACAGTATGTACAGGACAGATATGTTTTTTCTTGGGGAAACAGCCCAGGACACAAACGGTCCCTACATCTCTCAGGGCAGCTCTCTCCCTCTCTTTGAAGCAGTTTACACGTGTCACTGGAGTCACTGTGTGGAAAAAGCAGAAGCAAGGGAAAACTTTACTTTAATCATGTTAATTATATAACATGGACAACATAATGAATGCCACCTTGGACTTTCAGAAAATCGGCTATGTCTTATTAAGCTTAATGATAAAAAGAATTATCTTTTTATCACTCTTCTCTGCAACCAACCTTCTCTGAACCAGAAAAGTTCACCAGCTGCTACAGAGAGATCAACATACAGCAGGTGCAGTGGTACAACTTTAGCTTGCAGTGCCCAGAACAACCAACACTAGTGCTTGCTTTTACTCCAGAAATGGTTGATAAGCACCAAACAGGTTGCTTACCCCACATCTGTCAGTGTATGTCAATAAAACTCATGTTGCAGGAGAGCAGGGAATTGTCACAGCAATCCTTTACTTGAAGCTTCTCAAAAAACAGAGTACGGCTACTCAGGTGGTTTTTAAAGAGGCGAAAAAGTTAGCAGTATTACAAAGTAGCAGAACAGCCTAATAGCTATGGTCTCACATAGCGGCCCAGCTGTACTACAGACCTCAAAAACAGTTCAACAGCGCTTGTTGAGAATAATCTGTGGAGTTTCGATAAACTGATTTTAAGTCAGTACTTCCTAGAGTGTTTCATACTATCTCAATACACTTTTGTTTTTCTATTTCCTTAACAGTGAACATTCAACCAGTATTGTGCATTGTTGCCACAAAGGCATGCAAAACTAGAAAAAAAAAAGTATCATAGAGTTCCAGTATCCCCATTGCCAGGGAATAACAGAACTGCTCTTGGTTGCAGACATTGCAAAACTTTGTGCAAAAAAAGTCAAACTTTCAAGAGACACTGGGACTAGAGGGTAATTACAGATACAAACACCATACCACTGGGTAAATAAGATCCTGAACTTGCAGCTTGTCAATAGAAAAGTATACTCCCTTATTGTCTAGTACATACAGTCACCATGTTTGTATAGAAAGATGTTTTCCTTATTTTTTCCTAGGAGGCAAGGCAAGGAGCCCTAGATACCTTGCTCTTGTGGAGACAAGTTAGCCTCCTTTATCATACTTCAGATAATCAAATGCATTTGGACGCTGTTGTCTCCAGCTTTTTAGAGAAAGGGCAAAATATTACAGGTTTGTTATATTTCTGTAAGTTTCAGCATGAAAAAGGAAGCACTTAAATTTTGCTCTTGCATTAGAACTGCAGTCCCAAGTAATCAAGTTTATCTGCAACAGGAGCTCTGACAACATCTTTCATAAAAAAAAAAGTCTACTGAAAAGACACTTCTCCAAAATAACAAAACCAATTCATCTTTAATTCCTTTTTTCTTTGCATGCTCACCTGCCAGCACTTTTCATCCATTTATAACAAAACTATTTTTGGGATAGGACCCAGTATCTGGACATGGACCTAAACTTATCAGGTATTTGCAAAGGTCCCCAGAACATTCTACAGATGATGTGGTAAATAATTTTTTTACATGCGGTTTAAAAATGAAGCTATGCTAACCTAACAACCAGGCCCAGAAAAGTAATAAAGGAGTTAGACATTTGTTTTGACAAAAAAAAATGCTGCTTCTTAAAACACCCTCCTGAAGAAAGAACTGATTGTTGCCCTTCCACTATCACATAAAAGTCTTATATTTTCCATAAACACATTTGTGCTAAATGCTTGGGACAATGAGCAGCTGAAACATAATTACAAAGGAATTAGTCCTGCAAAGGGTGCAATGCATCCATAGCCTTGTTTCTCAGGGAGGGTGCTGTGCAGCTCCAAGAGCACAGGGAGAAAGCAAAACAAGCAAATCCTTTTTGCAACCACTAACAAGCTTTTCCGTGCCTCACTGAAACCCAAAGGCTGCCCTTAAACAGGCTCTGTGAAAGACGCACTGTATCCGTGGCTGGTGCTTCTACAGCGCGTTCATGAGGTTCCTTTCCAAGGAAGGATCAAAGCCCCCCTTCCCTGTTGTGCTGCCCCGTTCTCCCCAAATACAAGCTCATGCGAGGAGTTTGGCCTAAAACAAGCCCCATGCCAGCCTTGCTTACCTCAGTTTCCACTACATGCCCAACAGGATCGCCAAACTAAGCTACTCACAGAAACTCAAGTTAAAGAAAGAAAGTAAAGGTTTTAACTAAACAATTCTCCCAAAATCAGAAAACCATACAATATACTTTGTGATCAGTTCTCGACTTTCAATCCTGATTTAAGTGAAACAAGAACACCAAACACACAGCTGTAACACACACACACACTAGTTTGGAAAAAGTCAGCCAACCATACAGGTCACAGATCACTTGTACAGCTTTCCAGGTTCAAGGATTTACTTTTATCAGGATAGTGACTGTACCTATTTTGTTTAAACAGTCAACGCCACTAAGTTGTTGCTATGACTACAAGGCAATCTCCTTTGTTAGTCACACAAACAATTTTAAACCAGTCTTCATTGTTCAGTTTCTAAAGGCCCTTAAAAATCTGTGCCTTACCACTTACTCAAATACATAGAAGAACGTAACCAAAATGTACAATCAACTGTGGTCCCTAAAATGAACAGCAGGGCTCCTATTGGCCACAGTCAGTCCCATTTATCTTACCTGCTATGGCATGAAGGGAAGGTGGCTGTTACTGGAAATAATGTATGAGGAAGAAAACACAGTCTTAACAAGATTAAAAGCAATGACTTAGAGCTTAATTTTAAGATCTTGCTAACTTTGTGCTTCCTGCCCTTCTTTTTTCTATGGTTACAATACCAGAGGAAAGACTCCTGTGCTATATTAAAGTACTGACTTGGGAACAATCATTCCCAAATTGTGGTTCCAGCTCCAATACTCACATTCTGCAGCAGGGCAATTCAATTAACCTTCCTCTGTATTTGCTTACCTTCCTGTGTAATGGGGATAATATCTGCAGAAAAGGGCTCTATAAAGCTTAATCTTTATAAAGGTCTTAAGATGAAATGGAAGTGTGCCATACAAAATAAAACATGCACAAATAAAAAGTGCATAAATAAGCCACTTTATACTAGAGCTAGTTGGAAAAAAACTACAATCAAGCAATTATGCACCAGAGAATGCTGTTTTATTGAAATCAAAATGCTTTGCAAAAACCGCATTCACCGTGCTGGCATTTGATTTCAAAAGATTTCTTTTTTGACAGTTTTTGAAGTGTGTGTGTGGGTTCATTTGTAATCTGAATTAAAAAAAAAAAGGAAAAAAAAGCCACCCAATATTTCAAAGTACTCCATAAAATGGCTTTTATTTCTAATATTTATTTTTTAAATACTGATATGCATTACATACTTGGGAAATTTTTCCTCAAAAACTTTTAACTTTCCTTTAAAACCCTTTGTTTTCTTCCAAAGTAACTTTTGAATAAAGTTCTTTATAATCTGAACACATAAAATACTTAAAGTTTAAGTGTTAACAACAAAATTTTCAATTACATGCTGCCACAACTTTGAGTAGGAAGCAGGGGGAGGGCCAACAAGGCAGATATCCTGGTGGGAGTCCGTTGTAGACCACCCAACCTGGATGAAGAGACAGATGAAACATTCTACAAGCAGCTGGGAGAAGTCTCAAGATTGCTAGCCTTTGTCCTCCTGGGGGACTTCAACCTACCAGATGTCCGCTGGAAACACAACACAGCAGAGAGGAAACAGTCTGGGAGGTTCCTGGAGTGTGTGGAAGATAATTCCCTGGCACAGCTGGTCGGTGAGCCAGCCAGGGGAGATGCCCTGCTGGACCTGCTGTTTTCAAACAGCAAAGGACTGGTGGGTGATGTGGTGGTCAGAGGATGTCTTGGGCATAGCAATCATGAGATGACAACGAGTTTTCTGGTTTTGGAGAGGTAAGGAGAGCGGTCACCAGAACTGCTACCTTGGACTTCCAAGGAACTGACTTTGGCCTGTTTAAGAGCCTGGCTGACAGAGTCCCTTGGGAGATAGCCCTGAAGGGCCAAGGGGTCCAAGAAGGCTGGACATTCTTCAAGAAGGTAGTCTTAAAAGGGTGTAAGAGCAGGCTGTCCCCATGTGCCAAAAGACAAGCTGGTGGGGAAGACCACCGGCCTGGCTGAACAGAGAGCTTTGGCTGGAACTCAGGGAAAAAGGAGAGCTTACCAGCTTTGGAAGAAGGGGCAGGCAACTCTGGAGGACTACAAGGATGTCATAAGGTTATGCAGGGCAAAGATTCGAAAGTCAAAAGCCCAGCTAGAACTCAGGCTGGCCACTACCATAAGAGATAACAACAAATGTTTTTACAAATATGTTAGAAACAAACGGATGCCCAAGAATAACCTCCATCCTTTATTGGATGTGGTGGGGAACATTGCCACAAAGGATGAGGAAAAGGCCGAGGTACTTTAACGCTTTCTTTGCCTCATTCTTTAATAGCAAGACCCGTTACCCTCAGGGCACTCAGCTCCCTCAGCTGGAAGCCAGGGACGAGGAGGAGCAGAATGGAGTCCCCACAGTCCAGGAGGAAACTGTTAGTGACCTGCTGCTCCACTTAAACATGCAGAAGTCTGTGGGACTGGATGGGATCCACTGAGGGTACTGAGGGAGCTGGACAAACCACTCCATTGTTTATCGGCAGGCCTGGCAAACTGGAGAGGTCCCAGAAGAATGGAAATTAGCTAATGTAATGCTCATCTACAGGAAGGGCAGGAAGGAGGAGCTGGGGAACTGCAGGCCTGTCAGCCTGACCTCGGTGCCAGGAGCAGATCAGCCTGAGCCATCACGTGGCATGTGCAGGACAACCGGGAGATCAGGCCCAGCCAGCATGGGGCTATGAAAGGCAGGTCCTGCTTGAAAAGCCTGATCCCCTTCTATGACAAGATGACCCACTTAGTAGATGAGGGAAAGGCTGTGGATGTTGTCTGTTGGACCTTAGACACTGTTACCCACAGCATTCTCCTGGTAGAAAATGGCTGCTCATGGCTCGGATGGGTGTTATCTATGCTGGGCAAAAACCTGGCTGGATGGCCAAGTCTGAAGAGTGGTGGTGAATGGAGTTACATCCCACTGGTGGCCACTCACAAGTGGTGTTCCCCAGGGCTCAGTGCTGGGGCCAGACCTGTTTAATCTCTTTATCAACAATCTGGAAGAGGAAATCAAGTGCACCCTCATAAGTTTTCAGATGATGCCAAGTTGGCAGGAGTGTTGATCTGCCTGAGGGCAGGAGGCTCTGTAGAGGGGTCTGGACAGGCTGTACCGAAGGGCCGAGGCCAGTTGTATGAGGGTCAGCCAGGCTCAGTGCCGGGTCCTGCACGTGGGTCACAGCAACCCCACACAGCACTACAGGCTGGGGCAGGGGGCTGGGAACCGCCTGGTGGGAAAGGGCCTGGGGGTGCTGGTCAGGAGCCGGCTGAACAGGAGCCAGCAGTGTGCCCAGGTGGCCAACAGCCCCCTGGCTTGTAGCAGACACGGCGTGGCCAGCAGGACCAGGGCAGTGCCCGTCCCCCTACGCTGGGCACCGGTGAGGCCGCCCCTGGACCCCTGTGTTCAGCTTTGGGCCCCTCACTGCAGGGGGGCGTGGAGGGGCTGGAGCGTGTCCAGAGCCGGGCAGGGGGCTGGGGCAGGGGCTGGGGCACCAGCCTTGTGAGGGGCGGCTGAGGGACCTGGGGGGGTTGGCCTGGAGAGGAGGGGGCTCAGGGGGGGCCTGATCGCTCTCCGCAGCCGCCTGACAGGGGCCGTAGGGAGGGGGGGGCAGTCTCTTCTCCTAGATAACAAGTGGGTTAACAGTTGAATTCAGTGATCTTAAAAGGTCTTTTCCAACCTAAGTGATTCTATAATTTTAACTTGATATGACTCCTCTAAAGTCAGTGTGTGTCTTTATATTTAATTAAAACTATTCTTAATAAGCTTTAAAATATTTTCACTATATATTAGGAAATTGTTCATTAAATTTAACACACTGATGAATCCAAAGAACTTGATGTTGAATTAAGCCCTATTCCCCAGGTTAGAGTTAGTGGCTTTTTATTTTACATTCTTTCTAAAAATACTATGTAACCTGAATTCACACTAAATATTGTAAATTTTTCTGCCTCTGTAGATCATTAATTTTTCTGAAAAATAGCCTTTGGAAATCTAACTACTATAGTAAGTTTTACTAATCCCCAGGGGCCCCCCCTCCACCCCCCCTAGTTATTTTTTTCTATAGATACAAACTGAATTGGGTGTAAGGAAGAGAGACAGTGAAGCCTTATGAAGTCCTTCACAAATTATACAGAGTTATATCAGACTTCTGCAACCCATCATATTTTTGTTTTTACTGAAATATGCATGATTATTGCACCCTGAAGCGCACTTAAAAATATAATGATATATGGGTTTGCAATAGAGTTCCTCCACAGGGGACACCTATTTTAAGCAAGATGCTTAACCAATCTGCTTTTTCCTATCATTTAGCAAAGATTTGTATGCTTGGTCTGTTGTGGTAGTTAGGCCCAGATCAACAAATGGGCTAGAAGAAATACAGTTACACAGGCTGAGAGGAGCAGCCTTCAAATATCCTGCCTCGTCCCTGAGTCCCAATGGGGTTCAGATTTTCACAAGTGTCCTTAAATGCCAAACCTGTGATTCCCTACATGCCTTATTTGTCCTTTAACGTCAAGAGAGTCTCCTGTCTTAACTCCGCACAGATCTTCAAACTGTCCACCAGACTGAGTTCTCCCAATACCTTACAAGCACCTACATGCTTCTTTTAATTGGGGTGGGGGTTGAGGGTTGGTGAAGAAAAAAGAAAGCGCAGGTTGGATGGAGACAGAGAAGAGAGGTGATAGAGTGATACCCCATCCCAACTAAAGGAATTGCCTGACACTACATGAGGGTCCCTCAGGCAGGGATGGGTACCAAGCTTTCCCCTTTCTCCTGTATGTAAGCACACTGAGGGGCTCAATCAAATGCTTGCCTGCTCCTAATTACAGAAGTCTTACTCTCAAGATCTCAACAGCTGCTACTTCCATTCCAGTGTAGGATGGAAAGGTTTGAGGGTCTTTAAAATTTAATTTCAGCTACAAAGTTTGAAGAATGCAAAAACCTCCAATCATTACTTGTAACACAACAGAAGTACCCACCTAT
The DNA here is from genome assembly GCF_023634085.1 of Falco cherrug. Taxonomy (NCBI): domain Eukaryota; kingdom Metazoa; phylum Chordata; class Aves; order Falconiformes; family Falconidae; genus Falco; species Falco cherrug. The sequence goes on along the minus strand of NC_073702.1, from coordinate 84,081,447 downwards.
TTCCAAACAACCCAACAGCTGCTTCCATGCCATAAACACATGAGACTCATCAATAAAAGACCCATCAAATCCTTTTAGTGAAAATATGAATTAAAACTGGTTTGAATTAAATTTTTGGCATCACCTGCACACACACATCTACCTACCGTTTAGGATTGTATTTAGTCTAACAAGATGCACTTTAAGCCATGCAAAAGTAAATTTTAAAGATTTAAAAATTTAATCTTAAACAAAGTTTCCTTACAGACACAGGCCACTCCAACTATTTAAATCAAGTACACAAAGCTTTATTTTCTAATTATCCAAGATCAGTGACTCAGGAGATCAACATGTTCTCCAAGGTAGAAACACTCTGCATGACAGAGTTTAAAAAAAAAAAAAAAAAACAAACCAAACAAAAAAAACCCACACAACAAAAAAGTTATTCGAAGTCCAAAAGCAATTCCAAAAGACCTTTGACATAAATTTGCCTCCTCATAGCTTACTCAGATGCTGCATGTCTGGTAACACACAGTCACCAACCAAGTGCATGTTTTCCGCTCCTTCCATACTCAAGGGAAAAAAAAAAAAAAAAAAAAGAGCTCAGCTGAACTATAGTAACTCACTAAGACACAGTACTTGGGCCAAATATTTGGGTCCTACAAAGCAGTAAAATCTAATTTATTTTTTTGTTTAATAAACATTGTTATTTTGCCACCTGCTCAATTAGATCAGAAGACCAACAAGAAAATAAAAGTTCCTCACTCTTGCCAGGAAGCATGACTGGATGGAAAGGTTTAGGGAGATGTAATCGCCAACACTAATGAATTAATGAATACCCTTCAGGCTATTTTTAAAAATCAATATTAAGCACTAGTCATGTTTTTAACACAACAATCCAGAGTTTGCTTTTTGTTTGGTTCTGCTTACCCTCTCCAACACAGACAGACCTTGCTATTCCTGGAGATTAAGTCTGTATCCTTCTACTCAGCACCAACAGATGATCAGGCTTCTCTTACCAGACATCCAGAAATGCAGGCTCAAGAGTCTGTTAAGCAACTGTTTGGTTTTGTGATCCTCTGGAAAGCAGGACATGCACACATGTCCAAAAACTTAGAACCTACCCAGAAGCCCCAATAGCCAGCATGCACAAACTGAGGTCAAAACATTTTATTTCCCTTTCCTTTAACAAGGCTAAAATAAGATCCATATTAAGAATTCCAATTTTTTATGAATAAGACATTATTAAGCTATAAAATAAAACATCACGATTTTGTAATAAATTTCAGTTTCTACAATTGGGAGATAATTTTGAAACAACAGCTATTATTTAAAGCAAATGTAGGTCAGAAGCCTTCTTCACAAAACTCAGTAAGAAGCCAGGAGAAATCTACATGGAATTATTAATTTTATTGTCAAGAGGCACAGATCAGCTGCAGAGTTCCCTTGCAATAAGCACTTCTGGGCACACAGCACCACCAACTCCTACCCTGTTTGCCTGCTGCAGTCATTACAAGACATCTTACTATTGCTTTGGTTTGGCCTTTTCTAAAAATGAAATAGTAAATGCAACCTCCTTTCCTCATACCCTCATACCTAGGGAGAAATTTCAGTGGTAATGATATAAGTAGTAATGAAATTCATCAATACCTTATTTTTCTGTTGACTTCTGCTGGTGATTTTTGGAACACAGCCAATGTAGCCAACATCTTCCCTGCTACTTCAGGAGAGCAGAAGGAACTTCCAGTTTGCCTCTTGCCCTTTTCCCAGATAACACAAATGTGAACTTGTGAAAGTTGGATGGTGTGGCAAAGTTCCAATACTTTTTCTTCTACTGGAGAGCTGGAAAATTATTGGTGCTTCTGTGATTCATACCAAGGAGGTATACATCAACTTTTACCAAACAATTTAGATACACATTGTTTCTGACGCTGCAACTGTATTCATAGCTTTGTGTCTTATATTTGCATGCCTCAGACAGCACTTTTACTAAGTGGTGACAGAGTAATGCAGAGATAGACCCCCTGGGACGAAACTGCAATGCCGCTGTCAAACCACAGGCACAGGAAGGCGGACCTCATGAAGGAGGGAACGGGTCCTGTGTGCACTGCTGAGAACTCAGCCTCCAGACAGCCTCACAGCAGCAGCACAGCAGGGACTGACTCTGGAAAACCTCTGGTCACAAAAAAAAAAAAAAAAAAAACCCACACACACAACCACGTGACCTTATATGCAACTTTTCCTGATCAGAGCACCATCCTAATGCATCCATATTTCCCTCTACAGTGAAGCTGAAGACATTTAATACTTCTTCTGCTTGGCTGCCCTGTTATCCCCCAGCCCCTTCCTACGGTCTAGGACTGCTGGATTTTGAAATAGCCCTTTCACCATTACATGCATATCGTTTGTAGCTATGAACGTTTAACCGAATGGATCTTTGGTCACGGTACATTTATTATTTTACTTTTTCTCTGTGGTGCAATGTCACTGAATTCATTCAATTGGGTTGGGTTTTTTTGTTTCTTTGTTTTAAAATTTACTTTTATATGAAACATTCTTACTTACAGAATCAGATGTCACCAGATAGTAGTCTTCCGATACTTAAAGGGGGCCCTACAAGAATGCTGGAGAGGGACTTTTTACAAGGGCATGTAATGATAGGACAAGGGGTAATGGCTTTAAACTGAAAGAAGGTAGATTTAGAGTAGACATTAGGAAGAAGTTCTTTACTGTGAGGGTGGCAAGACCCTATTAACAGGCTGCCCAGAGAAGTTCTGGAAGCCCCATCCCTGGCAGTGTCCAAGGCCAGGCTGGATGGGGCTGTGAGCAACCTGGTCTAGTGGCAGGTGTCCCTGCCCATGGCAGCGGGGTTGGAACTAGATGGTCTTTAAAGGTCCTTTGCAACCCAGACTGGTCTATGATTTATGAAAATAGAGAAGGGACTAGGTAGGCTTCTGATGTTTTCTCCAGCATTAAACTGCTGTATATATTCACACTATTGTTGTCTCCACCTGCTTTCAGCTACCAAGTGTACTGCTTTCTCTGTCAACTACAAATGTGATTTAGCTACTACACCACCTAGCTTTTACTTATGCTCACATATGAGTAGGTTTTACCTTCAATTGTTACAATTTTGGCTATCTAACAATTTCAGTGTCAAATATACAAGCAACATCCATGTTCCATCATGCTCAAGGAAATTAGTCCAGCTAGGGGATGTAGTAGTTTATTAAACAAATAGTTTTGCAGGATATATATACTTCTGGGGTTTTTTTTCCCCCCCCCCCCCCCGGTACATTATGTTCTTTCCTGTTCAGTTTTGTGAGAAGCATAACCATCCTACAAATTCAGTCTCTCTGTCAAAAGAGAAAAATACTGCTTATGCCAGTAGGCGTGCCTCTCTGCTCCATGCTTTGCACTGCTCCTTACAAGCAAACTGTTTGCATCGTGGAGATTCCTCTGAAGACTTTTTCCCTTGTCTTGCTTCCATTTGTTTCTTTGAGTTAGATGCTATATACGTTTTGGATTTGAAGTCAGATAATGCCATTATGTCAGAAATCTATCGTTGTTGTCAGAAATCTAGAATATTCTTACTGTACTCTCCCCCTAAATGGAGACTGGGATTTCCTTTTTTCAGACTGGTTCTCTGACATCACCACATTCAGGCATCACCACAGAGGTTGTACTCTGATGCTTTGCTATCCCATTTTTTATCAGTTTCAAATACACAAAGTCAAGCAGATCTCCGAGGCTTACCTGAAGCTAATAGCACAAATATTTTGACTGCTATTTTACTCATATTTCTGTAATAAACTGACATATTATTTGTTGTTCTCTCCTTAATTGCACACAAGCAAACAGCTATTGGCTTACAAAACACAAATAGATACCACCTTCCTGAAGATGTTCCCTTTCAGTAATTCTACTTGTCTTTATGAAGCAGCATATGGCTGAAAGCACTATGTGATGAAAGAGTAGGGCTAAAGTTTCAAAAAAGTTATTTTTTTACTGAAATCCATTACTATTCTGTTTATAGATAGAAGTGCTGAAACAAAATAGGCGGCTCTATTACTAAGAATTCTTTAATATAGCAAGCAGGATGAGGAGGAGAGGGGAGACATGCCCACAAAGTTCTAATAAGAAAATGCTTAGTGCACAGGGGCAGGACTACTGCATATGCTATTACAGTTTTCATAATAAACGCTCATCCCACACTGTTCGTTTCATATGGTGGATCAGTAGGACATGAACACACGATCTTTTACATCTCTCTCTGCCTCCATGGTAATGGAGAAGCTGCAAGAGGAATAGACAGTGCGGCTGGCTGTACCATGGACTCCTGAAGATGCTCATAGTTAGCAGCTAGCATAGGATTTTATTTTTTTTTCTTCCCCTTAAGACAACCTTTCTGCCCACACTTTGCTGTGCCACAGAAAACATTTGTAACATTGTTTGTATTACCCCAGGACAATGGCAGCCTCAATATCGTACTTCCCGAGTTACTTGCTCACCTCTGAAGCAAAAGTGTGCCCTACTAAGGGTGTCAGATGTAAACAGATTCCGCTGAATACATATTTTGCACATTCATGCCAGAAGTATTATGAGATCAAAGTGTGATAAACAGCTGAGATCTGAACCATTTCAAACGCTCGCTAAAATGACTGAGTATAGCATTAAATATATACAAAATGCTAGTTATGTCCACATTAAAAATGACACCAGAGGCTTGGATCAACAGGGATTGTGAACTGCCTAGACCAAGCAACCACAGTTTTCAGAAGAGAGACAAGAGCACCCAGTCTCCTGGCTCCCAGCCCATCCCACCTTCTATTTACTAAAAGCTTTTATGCTAAGGAGGGAATGAATTACCTCCCCCCATTTTTTTAAATGACAGTATATCACCATAGATAAGTGACACTTAGCATAACAACCAGGCCAACAATATTTTGTTACTTTTTGGTTTGGAGCCAAGGACAGAATAAGTGAGAAAGCAGAGATGCCACCTGCAGGTATGCAACAAATACGGGAAAATAAAGAGTTGATAGCAGCTGCAGCAGCACCACAGACCTAAAGATTTTGAAGTCACAAATAGAAGATTTGCAGAGACAGTCAAGTACAGATCAACTGGGTTCTACGAAGTTCATGGGAGTAGCAAATGTTTGGGAGGTGGGAGCATCCTGCAGTTCAAAGCACCTTCACAGAACTCAAGTGGAAACTTTAGTTTCAAAGCTGTTTTACTTAGGAGGAATGCAGAGTACTTCAGAAAGTTCTGAGACTTTTGATATTCTGCCTTACTACCATTCAAATCCATGACAGAAAATTTTGTTCAACATCTCACCATGCAAGAACTTTAAGAAATTCATGGTACAGTCAAACAGTCAGTCAGCCAGAAGAAAAAAAAAAAAAAGCAAGCAACAAAAAAAAGCACATAAAAGACCCAAGACAATGGTTAGCAGGAAAAGATTTAACAGAAGATAATACAAAAATAAGTTCTTTGTCCACACACATGTACTGACCTCAGGAAATGCACTGTATGTGAGGTAGAAGAGAAAAAAAATATTCTAAATTTCAAAATCCAGTGGAAGACTACTTTCAATAAATAAAGATTTTCCTGGACTAAAGCCAGCCAAACAAACAGCTCACAGAGATTAATAGGACAGTGGTAGAACAAACCATGATGTGCACACTGGCACACAAACCCTCCCTTCCACAGGGTGGAAGGGTATAAAAAAGAAGAGTACTAATAATACTGCTGTGTGATCAGTGCTAAATGTTAACAGCCTCAATCGTCTGTCTTTTAACGTAACAGGATTTCTATTGTACTAACACATTCAAAACAGCTACTGAATTAATGTTACCTGAATTAATTTTTGATTCCTTAGTTTTAGAAAATAACTTGAATGATATAACGGAGACAGAACTGACAGCTGCATTTTGATGTTTTCTTTTCAGTTGTCCAGAGGCCACCCATCTATTCTGCTGAATAGGACACTGATGCAGGTAAAGAGAGGTTTTCCTCTTGAAGAGCTCAATCTCTCTCTCTCATTAGAGAAATTGTAAGGAGGTGGCCCTTCCCACCTGTTCAGGGTTGAATGAAGAGTCCCTGGCAGTATTTGTGCACATGCAGTGGGGAAAATAAAGGTATCACTTGGGGATACAGACGAAGATAGATCTCCCTCTACTCTGCGGCTCCCATTTAAGGTTGTTGTGATGAGGAGAAGGACCAGCAGTGGTTTGGAAAGTTTAACTATGAAAACCAACGCAAAACCCCACACAACTACCACTAATAACCAACATTATTGAAAGAATCTTTAGGCGTGTAGTTTACTGCTAGGGTAATACCAGAAGCAACTGAAACATCAGCATTTTTAATTAAATCTCATTAGTTGTTTGTTGTTTTTATACATATCTATATTTTTTTTGTGGTCTTAAAGCACAAGGGTTCTTTTCTGAATCATCTTTAAGTGAACAGAAATTTAAGCCTTACACAACTTGAATCCTTACTTAAGCATTACTATACAAATCAATCAGTTTCTTGGAAGGAAACTTTAATAACCAGAAGATGTTAAATTTAGTGTAAGCTGAAAGAGTGATTCCCCCAGAGCTCTCCCAAACAACTAGCATACCAAGGTTAATGTGCCATTACCTTCAACTCTTCTGAACAGTGGCAACAGGCATTTAGACTAGTGTCTTCATTAAGTCTTCCTTTGTATTACCATTCAATGAAAAAAAATCAAACACTATAGAGAGGTATTTCTGCAACACAATTTGTTAAAATAGGAGAAAAGGGGCACATGAATTTCGGAAGATGCATTTTATTGGTTTGAAATGTCATCTGAAAAATGTTTCCTCACATTAAATGGCACTTTTCAGGTTTCTGTTCTAACAGTTGAAGTTAGCACAAAACCAAAATGCACTACAAAGTAAATTCTGAGAGCATAATTTCCATGAGATATTACTTTATAAGAAATACTCTGAGTAATTCCCTTTAATGAGAAGTACTCAAAAGGCTTATTAAACAATAGTGAATGTCACTTTTTAGAAACATCTCAGTGCATATTGTGCAGACAAAAATGCAAATTTTTACCGTTTCTGAAAAACGCTTTTTAATAATGCTCAAATAGGAGGATTTTTAGTATCATTTTCAAGATATAAAGCCAAGGCAAAAAAGAAATACAGACTTAAACTGAATCAAAGTTTTCCAGATGAGGGTGTATTTTTTTTTTTCTATTTTGTGACAACAGTAGCAATTGTTCTATAGAATTCAACCATGTGTCATGAGGACATAATCAGAATGTAAGTGGTCTGTGACCAGACAGATACTGGAGGCACTATCTTTTAGTGTGTCCAATACTGATGCTAACCAATGCACTGCAACTAGACTACATTTTAACCCCAACTACCTTGTAAGGCCATCATACAACCTCTCTGTAGACAAATCAATCGAAGAATGGTTTGGGTTGGAAAGGACCTTTAAAGGTCATCTACTCACTTTCCCTTGCAATGAGCAGGGAGATCGTCAACTAGATCAAGTTGCTCAGAGCCCCATCCAATCTGACCTTGAACTTTTCAAGGGATGGGGCATCTACCACCTCTCTGGCCAACTCGTTCCAATGTTTCACCACCCTCATCGTAAAAAATATATTCTTTAAATCTAGATTGAATATACCCTCTTTTAATTTAAAACCATTACCCCTTGTCCTACCACAAGAATAGTCAATTTAACTGTAAAACATCAAGAATGTCCCTTTGAGGTATAAGAGCACTTAATCAAACTTAAGGTCAGAAGATACTATATCTTCACAGAAATATTCTTTTCTGTTCTGTAGCTTGTAAATCTCATTTTAATAATTTAATCTGCTGTATTTAACTCTGCCACTGCTAACTTGCCAGAGCACAGTTGCCAGCACAGCACGGAGGCGTGATGAAGGAGTGCTGGGTGTTGGAGAACATTCACAGATTCTGGTAACTTGTCCCTGCTCATGCTAAAATCAGGACCTTGATCTCAGTCATCCTGCATCTGTCTGTAGCATTTGAGCAGAGAATGCTTTAATCCTTGGCTTTCTATCCTCAAAATTCCTTTGTGCTATTATGGTGTTAACTTCCAATCTTTGATTTGGTTAGCAAACTGAGCTCTGAATTTATTTTTTTTTTTCCAGAGGCATTTCTCCTAACTCCTTGTTCACGTGTTCTTTTCAATCCTTTTTCTTCCTCTTTCCCTAACACTTCTTTTCAATGCAAATACCAAAAGGCTATGCTGCCTAGGGTCAGCCTCAACAATTTGCACCAGTTTTCATATATAAATATATACACACACTGCTGTGTATATATTCCTATATATATATATATATATATTTGCATACTCTCACATAGATATAATGAAAATAAGCATATCACAAGCATTTTCTTCTACAGCACCACCTAGGGGACATGATCTCAGGTATTGGCCTTTTTGAAGTCCAAGTGTTTCAGCCTGTGATTCCCAGCCCTATGACCGGGGTCTGACTTACTCGATTTTAGGAAGGGGTTGCTTCAACTGTCTAACTCCTTTGATTTCAGTCATAGTTGTTCACTGTTTTGATAAAGCATGTATACAGCACAATCGCCAATGATTTCATCTTTGTTTTTAGATCATTAACAAAAATTATTTTAAGCTCTGAAGAGATGGACAGGCTTCTTTTTGAAGAGCCACTTTTGAGATGGCAGCCTATTCTTAATAAATTTAGTATATGCTTTACTGATAACGCAAGTTAGTGCAATAAAGTGATGAGCACATTCCCAACTTCCATTCTTCCATTCCGGGACTGCTTAAGTATTTTGTATTAGGACTCACTAGAAATAATGCATAACCTCTCCTGGAAGCAAGGAACAGAAACCGTTCCCTCCCTTCTCAACAAGGGCCAAGGGACTGCAAAAGCTGTGCTGCTTCTGCGGCCTTCCAGTCGGGACAGGTAAGGTACCTCCCAGCAAAGGAACAGCTTTCAACGTTTCAGGCTGTTACAGGGGACTGATCTTACATCTGTCTTCCTCAAGCAGGTGATGTGATCCTCAGGCTCCTCACATGGTTTCCCTTTGTGTGACCTTCCTTCCTTTCTGGGCTGACTTCCCAGCGCCAGCCTCAGCCAGCTCTTTCTGAGCCCTTATCAGGGCAGTCAGAAATCTCAGGGGTGACCAGGGCCATGTAAAGCTTTGGTGAGTCTAAAGGAGCAAAAGGAAGAAATGCTCTACTTCAATTTACCGAGAAAGGCCAACAATCAGAAACCTTCCTAGTGCTTTTGTTTTCCCTCCAGTTCATACTCATTCACTGCAGACAACATTTTTTTGTTTTTATTCCTCCCTTGCTAAACCACTTAGTACTAAGCAAGTACACAGCCTTCCACATGTTTCACTTTCCCCTGTATCATGGTGAAAAAAATTAGATTATCAAGATATTTTAAGCGTCTGCCACTTAACAAGCAAGGTATAAATTTCTTTAGACAGAGATCCTGAATTCTGTCCGAGCTGCACTTTAGGTGCTCATTTCTTCTGACACATACAGTTTCTCACTGAAGACTGAAAATGTTGACATAAAGCAGAATTATTCAAATGAGCAGTAACATTAAAATACATTTGGGTGTGTGAGGGTCTGCACACCCACCCCACCCCCTCCAAGCTGAAAGCTAAGCCCCATATCTTGCAGACTTTCTATTAGCGTGCCTTAAGTACTCTACAAAGGCAAAGAGTGAACTAATTGAACTAGTTACAGTTGAATTAATTCCAGTATGAATTTAAAAACCAAAAAAAGAAGAACTAGCTTCTGCAAAATAAGCAGTTTTATAGAAGATGGCAGAGATGTTTGACTTTGGGTCAGCTTTAATATCTGAACAAGGCAGGAGTCAACACAGGCTAACAGTGGCCACGCATTATACAGATAAAAGCCAGTATGAAAAAAACGCAGCAACTCTTACAACGTACCACAATTATTCGGACAGCGATTAAAATGTCAATCTCAACTAAACCGACCTCATTCATTTCAGTTTTTCCTGATCAAACATGCTTATTTCTTCCTCTACAAAATTTCAGAATAAGTTACAAATTTAGTTTATTCCAAGTAGTATTTCAGACCAAGCAAGCTGACTAGATTTCTATTACACAATGAACACAACTGGAGACACTAAAGAAACAAGTAAAAATTAAAAGTAACTCCTTTCCCTTCTACCCAATAAATGAAACCTCTTCTAAAGGTATCTTTAAAAGATCACCCACAAATTGAAAATATCGCTTCAAAAATTACTTCTAAAAGCACTGAATTTCAACATATTTTCAAGCAAACTTGCTATCTTTTGATACAAGCACCTTCAGAGGTAGTTCTAGATGTTGGCTATGGTATTAGTGAAGGCTTCGCTTCTAATCAGTATTTTCAAGTTTTCCAATGAATATCTGAAACTGGCATAATGATTTAATATTTCAAAGTTAATTAAGCCAATAAGCTAAAAGCATAACTTTCTAAAATATTTTTGTTCTTATTTTTCAAATATAGAGGAAAAATATGTCTTTTAAACATATTGTATTCTATTTGTCAAAAATTACATTCAGCTTTTCTAGTAATGGGAACATATATTTTAAATGAAATATTCGGTTTGAAACTAACCACCTTTTCAAGAAAAAACATTGAAAATTAAGAACAAAGTACACTAACAATTAATTTTAGATGTGTGTACATATGAGCAGATTACCATATGGCGATGTAACCTTTGTTTATGCTTTCAATAGAACAAACAAAAATAGCCTACCATAGCCAAGGAGGAAAAACAACGGCACTCATCAATTAAAAACATCTTCTAGCAAAACAACTATCAATATAAAGTAACAAAACAAGGGAGATGGGTACAGGTGAGGGAATGTTGAGGAAAAACCTCAAGGTCTTTGCTAGTGTGCATTAAGAAATGATACCACCTATCCAAAGCCAGTTTCATCTAGTCTTAAGAAGAAAGATAATAGCATATATAAATTGGACAGAAATATCTCACAGACTTTACCTCACCTGTGAATTATTTTTTTAAAACCAGCATTTTTTTTTAAGATATATGAAAACTTGAATGCTTTCATAGCATTCCAGAGTGTTTAATAAATTCATATAGATATGCAAGAAGTTGTACAGTAAAAATAAGCTAGGTACTTCACACCATGCAAAAAGATGCAACAAGTTCTCAGATGTCATAAACATAAGCTTTGGTAGGGCAACAAGAAAATACAGGTTGCACTAGGTAGATATTTGAGTGGAAGCAAGCAGTGTACACGTAATGGTATCTTTATGGAAATCAGCACTCGTGGATGTCAGTACCACACCAAAACCCCATGAGCCTGTTAGTGAGAACCATCACACAGGTGGAAACTTTGAGCTATTTGTAACCAGATATCTGATGTCATTTGCAGAGACCAGCCTTAACCCTGGACTAGCAGCAAAACTTCATTTTAGACAACTGTACCATGCCTGCAGTTTAAATGCATTGCCACCTATCCTAAACTGTCATATACCATATGTGTAGATTTTTACATGTCCTATGTATTGCCTCAGGAGCAAGTGAGGTGATCCTTGTAGTCTTTAAAGGTTCAGCTCTAGCAGAAAGCTTTATGCTTCAACCATAGCCAGTCTGCTCACAGCAACAGCATTCCTCCTACCTGCTACCATTTCATCTCAACTTATTACTAAACTAGCATAAATACGCTTATACTATAATTTAGCCCAGTTTGGGAAATACAACAAGGTATAGAAACAAAGGATTACCCATGCCATTTGTTTCATAGACAAACCTTATTGCAATGACAATACTATCAATAATTTCTCAAGTATGTATCAGTACACAATATTTGTCAATATTTGACAGTATTTGTTGAGACATGTTCTGCACAGTAAGTATATTGCTCAGATTACATGGTGCTTCATTTTTGCTCCAACTCAAATTGGTTTCTGTTAAGAATGAAAATAAACATTGTTTAAACCAGCTACGCAAAACAAAAGAATCATTCTACTGTTCACAAAAATAATTTAAGCCAATAAATCTTTAGCTCACCTGGTGCTACTTTTCACTTTTCTAAATGGTAATTAAAATAGAACTTGGAAGAAACAAGAGAATGAAGGAGAAAAGCTCCATGCCACAGAAAATTCAAACCATGTTAAGGTGGGAGTACCTTCCAAAAATTGAGTATTTTGATTCAGGCTGTTCTAGTACTGATAGTACAGCCCTAGGCTCAAAACATACTAAACTTTAATCCAGGTATTCTTGCCTTGTAGTCCATTATGGCTTCAGAGATCAACACAGCAAAGTAAAAAGGTGACTTTTGAAAAGATAAACACTTCTCTGAGGCTAATTTAGCATGATGTTAAGACAGAACTAAAAACCCACCAAAAAAACCCAAAACCAAACCTAAACACCCCACCGTTCCTCTCAGTTCTTGTGCAGATGCGCAAAACTGAAAGATTTAAGCAGTTGGAGCTGCACTAACAATGCTCATACACATGGATAGTAAGAACCACTAGCTTTACCTCTCACGGTGGTTTTTATACAAGTATCAGGAAGATTCAGTCCAACATCATAAATTTAACTGGACCCTGTTTCTATAGAGTTGAACTCATTAATTCCTATTGGTTCTTACAGAGGAAGAATTCAGCATATTTTCCTTTAGCATGCTGCTGGGAAAGGACTGGGCACAATATTTGAATCTAGTCCAGCTTAATTCATTTTGGTTAAGCACCTGATGGTCAAAACCATGTTTAACTTATTTCTCACAGATCTACACTGGCACCCCAGAAAAGGCTATTCAGTATCCGAAGTGACAAATTGGGATCGTTATGAGCTCCATATGATTGGTTTTACAACTCTCTTACCATTGATTAGTATCTCTAGTTGGCTGTTATCTCTGTAGCTGAGCAGCATACCAAACTTGACATGCAATTGCAGGTACCTTATCTTCAGTTAAATGCAAATCAAAAATAGTTGAGAAGAGGCATACCAGTAGTTACAACTGATATTTTGACAGTGAGTACAAAAGCAACATACTACACAAATTTGAAAATATAAACAAAAGGATATGTTTATAACATAATAGCACCTAAAGAGAGCTCTGGGTGAGACTACAGTTTTTCTACACCCTAGATGTACAAAGTATCTAGAGGAGACCAAAAGGCAGGTGAAGGAAAGATGACGCAAAACACCGTAGGCAGTTACCATTTTTTAGTCAAATGCTTTTCTCATTATTGGGTTCCTACCACAGAAGCCCACAGAGACTTTGAATGAAAAAGTAAAGGGTTCCAGCTCCTCAGTCTTCTCAGACAAACATTTACCCCCTCCTGCTACCTCAAGGAAATCCTAACAGTGTCTTGCAGTCATACTCATATCTGAAAGAAGCAATGAAGCTACAATGAAGTCTTACAAAAGCAGTTTGTAACCCCAAAATTGAACTTCAACTTGAAAGCTGTTTCAGTTTACATTTAAACTCTGTTTCACCCACGAAAGTTTCCATTTGTTGCTTAAAATAGCAAAGACGGAACATTTTTGTTTACTTCCACACAAGAACAAATTCCCTAAGATATCAAGGCAATGAAAAATATATGTACATGAGAGTGCTGAACAACTACTGCGATCAAATTATTCAAGTACTTTGTATATGGAATGAGGTATAGCAGGGAAAGTTTTCTGTTACATTTTTGCCTTAATGAATGCAAATTTCATATTCTTGCAAACATATAAAAAAATAAGGAAATTATCTAAGAAATGTAAGAACTGTACTTAAATTAACCTATAAGTACGCATGCATGCCCAGACTACTTAGTCTTGACTCATTCCATCATTTTAAATGTAATTATGTAGGACTCGGTGAAAAGAGCTCTCTTCCACCTACTCCCATGTGCTCGTCACTGCAAGAAAGCTATCATCTGGTCCTATGAGCAAAAAACCTCTCACATAACTGTCTGTGACAACAAGAAGGGAATCTTGAGCTTCTGAAGACATACTACATCTATGCGCATGTAATTAAAACTGCAGAAAAGAGCAGTCATCATTTATGGAAGCTCCTGTCAGACTCCTGCAATCCTGGAACAAGAAGTATGCATTGCAGGACTGAACTTACATACATGTATGTTTATGTATTTAGCCATTACTCCTGAAAGAAGGTACCAGTAAACAAACAACTTCCAAGAACATAACCTCTACTAAGATAACATGTGAAGGGTTTGGGGTTGGGTTGTTTGTGGTGTGGTTTTTTATTATTTTTTTTTTATGTGAGTTTGTCAGCAAATAATTTAGTTTACGCCTTGAAGTGACTCAACTTTTAATCCTCTCACATTGTTTCTTATATAAACACACAAGAAACTCAGAATTATAAATCTTTTGCCTTTAAATAAAACTGTGAAGCCAACAGATTTAATTAATTTGGGGGGATTAAACCTGAATTACTACTATTCAAAATTTTTTTTCTGGCAAAACAGAGACCAAATTGAATCATATTCTGTCAAACAAATACGTTACACCCAACCAGCTCGGAAAAGGCATGTAAATACAGGCTTAGGTTTGAAATAAGAGCCCATGCGCAGGATTTACAATTGTCACTCAGGCCAAACAAGATTCTCAGGGGCAGCAAAGAATCAAACTTGTGGGTTCAAACACACACTTCTGACTTCTCAAGAACACATTTAAGTTTGAGACTATACTATTGTCCTTGGCAGGGCTTCTTCCAAAGGCTTTGAAGGATTAACAGGAACATGGTACACAGAGACTGTCAGTCCCAGCTGTGCTCCTGCCCTTGCTGCACAGACCACCCAGCTACTCCTGAGGTAGCTCCAGGATTTCTGCATTTGATAGTTAAATGCTTTCAGGCAAAGTGATGGTAACTTCAGATCCCCTGAAAACACCAGGACAAAGCATGACGCTTGGAGGGCTGCTCAATGGCCTGCATGGTGACAGCAGGGCTACAGGACAGCCATCTCACAAGCCACTCGGATGAAAACTCTTCCCTTTGTGAGACACAGGCACTGGCCCCTCCCACTGAAGCTATAGCATGTGATATGAAACATATGGAGAAAGAAAACATCTGACATGCAATTAGGACAGAAAGAGTGGTGTGTGCTAAGGAAGAGGAATGTGACAGCAAGGCTGCAGTTCTTGCTCAAGTGGATGCTACCTGGGCTACACAAGATGTAACCATGACCTGCAAGCAATGAAAACCAGAAGAACTAGATGTTCAAAACTCCTTAGAACAAACGACATAATGCTATCTTGTATGGTGAATGAATGACCTATGCTAAGATAATGATATCCCCCTTCTTACCCAATGATGCTCCTACTACAGTAATGAGTTCTGTGGATGTACAGGCATTGAGCTAGGCTGCTTTAAGCACTTTTGGTCCAAAGTCTTCTCTTGAGAACACTTTTTTTGCCTGATCAGCTCATCTCTTGACCTGCAAAGATGTTCCACACTGCCCTTGGGCTAAAGAGCAAATCTACACAACCCAAAGAAAATCTGTCACTTCACTTGCGGAGAAAGCATAACAGCTCTTAAAGTATCTGTTTCGTTTCCTTTTCAGTATTCAACCTGACTGCTTTCTACAATTTAAAGTAATCTCATAGCAGAAACTCTTCCATTTGCCCCAAAAGGGGATTAGGACTTCTTGGAAATATTTTTAAAATAAACAGTTTCCTTACCCTGTTTAAACAATGACTGTTTAAGCCAGAGTCAAAATGACTCAGAGGAGTTGTACTTGTCATTGTACAATATTCAGCATGATCTACAATGTGACCATGCAGCAATGACCTATATTAATCATGGGCCAAAGCGTAATTAAGGTAAAATTAATGGCCTGTGATGGTCTGGCAACTGATGTCCATGTTCTCACCTTTTCTGTTGGCTTGCCAGACTACTGCACTTCTGGTGAAGAACTCTTCTGCAACTGGGGCCGAGCACAGGAATCCCTTTTGCACAGGCAGACTCATAAACAGACAAAAAAAAAAAAAAATGGACTCAACTTGTTTGAGCATACACAGGAATTCTTTCCACGCTGCTTACAGCATAAACTGTTTGGCAGAAGACCACTGACTAATCTACCTAATTCAAAACTGCCCTATTGTCTCTATGATCAAAATGAGCGAGAAAATTGTCTGCTGATATATTATCCTTGAGTAAGGGAGAAAACATTTCACTTCTGATCTATTTGATTTAAAACACCATGTCTTTGTATAAAGAAAGCCTACAGTCTTCCAGTATGGACCCTAATTCTGCCTTTCTTCCCCTGTACAAGAGCTCCCAAATGCCTTAATCCACAATCACGCATGCCCACTTTTTTTTTTTTTCTCCAACATACATTATTTGCTTCTCTCCTGTGACATACTGATGGTTCTGATTGCAGTTCACATTAATGGTGAAGCACCTGCTACACTGACACATAACAGTACTGGCTTACA
This sequence comes from Falco cherrug, assembly GCF_023634085.1. Classification (NCBI taxonomy): domain Eukaryota; kingdom Metazoa; phylum Chordata; class Aves; order Falconiformes; family Falconidae; genus Falco; species Falco cherrug. The sequence continues at coordinate 84,065,032 of NC_073702.1, read as the reverse complement.
TTTGTCATTGAAGAATTTTTCAGCAACCCACTTCAGGGAAACTGTTCCCTACCACAGCCTTATAGTTTAGTGAGAAATATACTGCAGCCTTAGAAATAAAAAAAAAAAAAAAAAAAAGAGCATCAAGCACAAAAGCTTTAACAGATGGCTGGGAAACTGGAAACCCACTTCCAAACTACTTCCTCTAGCTGAACACCTGGAAAAAACATCATAATTTGTCCCATCCTGTGGCAAATATCCCATGAAATTAACTAACCCTGAATAAAGCAATTTTTTGGGGGGTGGGACAGAGAAGCTTTTTATTAAAGCAGATTAGCAGTTCCATTTTTCAGAGGGCAAAAAATAAAACCCTTTGCATAAATGAGTCATTAGTAACCAGCAGTTTACAAACTCACAAGCATATCAAGATTCAAGTGCATCCTACCATGATGGAGTCACATTAAAATTATATACAAAGACTTCCAAAAGCCAAACCTTGACATTTCTCCCTCATTGCGAGGTGTCTGTGTGAACGCTTATGTATGTTCAAGACAGGAATACACTGTAATGAACTATTTCACCACCACTTCCATTATCTCATGCCTGCCATAGCCTCCAGGCTCCCAGTCCCTCACTTCGAGGCAACTTCTACATTCTCCTGGAAACAAGAAGTATCTACCTAGACTTTCAAGCTGTAATAGTAATGCTGAAGTTTTAAAGCATTGGCTGCTTCAAATCCATGAATGACAGAAACAACCTTCCCCAACTCCTCCCCATTAACTAGAGTTATTATTAAGCTTTAAACCCTTCTGGGTGGCCAGCCTGTTTCTGCAATCAGGTAACTGTCCCCACCACCCTACTCTGAATTTTGACTAAACAGAAATAACACGAACAGCAAAAGGGAACTCCCATAGCACTAACTCAGTGAAAATTAGACAGTATTGTGTCCATCTGCTGTCTAAGCTGAAGGGTTTAAAAGTTTTCTGAGGCGGTAATATAGCTGTTTTGGAACTGCAGAGACCTATTGGTCATGCCTGAAAAAAAGTCAAGTTACCTTGACTGTAGCTAGCTGACTAATTTTTACAGGCTTTGTCAGAAAACTTATTCCTCAGTCCACAGTTATTTCTCTCAAGTTTTTGTACTGAAGTTATTATGCAGTAAAGTTGCTTTGTAGCATATAAACTTTTGTGCATTTAAGCTCAACTCTCATTACAATTTCAAGGAACTCCTGAAATATAAGATTGGCACTAAAAGTTTTTACATATCACCATGGGAATTCACAAATCACTACTTACACTTTCCACCCTCACCCCCACCCCACCCCCAGTATGGAAACTGCAACACTCAGCTGACATTTTCTGTAACTTTCATCTCAAAGATCAACAAACAATACAGAAGCAACACAAACTTGTAAGACACCAAAGGTGCGCAAAAGGAAAACAAAGCAGCTGGTACACAGTCTGTCTACATAGTGCATTTTTATATTATTCCTCCCCCCACCCCCCCACCAAGAGGCCTAAAAAAGCTTCAGCTACAGCTATTTTAAATCCTCAGGGCTGGCAGAACATAGAGTGCACATAGTAGGTGTTCCGTGCAAAGCTGGAGATGACTTTAGAGGAGCTACGAACTGGCATAAGTAAATAGGAGCTAATGGAACATTGCTAATTCATACCCACCCAGATGTTAGCCCATGTTTCTTTACACTACGCTCTTCAGGACAAAATGTTGCAATACATCATTTCTACAGCTGTTTGCACACCATATTTGAAATTACAAAAGTAAAACTAGCCTTTCAGTCAAACGTACAATGCAAATTCAACCTTATATCCTCCAGCCGACTCATGAATAATTTCCACATTTTAATGACCTTTTCTTTGCCCAAATTAGACATTTTAGTTAAATTTATATGACCATCACTTTAGATAAAGTTCAGAAGATTAAGAAATACTCAGTAACTATTTTGCAAACGTAGCTGACCGTGCAAAGCTTTAACATACAATCATTTATCCAGTTTAAAGCATTCTGCACTACATTACTGCTGATGCCATTTTCACATATTTACGTGATATCCCAGTGACATCCATGATAACAGCTCAAGTGTACGTAACATTTCACTACATCCAGACAATGAAGATTTAGCAAGCAAGGTAAGACTGGCTACTAAATAGTGCAGTCTAGCAATCTATTAATACCATTGAAACACCAAGTTAAAGCCATTGAAAACTGCTTGACTGATAAAAATCACTAGATGCTCATCTTTTTGCTCCAATATAGACATTCAGCTCTCAGTCAGAATTCTTTCTGTCTACATTTTGCTGAAAAGATAAAATGGCAAAACATCACAAATCTATAATCAATCACATTCCTATTACAGCAATACTGGATCAAGGACTTTTCACTCTTCAGACTCAGAATGGAACTTTCTTGCCTTCACACACACAATACAATTGGGGTTTAATATGTAAAACTTCAACTCTGCTCCACACATGCTGTTTCACTCAAGTTTCCTCAAGGAGTCATGTGTTTTGCACACCTGAGATCTATTAACATGCACAATCAAAACCAAAAATTCCTACCTGAAGTTGTGGATAACAACCTCTATTCTTATGATTTTGACCTTAATTAGCTATTTAGAATATCTGTTTCAGTTCCATGGAACTACTTCCAGCTCGAAACTGAAAGTCTTTTTTAACGCACATAGATATATATACACACATACCACTGCAATAGAACCAAACTTGTAAATAACACGCAAACAAGAATATTTGGAATAATTATATAGCTAACCAGCAGAGGGGAAAAAAGGAGAATAGAAATTCAGAAGGGAAATAATAATCCTCAAATGAAGGGTTCTAGGCTGTCTGTTACTCTGAACTAGGATCAGAGGAAGAGTATTACTTAAGCATATCGTCACGTGAAAATAACTATGCGTATTATAGCTTTAATCTCATTTAAATTAATGTCATTTAACTGCTGCAAATAGTTTAGGGATATTTATTTCAATTTATTTTGCTTAAGTTGATTAGGACAGTCCTTGAAGGATGTCTTGTACATGTACACTCCACACCGCTACCCAAACAAGAGCAACTGGCCAAGAATTTCCAGACTTTGTATTTCTGTTTCATTTTAACTAGGGGAGGGCAATACCTTTGGTAGAAGAAAATGGGAGGATTTTTGAACCACTGCTACTGGAAAACTACAGAAAAATTTTATAAATAAAATCCACGGGTAAAACTGTGCAGAAAAAACTCTATACTTTTCCTTGTCCAAACTTAAAAAAAAAAAGCGGGGGGGGAAGGAAAGTGAAATACAGACCAAACTGAAAATTTGCCCAAATCCAAAACAAACAAAAAAAACCAACCAGCCTTTAGCTTAATAGTGCTAGGTGTCACACCACACCGTTAAGGAAGATGGAAACACAGCCAGATGATGTATACATGCAGTCATCAAATTTATGAACACTTCTTCTATACTGCCTCCTCTTAATGTTTTACCTTTTCAGGTTTAACTTTCTGCATGAGCTAACCAGGCATGATGAGTGAACATTTCCTGCACCTATTCATTACTCTTAATCATTAATAATCCAAGACAGTTGGCATCGGAGTTCGAGGGAGTGAGGAAGTGTTGGCACTAAAGTTTTCTAGTACATACGGTCAGGCTCTAGCATAACTTACCAGCTGAACCACTAGAATTCTCAAATTTCTCACAGAAATGCTTCTTTTTAAAGGACTATTTTGGAAAACAGTACAGTAACTAAATTCCATTCCCTAAACTGTCAATACTAACCTGGAACTAGCCATGAGTTTGGTGCATGACTTTCTATAATCCATACAGAAATTAAATTAACAATTTAATATGTAAATTCAATCCAGTTGCCAATGAAACCACAAAGCCTTGCACTTGTTCTCAGTGAGGTCAGGAGCAGCAGCATTATCATTGGAAAAACCCAGCAAAAGGCCACCAAAAGTTATTTTTTTTATATAGTAAAAAAATAAACGCATAATGAAGGAAAATAGGGGCTAAACCAAAAGCTAACACCACCACAGTTTCAAACACACTGTCAATTAAAAAAAAAATCTGAATAATTGAAAGGAACAATCTTGAAATTGAGGGGGTTTTGGTATTATTAACATTAAGATTCAGAAACACTCTTCTTATGACATTGCAACGCCCAATTCCAACTCCAATACAGAAAGCAGGATCAAAGTCATACAAGTCACACAACCACAAAAGGCTACAACACAAGCGTTCTCAGTATTCAACTGTACCTGTCATATAAATCAATACATAATGCAAATAAATTCCCACCCATCCCATTACGAGGAGCCATATCAAGGAAATATCCCCACCTTTAAAAAAACCCAAAAGGATTAGGTTTTGTGGGTTTTGTTTGTTTTTTTGGTTTTTTAAAGGAACTTTTGCTCTCCATAATAGCTATAAGAATAGTTATGACAATGAAATGTTAAGAGAAACAGAAGCAAAACTGTACAGCTGATGGAAAATGAGTGCCTTATTCCTAGAAGCAAACCAACATATCAAGTTAAATAAGTTGATGAGATCTGACACAGAGAAAGATAATGGTCACCCACATGACTCATTGTACCATGGAAAGTTTCAAACTGCTACAAGGATAAGATCTCTGCATGCTAATATTGGCAGATTGCTAGATTTTTTTAGCTACATTAAAAAGTAATCGGTATGTTATGAATTGTTTTGATTTCAATACTTTCTTCTTGGAAACAAAAGTATCTGATCACATTTATTTTTGAACCTCCATTTTCTTAACTTGCAAATATAACAGCGAGTTAGAATTGTGTATGTGTGATAATGTTGTGGTAAATAAATTACACTGAAATTTTTTAGGCCTGAACATCTTCAGCTGTATCCTGGATCTTAATGGATCCCCTGATCATTGCTGTCAGCCTACAAGAGTCACATAACCTTCAGTCTCCTGTTTCAGGCATTTAAAAGTTTGATTTTACCAAACTGATAATTCAGGAGCTGCTCCTGGAAGCTCACATCAGCAACAGATTTGATCACAAGTTCCCTGAAAAGCTTCAGCATGTAATGTTTCACAAAGGTCCTGGACTCCGAGTACCTATTCACTGAACCACATTTACGGATGACGGACTCAACATACACTTACTTAAATGAGCAGCTGAAAGTCCTACATTCTTTTTTTTCAACCTGATTCAAGAAAGTGTTTAGTACAAATCTACAAAACTAAATCCATGCTCACTTAGCATTCCTGAAGAGAAAGTCTTTCCAGAATTACGATTTTCATTTTAGAACTTAATATTGTCTGCTTCCCTGTCTCCTCCCCAAACAACAACATACAGTAGTAAGAATCATACTATCCATTCAGCTTCAATATTTTATTCACAGATGGCAATACATTATGCTGAATGCAGAAGTTGATATGACAAATGACGTTTTTCTTCCCTAAACTGGGTGGAAATGTAAATAGCTTTAAAACTCTCCTTGCTGCTTGTAAAAATGTGCTTTTAATGATGGATCACTTGGGTTGTGCTTATGAGAAACATAGCTCATATAAAATATGATCTTCAGAATCATAGTAATGAAAATCAGATTTGAATGAACACTTTCATTAACTTTTTAGCAGTAAAATAAACATCAAAAAATCTTTCATCACTGGGTATGAAACTAAAACTTTGATAGCAGCACAAAAACCCAAACTTATCAGTTCCCAAAGAGTTTGGACATTAAAGAAAGAATCACAGCAGTTTTGTGTCTGAATTCATACAAATTTGTAGCTTAAAGTTCTATCCATGAGATCTAGCTCAAGCTGGAAGCATTCAAACTAACATAATTGCAAAAGAAAACCAGAAATTTCTGGACAGACTGCAGCAGAAAGCGATCATGTCTTGGGCAGTCTTTAAAGACCAACTGAAAGGTTTCTATGCATTAAAGAAAAAGACACCAAAAGCGGATTTGATGCCCTACCATTTTTCAAGGATGAGCAAATATATTGCTCTTTTTATAAACCTTCTGTGATGGGTTGCCCCTGGCTGGATGCCAGGTGTTCACCAAAGCCACTCTATTAGTCCTACTCCTCAACTGGACATGGAAGTAAAAAAATGTAAGGAAGGGCTCATGAATGGACATAAGGACAGGGGGAGATCACATGCCAATTACCATCACAGACAAGACAGACTCAAGTTGGGGAAGAATTCATTTAATTTATTCCCAATCAAATCAGAGTAGGATAATGCAAAAAACAAACACACACACACACACAAACCACCAACCGAATTTTAAAAACACCTTCCCCCTACCCTTCCCTTCTTCCTAGGCTAAACTTTTGTCCTGATTTTCTCTGCCTCCTCCACCACAGTAACACAGAGGGATGAGGAACGGGGTTTGCAGTCAGTTTATCACACATTGTCTCTGCCACTACTTCCTCTGCAGTGGGAGGACGCCTCACACTCTTCCCCTCCTCCCTGAGGTCCCTGTCACAGGCTGCAGTGCTTCACTAACTGCTCCAGCGTGGGTCCTTTCCATGGGGTGCAGTCCTTCAGGAACAGACTGCGCCAGTGTGGGTCCCAACAGGGTCACAACTTCTGCCAGCAAACCTGCTCCAGCCTGGGCTCCTCTCCCCATAGAGAGGTCGTGCCAGGAGTCAGTTCCAGCACAGGCTTCCCATGGGGACACAGCCTCCTTTGGGCACATCCACCTGCTCTGGTCCTCCACGGGCTGCAGGTGCTATCTGCTCCATCATTAACCTCCATGGGCTGCAGTGGCACAGCCTGTCTCACCATAGTCTTCATGGGAATATCCGCTCTGGCCCCTCAAGCACCTCCTGCCCTCCTTCTGCACTGCCCTTGGCATCTGCAGAGTTGTTGCTCTCACATATTCTCATGCCACTCTTCAGCTGCTATTGCTGTATGGCACAGTAACTGTTTCCCCTTCTTCAATATGCTGTTCCAGAGGTTCTGCCATGGTTGCTGGTTGGCTTGTCCTCGCCCAGCGGTGGGTCTGACTTGGAGCCAGCTGGCACTGGCTCTATCAGCCAAAGGGGAAGCTTCTAGCAGCTTCTCACAGATGCCACCCCTGTAACCCCGCCACTACCAAAACTTTGCCACACAAACCCAATACACCTTTTTTAATCTTGCTTGCACATTTGTGCCTCTTAAGCATTCCCTTTGGCAAACAAACACAGCTTTCATTGAGTTGAGTGAGAATGAAAATTACTGACTCAGTAGTGAACAGTATAAACACCGTCTGCTGCTTCTGAGAAGTACAGTTCATCTTCGCCTTCCATGTAATTGCTTTCACAAAACTACTGGCTTGGGTTTTTTTTAAGTGCCGATATGGAATGGGAGGAAAACTAATAGTCACTCATATTTTTATTTAAGAGTCCTGGTAGGCACTATGCTATTTAAGTGAAAGATGAATGTATTACTGAAAAGGAAAAACCTGCCAATCTGACACACATATGCCTGTCTATCAATAACAAAGTCAAGCACCATCTTAGGTTTTGTTGATATATTCCCTTATCACACTGCAGTTTAAGATAAAGGAAAAGAACTAATACATTTGCCCACCACATCATCACTAGCCAGTAGCTACTGAACTGCAATTTCCAGAAACGGAGCTACAATTCTCATTGCTTTTCTATTTGTATTAGTTCTCTTTGCATTGTACAGCATTTTAAAAAAACTATTTGCTACTGCACAACCCTTTACCCCTACAGCTGTAGTCCTACAAGTTTCTCTTCCACACACACAAAGGTTAGCCCATTCAACTGTCTGCTTCAATGTAGACCTCCTTTCTTTCAACAGGATTTGTTCTAAAGTCATTCTTTGTTAGCTTTTTTACACTGCATCCAGACACTAGAGATCATTTTTTTTCCATCTTCCAGAGAAAATCTGTGTCCTTTCTCTTAAAAGTGAACTTTTCCGTCTCGTTCCACAGGAAATCCAAAATAATTTTATATAAAAAAGTACCCAGAAAAAGAACACAAAGACATCTGAAGTAAGCAACACTATCCTCCACCAAGCCTCCTTACTAAATTTAACCCCCCCGGATTTACCTCGGCAGCTCTAGATCCAAGATGGGACTCCAATTCTTTTTTTCCAGTCCTCTTTAAGAGGCACTTTGTTAAAGTGACTTTACTTTGCTTGTTCTCTATTTATTGGGAGATGCTTTCTGCAATAGGTATTTTAGAAAGATATTTACTTCATAAATATTCCAGGGATCATTTCTCTTCCACGAATCCTGAAAGTAAAACACACTCAGCATTTCTTCGCTACAGCATTTTGTAATGCTCTTTTAGGTTTTATTACAAAATTTTCTTTAAGATTTCCCAGTTAACAAAGCCAAATCACTATGCCAATAAAAGGAACAACCAAGAGCTACAACTTTAAGAGAGATTTCTAGCTTTGACTGCTTGAAAATTATAACCTTGACATTATACAAAGGGCTCCAGAGGGCTCTCCAAAAAGAGGTGTTGTGACAAGAGAAAGCTGCAGAGCTGTGGCCTTGCATGCAATTGCGTTTTCAATATTTGCCTTCTACCAATTATTATTTGCAAAGTTAACAGTGTGTTGGATGGTGGGGGCACTATGTATACGGAAACATACATTAATAACACCCAAAAGAGCCAGTCTTGACATCTAGTGAAGCACTATGCCTTTGACTATCCTCTTAGTTTCCTTAATTTACAGTTATCTTGTTCTTACCCTTCACCTGTCCTTATGCTCCTTTCTCACACAGCCTTCCTCCACTGCAATCAACAACCTCAGAAACTTAGCTCCCCCTAAAAACGTATGTTTTCACTACCTCAAATTCTACCACAGACAAGAACACCAATCATGGACTCATAGTCCAAGGCAGCTGCATTTCATTGCACTGTTCCTCAGATATTTGGCATATGCACATCTGTTACATGTCCTGATTTGTGTGCGTATATACGGATAACTTTCCTTGTCTCCTTGTTATCAAGAAAGATGGCAAGGTAAAATGCAAACAGCAATCCATTTTGATGAAAGAGAGAAGGATGCTTAAGCTGAAAAAGAAAAGTAGAGATAAAGCACTACCTAATTCTGACTTCATTAATTTGGACTGTTTGTTGTCCAGCTAATCCCAAAGCCTATTTGGGTTTTTCCTGCACATCCACTGTCAGTGCCGAAGGACAGACATACTATGAGAGAAGATGTAGCAATTTATATTGAAATATCATTATCAGAGATAAAAATCTGCAGAGTGTTCCACAGGGTGATGTATTTTATCTCTGAGGAGACACAGTGTACTGCAATTATTTTGTTAGAAGCAAGTATGCACCTTTGTTCAGCAACTGGAGAGGATTAATAAAGAGATAATTCTGAAAATGTTAAACTTCTGTTCTTCCATGACAGTTTTGAGTGTGTGCATTACTCCCCTTCTTTTTAAAAGAAAGTTCCTTAATCCTTTGAATAGTTCTTACTATTGTGCTTATTACACATCGAGATTGAATTCTCCTACTAATTGTCTGCAGTGAAGTTCAAAAGGATTTGTTGCTATAGCAATACCTCATGTTGATTCAGAAATTAATGATAAAAGAAGTGACAATTAGTACTATTAATTTTTACTAGAGAAGCATGGGAGAGTGCTAAAAGGCTGCTGGCCAAAGAAAGCAGTAAGATTTTGCATAGGTGACCAATACAGAGCTTGCAGCTATAAAAACCAATCATAATGGATATTTCATGCTTCAGTATGTGCAGCATGAATGTTGCTGCCTTAATATCCCGAGACAGACCCAGCCTCCGTTGTGTTTCAGGAAGTCCTACGCGAGCACAGGGCTGTGTCTCCTTTCATACATAACAGCACCCTGTGGGACAAGCTCCCCTACGTTAGTCTAAGGAAGGGGAATTTAATTTTTCCCTATAGACTTGACACTTATTTCAGGGTTTTGCAGACCTTTCTTTTGCATTTTTAGTGAATGCAAGTACGTCGCTTCAAGATAATGACCTGCTTGCTCTCATTCCTGAGTAACAGCCATGAAGCCAGTATGTGTTTTCCAGGTCATATGAAACCCAAAGTAGTAATTAATATTCTACCACTAGGACTGCTATTATCTCACCAAATTATTTGGGTTTGTTGCAGCCCAGTACCTTCTACAAAACATTTAAGGTTTTAGAAAGAATGGTCTTGACTTACTATTTCAATCCTATCAAGGATAGCATTGCTCCACATAACTGTTTATAATGCAAGGCTGAAGAAACGGAAATGCTTTCCTTCTTCACTAGGTACTTAGTAAGATTTTTTAAAAGTATGCTTTGACAGCCTTAATAATGTATTTTCTGCTATTTGAAACCTGAGCAATTACTGAAGGCAATAAATTTACTTATTTCATAATGAAGTGATGGAGTTGTAGGCTAGTGGCAGTTTGCCCCTCAGAGCTATTTTATAAATCCTTGTGGATGATACATAGCATTTTTTCCCCTTCAAAACTGTCAGGGTTATTTCCGTTAGATGCTACAGATAATACGTCAGACCCTCGTGCAGGAATGTTGGAAAGATTTATCAAAACCCACGAAACCTAGATGCTGGAGGGGCTTTTTCCTACTTAAGAGAAGGAGAGGCAGGAATGATGTGGCTGCAGGACAATGCATGTTGTCACTACACTATAGACTTGACCTGGAAAGTGGTCCCTTTACATCTCACATGAAACTCTAAGGCCCATGAAAAGCCCTTGGGCTCTAGTACACCTAATGTTGTTCAGATAAGGTAGTAATGGACAGAACTGTTAACGGTACACATGAACACAGAGCTAAGCAGGCAAGCAACGTCACACAAGACACCCCAGCCAACCACAGGCATTGAGATTACATCATTTTCTTTAACACAAGTGAGGCACATCAGAGACTTGCCCTAAAAACTCCAAGCATTTCTATGTTAATCCCATTCCCCCTCAAGCTCTCAGTCCTCTATGAACTTAAATGTAAGAGGGAAACGTCTGACTTTCTGTATTATAAGCTTTTGCATGTCACGGTTAACCTTGTTCCATGGGGATATACTGAGAATGCAGAAGGACAGATTATCATCTACACACACTGAGAGATTATCCTTACACGTCATCACACTGCCATCTCATTCAGAGGGAGAAAGAAAAAAAAAAAAAATCTATCAGAAATACTCATTATAGAGCACAATGCCATCAACTGTTGAATGTAATAATCCTGAATCCCTGTGCCCGTCCCACCAATCACTTTCACTACCCTGACAAGAGCTTGATACAAACTTGCAGAGCAGCCCCAAACTCCTGGAGATCAATACGAGACGTAACACTCAGAACAGAGAGGGGACAAATTATCAGATGGTTGGTCTGCAGAGAGCTCTGTGGTACTGTGACTACACTGCTGTATTACATCCAGCTAAATGAACAGAAACCTGAATTTGCTTGCAGGGAAGTTTTCTAAATTAAACAGTGAGGGTTTTGTTTACCTTTCCTCCTCTGTTTCTCTGCTTTCATTCTAAAGTTGGAGTAATAACATTGACTGCATTTTCGAATCATAGCCAGGAAAGCATTTTCCCACAATCCATACTCTAGCTGTATTATTAAATATTTCTCTGTAACCATCTTAATCAAGATTAATTTACAGAAGTATCAAACTGCCTCTAGCTCTTATTTGAGCAACTGAGTATTTATCATTCATAATACAAATTAAATCTTTCAGGTTTGTTTTTCCAAAACTTTCCCAACCATAGAAAAGACCTTGCCTTCAGTTTGCAAACTTTTCATGAGAAAATTCACTTAAGCCTACCTTCCTTTACACTAATTGATGCCTCCACCATGAAGCCACATACTCTGAATAGGCAAGAGGGTTAATCTTCCATGCTCTTCTATTTTACACGCAGTAATTTCAATAATTTACATTCAGGATAATGGCTTTTCCTTGCCCTCACTGAATCTCTTAGCCAGGCTTGCACACAGAAGACTGTGTTCCGATGGCACACAACCAAGGTACAAGGAGTAGAAAGTGTCGCAGCACACTCTTGTCCTCTCTTAAAACAAAAACAAGACAAACAACTCCTGAGCATGAAGTCCCAAACTAAATATAGCATGTCAGGCTTACACTAGATTAATTTCTTCTGTTCTGCACCCCAACACCATCAGAAACATACCCCTATGTATATTCTAGAACGCTTTGTCAGACGGACTGAAAGGCACAGTTCATGGGTTTAGAGGTGTAGTTCATACACACACTCCCAGCATCTCTAAGCGACAGTTTCACACATTGCAGCAGCCGTGCAGTCTAGCAAAACTGATGTTTTTCTATTGAAGAAAGGCACAGAATGAAGTCACGGGGGATGCAGCAACACTGTTGAATGAATTTGCAAAACAGACTGCTTTTAGTGTTACACAGACTTTTCCATTTTCATTCCAAGCTTACAGATCCATTTAAACATCTGTTACATATGCACAAACTAAGGTACTTAAATATGATAGAAATGGTATTGCATATCCTCTCCCACATATTCTTGTCCATATTGCTCCTTATTTTAAAGCCTAATTATACGTCTTCACTAAATGAAAAGTTGCCACTACAGTAAAGGACACTAATAATATTAGTAAACTGTTCTATCATCTTACGTACTAAACTCAACAACCATGCATGTACACACACTGAGCAGCGCTTCCACTGCCTTCAAATATCTTGTAGATGCTTTATCTCATCCTCAGAGTATACTTCTCCTTAATGGCAAACCAGCCATAATATGATAGTGGGGAAAATTAATTAAGGTCATCCAGATCACTTCAAACTTTCTTCTAGTGTCAAGCACCTTCTGCACTCCTTCCCCTTCCTTTTCGAGTCACATAACACTGCATAAGCACAGTAAATGCCAGGACAAAGTACGCATTTAGGCTTTCTGTGTGCTAAAATCAAGACTGAGGGAGGAGGGAAGGTATGAAAACAAGAACTATAACGTTGCAGTATTTATGTAGGAAAGATTTCCACCTTAGTCATCACAAGATTTTTCTTTAACATTTGAGGACCCTGAAAACATTCATAGCACTAAGACTAAAATCCAAATACTAATGCAAGAAAGGAAGGCTGAATAGTTTGAAAGCAGCAACTTTAGCTTTAGAATGAAGAGTGCCCTAAGTGTGACAATTCTTTAGACCAGCTTACAAATTAACCAAGACATTGTAATCCCTAACAGTAACACTCAGAACTTTCAGTTAAGACACCATTGAGCACTATGCTTGTGAAGTTTCATAAGGTCACGGTTGGCTTTCACCATGAAAACTTCCGAGACTGCTGCTCTGAAAGATACTGGTAAGATGTTTGATGTAGACTATATTACTACAAGATTAAATTTAAATTTCTTTCAGTAATAGAAATAAAAATGGATTGTACTTGACGATACACAGATGTACAATATAAAGTATGCATTCGGCTCCCTCCAGAAAGTTACTATTCATCTTCTTCAGAAGGACTTGAATCTGCACCTCACAACAGTTTCTGTAATAAATGAGGTTCTATTTCCTTTCACATTTCATTCAAAAAGATACCAAACTCAATTTCTGGATTTGGCGGCAAAGTGCAGCTCATAGAACAAAAAAAGAAAACTTGCAACCTGTTTTGATATAGCTGGCAGCAAGTCAGGTGAATTTCATACTAGATTATCCCTGGAGGATTTCACTGCTTGCTATTAAAATCTAGCAAAACTGCTACATCCAAAAGAGTCCAAGAGAATGGTTTTCAGTGTTTCAGTTCCAGTCTTGTTCCCTAAAGCTGAAGTTACCCTGTTAACACGCACATGGCACCAAAGCAAAAACATGGTACTTTGAATGAGATTCAGCACTGGCAAATCTAATCGTCATACTGCTCTACGGGGCAGTAAGATAAATGTAAAAGCTCCCGGTAAAAAACCAGATCTATTAAAAAATAAAGGGAAATTAACATTTTTAAAAGCACATAAAACATGAAAACTTTTTAGGCCACAAAACATCAGAAAACCCTGCAACGCTTCTTCCATGCCATGAAGAACTGCTGCTGTAAGAGCGACCGGCTTGCTTCCATGCTGACACACATTTCTGAAAGCCACCGAACCAGGCTTCCATTCTGGAAAACGCACTGTTAACCTACTACAGTCCTGGTCCAACACAAGCAAGCAAAAAACACTGACAGATTAAATATACAGAAGCAGATGAAATAAAATCAATACGTCATTCACCAACTTTGAGGTGTATAGGTATGCAAATAAAAAAAAAGTATAAACATTTCAGTCAATGTAGGGTATAAGCACAGGAAAAATATATCGCTTGGGCAAAAACATCCTCAGGACATATCCCAGCTTTTGTTTGCATTTTTTTTTTTTAAGTTTCTCGACGTGTGTCAGCAATGTTACAGTTCTTCTGTCTGTGGCTGCTTCTATATATGGTCAGCGCAGATATTTGCTGGGTTTTGCATTTTTCCATAAAGTAATCCCAGACAATCAAAAGCCTGTTAATCAGTAAGAAAACCCACAGCAGCTGATCCATCGCCCTGCACGCCTGAGCCCATCTAGGTCCCGCTGCCCCGAGACTTTCCAACACAGCGAAGGGCACACGGCTCGCTCTGGTTTTAAGTAAATTCTTGGGCTCTGCTGCTTCAGACAGCCCGGTGGGTGCGCCAGCCCGCGGACTCCTTCCCAAACTCCAGCTGCACGACAGTCCGCACCCCGGCACACCGCCCCGAGGAACCTCGCTTGATCCCGAACGGAGGAGACACCGCGCCGGTGCCCGGGGACGATGCGGGGGCAGCGGCCGGCCGGGGCGGGGGAGAGCACCGCGCACTGCTGCGCCCTCCCGCACCGCCCGGCGGGACAAGCCCGGCAGCCGGCGGCACGTCGAGCCGCGCTCCGGGTCTCCCGGGGCGCGCCGTGCTGCGCGGTGCCCGCTCCCACCGGCCCCACAGAGGGGCGAGCCCCCGGGCGCGCACGGCGGGGCGGCCGGTCCCTCGCCGCTCCAGGGGCGCAGCAGCCGCCGGCAGCGGCCGCTCCTCCGAGTCCCGCGGAGAGAGGGACGGCCCCGCCGCGGTCCGCGGAGCCCCCCGGCGGCCGCCGCCCCAAGCGCAGCCCCCCGCCCCGGGCGGACGGGGAGCGGCAGGCGGGGGGCCCCGCGGCTCCTCAAGCCGCCCCACCGCAGAGACCGTCCCCGCAACTTTCCCCGCGGGGATCCCCGCTGCGCTGCCGGACCGGGCGGTCCCGCACGTCGCTCCCCGCCGCCGGCACCCCACGCACAAGCGAGCAAAGCCAAACAAAAGCCCCAAGGACCCGGCGCTTCCCCTTCCTACCTGCCCGCTGCCCGGCGACCACGCGCCGCCCGCTCCGCTCCGCTCCGCGCCGAGCGCTCCCCGCGGCGCCCAGGTGGCGTTAGGAGCGCGCTTCCCACGGGCGGCGCGCCCCCGGCGGCCGGCACATCCCCCGCCGGGCGCCGCCGGGAGGAGGGCGCTCCGCACCCGCCCGCACCGCCGCCGCCACACCTGTGCCCGGGCAGCGGCGCCGCCTCCTTCAGTCTCGCCCCCTGGGCGGGCGGGGGCGCACCCGCACCCCTCGCCCCGCGCCCGCCGCCGCCCTCCCCATGCAGTCGCCGCACGAGGGGCACCCGGCCGCGCCGCCCGCCGCGCCGCGCCGCTCATTGGCCCGCCGGCCGCTGACCTCACGGGGCCCGGCCCCGCCCCCCCCGCCCCCCGCCCCCGGCCTGAGCGGGTGCCCCGGGGCGGCCCCCGCGGGGAGCGTGGCGGCAGCGGGCGGCGGCGGCACCTCGGAGGCGCGATGCCGGGCGGTCCGGCGCGCCCCTGCCCCGGGGGCCTGCTGCGGGGGGCGGCGGGGCGCGGGCGGGCGGCGGCCCTGGCCTCGGTGGGGCAGCGGGGGTCGCAGCAGCGGTTTGCAGTAAACACCCCCTGCCCTCGCAAACTGCCCGCCGAGTAGGAAGGACTCACGGAAAACGAGGTTACGCGGGGAAGGCTTCCATTAGCCTGCCACGGCTGCTTCTTTCTCTCTTTTCTTTTTTCTTTTTTTTTTTTTTTTGGTTTGGGGTGTGTGTGTGTGTTTATTTTTATTGCTCTTAATTGAGACGTATGAGCAGCTATTACTTGCAGATTGCGGTCCTATTTGTGGAAAGTAAATAATTTTTCGTTGTATATTGAATGTGCCTCTTCATGGGGCATATAGCATCAACCAAGTCACGTATCATCATATAGCTCCGTAATATATGTTAATTTGGTATTGATTCATTACTAGCAATCTTTCAAAAGACCTGCTTAAAATATTCTCCACGATCAGCTCATCAGGCTATGCTATGAACTGACAGAAAGCCAAGTAATGTATTAATGCATGCTTATGCACAATTAAAACAGGTTGAACCAGAAGAATGTAGGAAAAGTTTTGCCTTTTAAAAGAACCTATAAATGTATGAGACAAATTATTCCAGTAAACCGAGGTGCCCCACACTTCCATGTTTCTTACTTCCATGTTTTTTCAGTTACAAAAGACAAATAAATTTAAGTTGAAGTCATTCAACACAGAGAAAGTTCAAATTTAGCACTTGCTTTTGCAGTCCGTGTTACTTGCTGTAAAGTTGCTGTGGTGTGAGGGAGCAGGGTGTGTTCTGTTTGCCTGTGAGTGTATTTCTTGGTTACATGTAAGAGAAAAGTTCACAGGCTGGTGCTCCGGAAAATATGAACAAAACAACAGTCTACACTTTGGAAGGCTCTGATTCTCTATTAATTTCATAAAGTAATATTATTTCAATTATCTACTGCCTTCAGAAAGAAATTGTAAAAACTTGGGGTCCATCTCGCACCGTATGCATTCAGTAAAGAAGGATTACCTGCTTGTTGGAGGTCCTGCTACCGAAACACGGCCAGCCCTGGGTGGCAGTTCTTCACGCTCCACACCACTGGTGCCAGCCAGGTACCACAGCCACTCACACAGGGTGCTGCGTCCTACACTCTGATGCCAGGATTTTCACAGAAGATGCCTCAGGTTCTTTAGTGACAAGCAGTCATGAGCAGAGCCTGTGAAAGAAAACATAAAATTTGGAGTACTATATTTTCAGTGCTTAAAAATAAAAATTACAAATCTACAGGGTTTCAATTAATCTAATAAGTAATTCATAACACTAAAAATACCTGTGGGATGAAAAAGAAAAAAAAATCATTATATGTGAAAAGATCAAGAGTTTTTGGTGTGCAAAGATTCCTCTGTTCTGGAGCTCTGCATATGTTTGCTTTACTGCCCATCTATGCTCTTCCTTTTACCTTGCATCTAAAAATAGCGTCAGAAAGAGCTGCTCCCTGTAACACTAGGCTGGGGTTTCAGAGCAGCTGAGAGCCCCCGTGACTGAGCTGTCTCCGGTGACCCTTCAGGGTGTGGTTGTCCTTGGAGTTCCTGCACCCCAGCTGCCACAGGCTCAGCGGCTCAGCACCCCTGCGTGTCAGGGATGAGGTCACAGGACGCACGCTTGGTTTTTAAGATTATAGTAGTAGTAGTAGTGCATTTCTTTTTATGCCATTGAAGCTGTAACTAAAAAAATATGAAAAAAAAAAAATCCTAGATAATTTGACTGAATTTTCCCCTTTGTCTCTCGTATTAGCTGTTACAGTTCTTAAGGGCTTCCCAGTTGCGAGCACACAAAATACGGCCATGGTGATCTCTGGCTGAAGTGGATAATATACTAACCCACAGACCATTCATATCAGGGGTGGGGGGGTGGAGGAATTCCCAAATGGTAAATCACAGCATGATTAGACCAGGGTCAAAATGTATAGCTTTGTATCTACCGTAACTGCATTTATGCAGAATGTATTTCAGAAAACTTTTTTTTTTTTTTTTTTTTTTTTTTTTAAAGATCCAAAGCAAGCTTAAGATCTGCTTGGCTTTGAATTTCCCTTAATTTAAGACATGTATCAATACTTTATAAATCAGGGGCCAGTTGCCTAGTACAATTGTGTACCATAAATACATTTAACCTTGAGTCATGCAAAATGAGCCTTTAACGCAAGTGTATACACATTAAAATCATTGATCCTAGAAAACACATATTGGATAAAGCCTTATATAAAGAAGTTAAGTTTCAGGGCAGCCAAGGAACTGTTTAGGGAAGCCCGATGTAGGAGAATAAATTTTGCAGTGACACTGCTAAATAATACCCTTTATGTAAAATATGCATTGAATTTAACAAGATAGCTGAGCAGAGACCAGAGGTTCAAACCTGCATAGTGCAGCTCCTATGTATAAGCCTCTAGGGTCTTTACAATATATTCTGAAGAAGGGACAGAGGTGAAGATTAATAAGAAGACTTGTTTTATTTGATTTTTTAAGTAGGAAAATTACTTGATTATCTCTCATGAGGTATCTAAGGGAATAGGAATCAAATCTGGCATCAGAAGTTGCACATCTCTCGATGTCTTGATTTGTTTCTCCTCTCAATGAATGGCATAAAACTTAACTGCTGAGTAGGATGCCATGGAGGATCAAGACCAAGTCACCAGGAACATGCCAGCCCTCACAGAGGACAGCACTGTGAGAAAGGTGGGGACACTGAATTGAGCAACATGCAGTTGGAAGACTGGACAAACTGATGCACAACACACACTTTTTGTTGAGGACCACTGAGCCTGCAACCTCATCCTTGTTGATGCTGAGACTGCATCCCTTGCCTCCTGTGATTTTCATACCTGTGTGAATGCCACTGCTATTCCCAGAATCTGTGCAGTCATCCTCTGGATGCTCTGTGGTTGTGTATTTGCAGGTAAGATCCAAACAAGCTCATTAAGAAATCAACTCAGTTATCTATGTTGAGTTGAAGTTATCCTTGCAGGACCTTCTTGGGCAACACCACTTCCTCAGCCTTGTCGTCATTTATCACATGGAATCAGGAATCACATAGTTTCATTCAGAAGTTCAGATGATTAAGATAATTTTTTATATTTTGCTCTTTCCATTTTTGCTCCTCTGGAACAGCAGAACGTGTCTGTAATAGTTAGGAACTTCTATTTTTAAGCCATTTTTTTTTTCTGAATGCTTTATACCCATTTGTCTTGTGTGACCTCGTCGTGAGCTAGCTCACCGTTCTCCTGATTTAAGATCTTTATGATATGTCTCCCCCCCCAAGTTTTGCTAGGCTAAACCTGTGCCTTTCTACTCCTGTTTTTTAACATGGGTCCTCATCTCTTCTCTTCTGCTTATCCAAGCTGCATTTGTGCATCATCTTTATTTTTTGAGTTGTTTCTTTTAATATGGGTGAAATCTATATTTTACACAATGTGCTGAATACGACCAGTTAGAAAGAGCTCAGAAGTGGTGAGTGCTCTGGACTGTAAGCTGTTCCACCACACCATCACATTGCTGGCTCGTAGTTACCCTCTGGCCAAACAGTATGGACAAGTATTTCTTTTGCTGCTTTTGTTTCCAGGTGATAACTCCCAGCTCATGGCAGAAATTCCTGTATTTAGCTCCTACGTGTATTATCCTATTTTGCCTCACTGTATTTCTCACTTTATGCCTTATTGTGACCTTATGGTTACTCCATTTTTTTTCTTCTGATACCAGATACTTGTCAGTCAGTATGGGCAGTACCTCTGAAGATCGTCTCACCAATAGCCTCAGCTGGCAGATCCCCCTCCCTTTGGCCAAGGCTGAGCAACTGCTGCTCCCTGAGGAATTTCACCAGCAGCATGCATCTGGCCCAATGGTTTGTCAGCACAACACATCTCATTGTCTCCCTTTTGGCCCGTGCCTTACTGTATTGACATTCTTGTACTAATCCTCATCCTCTTCAGCTTAACTAACAATTCCCCATGTGTCACTGTGCCAAAAGCTTTACTGAGCTCCAAATAGATCAAATCTGCAGAATTACCCTTGTCAAGAAAATCATTTATCTTGTCTAAAAGAAGGGATCAAGTTGGTCTGGCACAATCTACTCACACTGCATTTTATCTGATTTCCTATCATGTAAATCCATGCAAACCACACACCACTCCATCAAGTCAGATGATCCTTGTAGTGCAAGCAAAATCAAAATCCTGTTAATGGCTGATGGTCATGCTTGCACTACAGCCAACCACTAAGCACATTTGAAAAAACAAGACACAATTTGTGGAGTTTTCTACTGTTGAATATTTCTAAAAGAGTATGATTTCATCCAAGTTTCATAATGGTTTCAGAGAATGTCCAACAAGGATGACTGGTTCACAATTTTCCAAAGTGATAGATTATTTCAAACAGCATTTGATGTAATGTCTAACTGTTTGTGAGAAAAACATATACAAGCAGAAAAGTGTGTTCACATGGAGCCTTCTCTACATGAAACTGGCCTAGTCAAGACTGAAATTCAAGTTCTAGGCCTATTATTTGTTAACATAACAATTTGATTTTTGTAACATTTTGATTTCACATAATGGGGAACTCTTCTGAAACAATCAATCCTTTCAAGACCTTTGTAAACTTAATATCATTCTTCTCAAATTTTGAAACAGATGCAATAGCAATAGCAGATCTAACAATGCGGTATATAGAAATGAAGTTGTCTTTCTTAATGTAATACAACAACAACATGTATACACCACCTTCATCTTCCAGTGCCTGCTAATGCCCAGCATAAGTATAGATTGAGTATACGCTCCCTGTAACAGCAGCTTGTCTCTTTTAAAGCCAGATTTTTTCTATAGGTCATTTTCTGTGTTATGATTTCCCCTATGCTTTTACCTTGCTTGTTTTTAGCTTCCACCTCTTTCTGTGCTGAGGGAACCGCCTCCTAAGGGTGCCCTGGCTCAGCCTGGGCAGGACAATGTGCAGGACAGGTGAGGGGAACCGCATGACAAGAGACTCCAGTGGGCTCAAAGGGGTGGTTGGGCTGTAGAGCTGGAAGTGGGGAAATCTGTGGCAGCCAGTGGGCTCCTTGCCCAAGCAGAGGGACCCACAAGAGTTGCTGTTCTCAGGCAGGCTATGTCACCAAAACACAAACCAACACACAGGCTAGCTCTGCGTGGAGCCCAACAGCTTTACAACAGGATCCAGTGTTTCCTTTTCTTTTTTTATGTGTGTGTTTGGGTTTTTTTCTCCTCTACTTTTAATTTTCCATGACAGTTTTACACTGCTGCTCATTTCTTGAGTTACAGAAATTCTGCTAAGTGGACCTTTTTCTCATAATGACACCCATATCCCTGCAGAGGCCTTAGCTCCTGTCTGTAATTATTGTTCAGGGTCAAAAGAAAAGACAAGGAAAAAGAAGCATAGTGAAGAGGATTGTGAAGACTTTCTTGAGGAAAGGTGTTGTGACTGTTTTACACAGCAACTAGAAGCATTTGCAGGTACGGTGAAGGAAAGTTTTGCGATCAAAGTAGCAATCAGCAACCGGAAAGACATTTTGATAGATACACTTTTCAAGGGGCCAAACTTCATATTCTCTCAGGGAATATGATCCGGAACATCTTCAGTACATATAAATATTTGAAGTTAGGAGGGGAAAACAAAAATGGTTTGATATTTGATATTTGCCTTGGAGACAAAATGAAATTTCTGAAATGCTAGCAGCTGTAATTATTTTAACTTCTAGGAAACTTTTCAGAGTTGCTAAAGAGATAATAAGGGATATATCAAGCCTCCTAGACTGCACAGAACAATGAAGCACACAAAATAAAGATGACAGGTTTAACAAGGTAGGAAGACTCTCAGCGCCAATGTAGAAATGCAAAAAGCAGATCAGCGCTAGAGTCCCAAATCATCTCCTGTTGCAAAGTGAGTATACACAGGCTACTTACAAAATAAATTATGCGCTCAAAGCTGACAAAGGCTTGCTGTTCCCAAGCAAAACACTTCTTTTTAGCATGTAGTCTCATCAAGGCACTTCTCTGTTAGTCAGACTATAAAAGGTACAGATCTGATGCATCATTATCAGTTGGAGCGTGCTTAAACATTTCTGGTTACTGCAGATTGAGAGCAATTTAATCCTGCTGCAGAATAAAAAAATACAGAGTTGAAAAAATAGAATGTCACCGTAGTAAAAGACAGATCAGTAACTCTGTTATGACTCAGTAGTTCACGATAAATTATTTAAACTGCTTGTGTTCAAGAATGACCTTTCAGCCATCACAAGACAAGAAAAATATTTTCTTTTTTTAACCTCTACAATTCAAATCCCACTCCTTCTTTCAGAATCAGGTGACCAAAACATGGGCACTTGCTCATTAATCTCAGACTTTGAAGTGCTGAGGCACCATCAATCAGACGTGGATGGTGACACAACAACGGAGAAATCGGGACAGGGTTGGCTGGGCCAAAATCAGAGGCAGATCATGTTGCTTGGCGTCATTTTCTAAGCATTTATGACCAAATATTTTAAACTGATAAAAATCTTTCCCATTATTCAGGTTGGTAAGGTTCAAGTCTTGAAGGACGTATTTTAATTGCTTCTAAGTTGTAAGAACAGACATTAGGTAAGTGTTATTCCAGCAGAACATCCAAAGCGCATCGGAAATGTGTAGGCCAAGTTCTGTTACCTCAGAGTACCTAGATAGCCACATCTCCCTAAAATCTGTTTAATGTACTTCAGGTACATGCTTGTAAAATGTGTCAAACTTGTACATTTAGGACTCTGTTTACCTGTTGTGTCAGGTGTGCGTGCCCAGGTGCCAGCGGGGGCTCTGTGAGGAGCGGCAGGGGCTGCCCCGGCTCCAGCGGCTCTGAGGTGCCACCGCAGGGCATGGCGGGGCCCGCAGCCGCACCTGGCTGCCTCACGGGAAGGGCAGCTCAGGACGGGCAACACGCTTTATAACTTTTAAAAAATTGTGAGACGCAACAGTGTGAACAGCCCAGGGTGAGCAGGGTCACCCCGCAGCCCCGGGGGGGTCACAGCCACAGGACGTGCCCTGCAGGAGCTGCGGCCCGCGCAGGGCCCAGGCTGGAGCAGGGTCACGGGGCAGGGCAGGGCGGCCGCCCATGGAGGCCCCACAGCAGGGCAGGCAGCAGCGCCAGGGGGACGGGGCGGCACAGGGGAGCCGCCATGGGCTGAACTCCCCATCCCCGTTCCCCTGCACTGCCCGGGGTTGCGGAGAAGGCAGAGGAGCTGGAATGGGAGTGAAGCTGGGCCCAGGAAAAAGGGGTTAGGGGTGGGGGGAAGGTGTTTTAGTTTTGGGCTTTTTTTCTCACCATCCAACTCTGTCCCTAATAAAAATAATAAATAATAATAAAATAATAAATAATAAAAAATAAAATAAAGAATAATAAAATTCATTTTCACCAAGTCAAGTCTGTTTTGCCTGTGAGGGTGATTGGTGAGTGATCTCTGTCCTGACCTGCAAGCTTTTTGTTTTATTTTCTCCTCCTTTCCTCTTGAGGAGTGGGACTGAGAGCAGCTGGGTGGGTGTCTGGCAGCTGACCAAGGCTAACCCATCATGTCTCTATAGGTGAACTTACACATGCTGCTGGGGATCTATGTGGACAGCCACTTGTGATATTGTGTACGTACTATATGGGGAAAAGCCAGCACATCTACTGGCTTGTTTGATGCTGTTTTGGAAAACACCTTGACAGAATGAAGTTCATTAGTTTGGGGGAGACCAGAAGTTGTCTGATCATGAGTAGAGACCCGTTCACCTATCCTTAGTATCTCCACACCCAAGTTACTTCTTCTGTTTAAGCCAACATGAATTTAATTTTTGACAGGTTTTAAAAACATGAAATGGTGTTTCTGCTATGGTGAGTTAAAAGGGTTTTGTGTTTGGTTGGGTTTTTGGTTTTGGGTTTTTTTTTTTTTCCCAGAGATAGCTTTCTCACTAATGGAAATTGATTGAGTCCAGTTCTCATATAGAGAACACTGAGGAAATTCTTCAATGGAGTATCAAATGAGCTGGAAAAGATACTTCTTCACATTGCTACAGAGACAGATCAGCACTGTGCCAATTCATGCAACTGCACCTTTAGGCTGCAGGTAATGTTTTTTGATCATTGACCTGGAAATTTTTCAGAGAGTATGTGTTTGCTACTCCTTATAAGAAATAACTGACTTTCCATTATTTTTGTTAGAAACAATGAAAAAACCTATAGAAGTGTTTTGAAAGTGTAGTGACTTGCACAGAAATTGGGAGGAGGAGAAAAGACTTTAGAGAAATCAGTTTGGAAGGTGTAGCAAAGTAAGTGTAAGCATAGCAAGTCTGTGGTTATGTGGCTGCAATGTTAGCCAGTATTTCAATACTTTGGCAAAGTGTTCTGTAATAACATCAGATTAGTTATCAAAACATGGAAACTCTTCACATAAGTACCCAGAACATGGTACATGAAAGTATATAAATATGATTTTTAAAAAATGACTCATTTCCAAAGCCTTAAGGTTGATATGCACAGATCTTGAAGGGTATATAATTTTGATAACAATAAATAATACCGGCTATTTAGCACTCATATATATTTCCATGGTATCATAATAGCATGGTAGTGCTGTGAGTGGTGATGCTGGACTCTGAAGGGGACTCAAGTCTGACTTTAGTAAGTAAGCTTTGGTAAATACTACCAGTTATGAGTAGATGAGAATCTGAGAGTGATAGTGAGGAAGGGAAAAGAATGTAGAAAAGTGCAAACCTGGTTTAATCCATGTATCCATGAATTAAGTAGAGAGTGATGGGAAAGTTGCTTGTATATATTTCCAAAGCCTGAGGCCAAGCTGTGGCAAAACACAGGAAATATTAATTGGCTGTTAATGTTCATTGCTTGCCCTTCCCAATATTCAATGCTCTTGTGCAGTATCCCTTTTCAAATCAGTGAGTATATTGCTGATTGCTGGGAAGCTGAGGCCTGAGTGGAAGTTTGTGCCTTCCTAAAATGAGTACCGTGGAACACGTGAGACAAATTCATACAGTTTCAAGAAATATTAACGGAGTACATCTGGCACTGCATCTTAGCTTCTCCATCACAGAAGCCAAAGCAGAGATTCAAGGAAGAGAAATGTACCACCTGGCCACCTGCAATTCCTGTTCTCTTTCTTTCAGAGCAGAGCAGTTTGCAAAACAAACTGGGAGGCAGAAATCCCAATCTGGGGATGCCTTTTTCTTTCCCCCAGAGGCTTTCTGCAGGCTCCTGTGTTTTGCCCTCCCCTGCCCAGGAGCATACAAGTGAGCGTATAAGGAGGACTGGAGCCTGTATGGTGTGCTTTCACTGTACACCAGCTGTCTGTTATTCAAGAAATGTTGTAAAACATCTCAGGGAGTCTATGACTAACAGTTTCAGTAACAATCCAGAAACAGGCAATAGAGCAGGAGTAAATTAGCAGCCACCCGGCAGCACCAAAGTGAAGTGGGAAGAGCCTGTGTTTAAAACCCCAAGCCTTCTCCAATCCACATAATTCACATTCATCACTCACTGTAGAAAAGCAGGCACTTAACTGTTTGATTCTCCAAGTGCAAAGCCAAAGCAAGGCAAATCTTTTCATATGCTTTGTAGTACCAGCTGCTGTAGTGTCCTTTTACAGCTAATTAAAAACACATGATTTTCCAATTCACTCAATACAGGAAAATGTGTATTTCTGTGCCATATCACTTCAATAGAGCATGTCATGCTGCAGACTAGAGAGCAATAAGTACAGTCCTGCTGAGATCAGAAACAAATGAAGACAATAATGGTTAACCTTCATCATCAGAGGTCTATCAAATTCTCACAGAAGTCCCCTGAAGTGTAGTTAGGTGCCATCTCTGCAGCAAAATCCCTGCAGTTCAGCAGTGTAGGAAAAGCATTTGGCAGCTTCCCCAAAATCCTTACATTCAAGTGGAAATTATCCATAGGGAAAGGTTGATCTGTACAGCTGAAATTGTTTCCAAGGGCCTCTGCAAAATGCTTGCTCCTGGGCTTGGGCTGTCAGGAGAAACACCAGTCTCTTGAAAGGTAAGATGGAAAGATGCAAGGGCAGGGGAGGCCATTTTTTTTCCGTGATACCCTGGATTGTAATGTATTACTATTTGTGATCTATTTTGAGGGCTCTGAATAAATAAGGCAACATTAACAACCTGCAAGTGCCCATGTTCCACTCTTCTGAATTTGAGGTATAATTAATTTTATGGGAATTATGCAGTCAAAAGGTTCACAAATCAAGTTGTTGGTTTTTTTTAAAACAGCTTTCAACATGAGGCTAATTATCTGCTTCAGAGTCAGTAGAAGATTTTCCATATTTTTGCTATGTTCATATTCATATCCATATGCAAAAGTCATGCCCATAAAAAAAATATATTCTTCTGGGGTATTCCAGAAGATATTTTAGTCAGTTAAGATAATTGATCAAGCAACTCAGAAATTTAAAAAGCACTTTGCACTAATGCAGAATAAGATTCAGGTAGAGGGTGCAGCACATTGTATAATAAAAAAACAAATTAAGCTGGAATTTTCTCTCTCTCTTTCTCTTTTTTTTTTTTAGTTCACTCTGCACGTTATGATTATGACTGAACCTAACTTCCATCTTCCCACACTTTTCCTCATGGTGACATCTTCTCAAAGTTGGATGTGCAACTTTTTCTAGAAATTATTTATGGCAAGGTAATACAGGTAGGTACAAGAGAAGAGTTTATTTCCTCTTTTTTTTTTTAACTCCTGAGCATTTTAAAAGTGCAAGCAAATGATTATGCCAACACTGAAATGGATTTATTCCATGCTGGTGTTAAACATGAATCATACTAACATGGAGGATTCTATTATATATATTTTGTAAATATTGGGTTTCATCATTGTGTGAAGCCAAGGCCTAAAATGTACATATTTATACTGATAAGCATGCATATGTTCACAGAGATCATGATCAGTTAAAGAGCAAGGAACAAACTACAGATTTACATATTAGTAGACTGTGATTGCTAGATATGGAAAGCTAATAGGAAAAGTCAAAACATGAAGTTGTTGGATTAACTGCTTTGATTAACTTCCTTCTCTTTTGTGTTCAGAATTTTTATAAAAAAGGAAACACAGACCCTTTCAGAAACATTTGAGAAGGCCCTCAGGAAAGCAAATCCTGGATCCTGAGGTAGTAGCAGGAATAATGAAATTTTACTGTTTGTAGAAAAATTATTTTCAAGGACTCTGTACCTTTTAGCCTGTAGTTCTGCCACTGCAATATTATGGCCTTAACTGTAAATGGAAACATTAGGATTTAGTGTAATATAGCCTCTTATCTTTTGGCACAGCAAGAATATTGTGTATTGACTTAAGTGAAAAATGACTGGACAACCTCTGACTTTGTAGCACATCCAAAGAGCTTCTGTCAGTACAAGTTATACCCCACAAACACACCCAAATCAATCCGATTCAAGAGCAATGTATTAGTGCTGTACGTTGTGCACTGTGTAGTTCCATAGGTCTATGAAAGTACTTCTGAAAACCTGTAAGCCTGCTAAAGATCAAGGTGCAGATCCCACAGAAAACATAAAGGAAGCAACTACAAAAGGATGAGCCTATGAAGGGCAGCATTTTTATATCAACTGCCTTAATACAGAGTTTCATGAGCAGGTGTTCAGAGCAGGCTGCACTCGTGGCATTTGTCCCAGCTGTACTTCTACTGCTACCATATTATTTAATGTTCATTCATTTAGTCAGCCTATAGGTAAACAGTATAAGATTATATAAATATAGTATAAAATATCCTTCAGTGAGAATATAAATAATTAAAAGCTTAGCAAATGTGAGAAAAAATTACAGGCAGCATACACTTCATTTTAGTTACCATTATAGGAAATTACATGATAGGGAAACATTCAAACATGACATGTTTCAGATGTAAGAAATGAGCGAGGATAGAAACCACAAAGGTAGTTTAAGTATCTTATCTTTATATACATATGGTTATCTTTTTATATTAAAGATAGGGATTTATTTACTCTAAAAAGATTAATTTTATTTTAGTACCTATTAAATTCTTATTGTAGTATGGTGTCTCTCTGGCCTTGAAGCTATGTTCAAACTGAGATTTTTCTGAGATTTTTCCATCTGTACATACCCCCAGACCTTTGTAGTCTAACCTCTGAACATAGATAAAGTTTTCTTTCTTTCATGGGATAGTAATATTTTTTACATTCTTTGGAAAAAATATCTAATTTTAAATGTAAAACTTTTTACATGTTTCCTTCTCATTTATAATTTACATACTCATAAATTTTGTAAGTCACCTTTATTATATCTTTGCTTGTTATGCTGTTCTTTATTTGCTACATTACATTTTTAAGTCGTATAGTAATTTTATGTCATGCATCCAGCTGATGCTCAGCACTACCCATCACATTATAAATTCAGAGATTTATCTGACTTTATTGGGAAACTATTCTTGGATTTTCCTCCTGACTTGTACCCCAGGACCCAATAGAAGCCATATTACGTGAGTTAACCATCTTTAAATGGGTTAAAGAATGTCTAATATGGGACAGAGTGTATCATAAAGCCGTTATTTACTTTTTTTTTTTCAGAAATGTTACTTTACAGTCTCTTACTGAAATTAAAGAAAAGTATCAGTAGCGATAGGCTGAATCTTAGGATTAAGCTTGGCACTCAGAACAGAAATCAAAGCTCAGAAATGTTATCAGGAGTGTTTTCCTTCAATTTCTTAACTTTATACTATACCAAAATGGATGGATGGATAGACAGACAGACAGATATAGAAAAAAAAAATCCCAAACCAACCAAATAACCCCCAAACCCCCTTGAGTCTGGTCTTGAAAAAATACCATAATTTTTCATATCTGTATATACCAAGGAATTGTTAAAAAGCACAAAAGCTTGTGTGGCCAGGAATTCGTATGTTGTCATTCAGTGCTGTCGGTGCTGGGCATGGGCCAGGGAGGTAATGTTGGAGCGCATTTGTTGGTTAGCAAGCAGTCAAGCAAGTTCAGAGATGTCATCACAGCATTTAAGATTCTTGGACAGCCATTAAGTGACCACCTGTAAATAGATACTAAAAAAGCCTCCCAACAACTCTCCTATGGACACCAGTTTGCAATTCATAAGGAAAACATCCAGTGTTGAAACAAGGTGTTCATTTTTGTTAACAAACATTGTGAAGGGCTACTTTTGAAAACTCAGCAACATCCATTTCAGGGCTATAATCCTCATGCTGAAAAAGTGTGTTCAAATAACTTGAGTATCCAATTGCAAGTATGTAAAAGTTTTTCTTTACTCTTTTAAATAATGCCTTTTCCTAAAAAGTCTATTGTTTCTATTATCTAAATAATTACTCATTTACATCATTATAACTGCAGTAATAACAGTAATAATATGAAGTTTCATCTAAACTATGCCAAGCCTTAATCTATTGTGCATAGAAATGGCCAACTAATATTCTCAACGTCAAGATTGTTCAGAAAAAGCTCAACTGAAAGGTTAATAATTTTTATAATAAACAATTTTTTTTAATGAACACATGATTCATTATTTTTGTACATCACAGAATATGGAACTCTTGACCTATTTGTCATGCAGGGTTTTAAAAGTAGCAGCTTGGGGAAGAGACATACTATTTCAAATAGCAGAGATAATTGGTCGGGTCACAGATGCCTGATTGGGCTTGTGTCCTTTCAATTTCAAAAGTTTATTATTCAATAATCAAAGGTAACATTTAATGACAAATAAAGAGAAGACATTTAAGAAACCAACAGCACAAACCTGTGCTATTTCTAATGAATGTAATTGCTCTAGATAAGTTAATTTACATAGTTTATATAGAACTATTGAAGATTTATCCTCTTCTCCAATAACTTAATCTTTCTTCACTGCTTTGTCCTTTCTTCTGTTTATATCTTCCCAAAGTAAGTGTAAAATATTAAATTAGAAAAGCAACAAATCATATCCACTTACCTGTACATGACTACACAAGACAGGCAGGCATCAAGCTCACTGTCATCTAGGATTTTCTCTACATGAGAAAGGTGTAACTGTAGATGTGGCCATGAAATTACAGCTGACCTAGTCTGAATCCAGTAGAAGTGATGACGAGCACAGTGAGACAACAAGCAGAATTACTTTAGAGGTGTTATAAATTACTGTCTGTGGGGTTTTTATGTGTCAAGGGTGTAAAAGCAGAGTGAAAGCTGGGAACCTTCTCTTTCTCAAGATCTAAGCTCCATCTTAGTGAAACTGGGAAAATATTAAGGCAACTGCAATGTAGCTCTGTCAAAGCCAAATCAGCTGCTTGAAAATGACATGTGCCCTCAGGAGGGATGTGTGAACAGCTAGCACCAAAAACCATCTCATCTTATATTAATAAAATGAAACCAATTCATTGCCATGTGAACATCCAGGAATCTGGAAAGTGAAAGAACCAAGGACTTAGCTTTGGAGGGGAAATAAATGTGTGTTGAAACTGAGAAATTGGTAACATTGCCTTCATCAGGAAATCATGGAGTAAGAAAGGTATTTCAGAGAAACTCTTTGGAAATGCTGTGAATTATGTGTTGGACAAAACTAATTCTGTTCATAGACCTTTAGTGTTTACTCTGTACTTATCCTATGACTGTGACATCTTAGACATCTTAGCCAGTTTTATGTTCTTTATGGTAAAGGATTCCATCCCAGGCTCCGGAGGTCTCTGTCTATACCTTGCATGCATTTTGTTCCAAGCTGTGCCGGTTAACCCTATGGATACTGTGGAGTATTCAACAGGTCCTTATCAGATGCATGTCATTATATGTGCTACAGCCTGAACAAATCCAGGAATAATTCCATCTTGTTGTCAGCTGAGCAGACATACTCCATCACTACCTTGCCAGTTTATATATGAGATAGTAGGAGCTGTGTGAGAAAGCAATGAACAATTATTTGGAATAATTAAAAGGAAAGGGATTAAGATAAATGAATGTTATTGAAGGAATCATGGATTGACTTGCTGCTAAGAGGAAACTATTTTAGCACTGTATATTCTTAGAAGGTATGTTAAGGATGCATCTGAGTGTATTGCCATGCTATGGAGGAGAGACTGCAGAGAAACAGAAGGAACTTTCAGCAGGAGCATGTCACATACTCCAAAACTGCTGGGTCTGTCTCATTCAGCCCACCTGGGCAGCTGAAAGCCACATCCTTCTGGGCACTGAAACTCTTGTTTCATTATATATAGATGAGTAGTCATATGAGTAGCCAACATAATGATGTTGTTGGCCAAATTTGCTCTGTGCTTTTCTACTGAAACTTAATTTTGATGGGAAGATGTGTATCTTGACAAAGGTTGCTGTGGAAAGTGCTTGTCTTCCTTGAAAATATTCCTTGAAAATCCTTGACAGGAAATGGAAATTAATAACTTGATTTGGAATGTTTAACTTTTTTTTTTTTTATGTAAGTTTTCAGCATTTTTTTTTACTTAAAATGTTTTGTGGTTTGGTGTTTGTTTCCAAAACAATTCAATGGAAGGAATCTTTTTTATAGGCATTTTCCACAAGAAAACCAGTACATTATTATGCCAAACCCAACAGAGAAGTCAAGACACTAACTGAAGGTCATGTTGTAGGTCAAGGGCAGAACTGGGAATAAAATTCCTACCTATCAATCTATTCCTCTAAATATGAGCTTTTCATTTCCAGGTACTCTGAAATCTTTCCTTCCACCTACGTGTCATTTTTTAACTTCAAGTCCTGTTTGGAATCTGACAAACATACTCTGTTCCCAGTTTTTTGTGAACTCACATAATTTATCTTCACAATTTGCCATTCGCTGTAGGCTATAGTACAATTTTCATAGTAAGTGTCTCCTCTGGTCACTCTGACCTCACTGAAGAAATTCTGGGAAATGCTGCTTGATATCTTTTGCTGTATCCTGTACCAAATCATATTAAAATCATACAATAATTTATTCCCGTGAATATATTTAAGATGCTCTTCAGGATCTGCATTCTGTGTTAGTACTGGAACACACAAAAGCTTGCTTGTTTCACTGAGAATAGGGAAGTTATACTTGAAGATGTTATTTTATGAAATCTGAGCGTGACAAAATAAACTTCCTTGTATTACTGCTATTGTGGAAGAATTTAAGTCATTGTAAATATGGAGTGCGTCTGAGTATTTGAGGTCACAAAACCCTGCATATGTCTCTGTATAAGTTATACAATGCCTAATGTACACTTGGAGCCATTTATCATTAATGGCTGGTCTTTTTTAATATAAGCTGTGTTGGTCTTAACAGAGGTCCTCACCTTTGGAATGAAAGCGATGAGTCCTGGGAATTTGAATGCTGAACTGTCCTGGGCAGCAAGCAATTAGTATTTTAACATTTATGGGAAGACAGCTGCCAATATCACTTACCTGGTATTACTAAGGCAGCAATATTACAATAAAGCAAAAAAGAAGAAATAAAGAAAAATTAGAAAAGAAAATAAAGAAATAAGAAGAAAATAAAGAAAGAAAGAAAATTGCTGTTTGCTTTACCGGCACGAAAACAAAGCAAGCTACATGGAGGGAGGCCAAATGGTTACTTACAAGTAATACAGGAGGCAGCGTGTACGGCTGACGCTGGGAGCACCAAAGCAAGTCCTCGCAGAGGGGCATGCATGTTGTCCGAGCCAACTGCAAAACCAAGGCCTGAGTCTAACCTGTCACACATATTAGGCAAAGATTAGGAGTTTGAACCACTCATCTAACTTGCCCATGTTAGAATAAAAATCAAGAATCAACAGGAAAAAACCTAGAGTGCTGAAAAAAATTACACCTGGACATAGGGGAGAGGGAGGAAAAGGAAGTTGTATAAAGGAGAAGTGAGACTCTTCTCCCAAACCCCGGCTAATCCGCCTCACTAGGATGAAACAAAAGCTTTCAAAAGTGCATTAGCTTCATTTTAAAAGCAAACAGAAAAGCAGAAATCTTCCTGGTGTAATAAAAACTTCATAAACAAGTTGTCGTAATAAATCAGGGCATTGTTCATTTGAAGAATATGCTCTTTTGAAGAATACTTCTTCCAAAGAAAAATGCCAATAGTAGTTATACTTCTCAAAGAACTACAGATGGAAATATGTCTGAGATTTCAGCTTTTATTGTGTTTTGTCCAGAGACTAAAGCAGGTCCTTTTTTTATGAAGTGTGAGAAATAATTGGCTTACAGCCTGATAGTGAAGAATTAGGATGATACTTGAATTTGTCTCTTTGATTTGGCTCAGAAAAAGTAAGGATTTAAGTCTAGCTCTCCTGATCTCCCCAAAGAAGCAAGCTATGGCTTTCTCTCTGTTTCTTTTTTTTGCTTTGGAATGTTGGGGTTTTTTTGATAGTTTTTTTCCCCTCTTTTTTTTCTGGTTCAGAATAGGAGTCCTCTTACAAGTTCAGATGCTTTTAGAGCTCTAGGTCTTCCACGTACACAGTACCCAATAAGAAAAGCAGTTATTGAATTTTCCCTTTAAAGCTCTATGGTTTGCTAACAGTAGGTAAAAATTGAGTGAAAAGGAAATCTATCAGGGACTGGACCAATAAATTGCTTTTCATACTGAGGGTAACTTAATTCATGCTCAGAGAGTGTCTTTGCTCAGACAGAGCGTCTGTTCTACAGGCAGACACAGCCGAACAGACAACGTTTGTTGCACAAATTGTTCTGGGGAGCACAGCACAGTTATATACAGCTTTTCTCTTCATGGGTGTGCACGCAGACACACATGCTCACAAGCACACATGTATACATGAATATTATATACATTTTGTGCAGACCGTATATGAAGTTATAGTATACCGGTGCTGCAATTGTATTTTACCAACACTGCACTTAATAGAGTGTATAGGGAAAGTTGCAGCCTTACAGAGTTCTGTGAAATATTACACTTCAAGGAACAGACAGAGATATTGCATGATTTCCTGTGATCTCTCCGGAATTCGAAATGGGCATGATTGTAGGGATACATTTTAGTTTATCACACAGTTCTTTTCTCCCTGAAAACAATAACTTTCAGATGGGATGGTTTTGATGGCAGCCTTTATGTCAGCATAAGAGACGCACCAGAATACAATACCAAGGAGGATGTGTCCTGGGGTCGGTGAATTTCACCACTCCATCCTAACTAGAAAGCCAACTTTTTTTTTTTCTGTGTTAACAAGAAAAAATGTCTTCTGTGTTCTAGTTCTTACTAAAGTCAGGCATTATCATTTCTAGCCATAAGTTGGAGACCTGTAAAGTTCTGCTGTAGTTTAAAGATCAAGAAAATGCTTAAAGCCCCCCCCACACACCACAAGAAGCTGGATGGTGCTGTACCTTGCTTCTTAACTCTTTTCAGTCTTGTTTTCCACAGTGTCTCAACAATCTAGTCTGCAATAAAATGTCAGATGCAGATAGCATTTAAAATTAAATTTGGTGTTTTTTCTTTTAAAAGAGTGAGTGGACGTGAAACAGTCTCTTGCCCATTACTGAACACATAACATTTGTTTGGTTATACTCCTTTGCTCACCAAAATGCTTTGAAAACCTGTGTTTGTTTATCGTGCTGAAACTACATTCAATAAATATCCATCTTAAGAGCATTTTGGTACAGTTAATGAGGGCAGAATTCACAAAATAATCTGTATTCACATATAGTGGTGAGCTAGGTTATCTCCTTGTGAAAGATAAGATTCAGGAAAGGAATTAGTCAAACCATCGACTGTGAATACTGTGTATTATCAGGACTTGTGATAGTAAGAGCAATGCAGGTGGAACAAGAGAGGTGCAGGCTTTGCATTTAATAGAAAAGGGCACTTTTGCCTTCATAAAGCTAAAGTCAGCTGAGTATAACAAAAGCATTTCTAAGGAGTAATTGTTGTAACAGTAAGCGAAATAGGAAGTTCCATAAAACTCACAAACAATGACAAAACTAGAAGGCTGTTGCTACAGCAGCTTGAGTGCCCAGCTACATTTTGGTAGGAGAGCACGGGTCCACGGCTGTCCCTGTGCAGGACTGCCTCTGGACCTGCACCAGCTGAAGAGCAAAGGGATGGAGCCATTAAGCAAAGACGGTTTATTTCTAATGAATGTTCTTGCTGATTAGACAGATGATTATGTCTGTCTGCTGGCAAGAACGCCGGTTCCTGCATATTTCATATTTAGGAATACTTATATTTCTTTCAGAATTTTGCAAATCTCCAAACTTCCCATAGTCAAATTTAGTTTGATTAAACACAACTTGAATTTTACCTAAAAAGGAAAACTTTCAGTGATACATTCATATTTTTTGGTTACTTCTTCTCACCAAAGTACAAAAATGCTTCAGTAGTTACTGGCTGCAGTGTTATTAGGAACAATAATTACTAATTCTATATCAATTACTTTAGTAATAGTACTGTTACTATAGTTATAGAATCAGATGAATTTTTTATAAACCTTTAATATTTGTTTATGGGTGCAAATAACTTTCTAGTTGTGGCTAATACTGTTTGCAATTGCATCACAGAACCAGCCCACATCTTTCAGTAATGAGATGAGGTGTACTATTTGCCAGAGATGTTTTCCTTTGCTGATGACTTGCTAACTTTCCTAAATGATAAACAGAAATTATGCAAGCTTTGATTAGACCTATCAGCTTTCTAAAGAAACTATTAAAAAGCAAATTACACACAAGACTGATGATAGCATCATAGAAGTAGTGTGCGCTGTTGAAAGAAGATATTTTCTGAAATCTGCAATTATGTATGTGGCTGGAAATATTCCCAAGTAAACTTCAGTTTTGTAGCTCATCTTTCATAGATGTCATTAACATAAGTGTATATTTTTAATAATTATCAAGAGAATATCTGAATTTATTTCCACAGCTGAGTAAATAAGGAGGGCTTTCCTGGTAACTGTTGCAGGACTAAGTTCATATTTACCATTATATCGATATAATATTAGTCAAACAGTGCTTCAGAGTAAGAACAGCTGTAAGAATAACTTTTTTCTAAAAATCAAGTGATTTTCCTGTTTCAGACATCTTCAGTTGAAGCAATTGAGCTAGTTAGTTAGATAAACGTGACAAATAATCATACCAGCCTATCTGCTGTGGCTTTGGTATGTTCTGCAGCTCTGTTTCTGCTGCCCTGATGTTACTGAAAATCTGCTTCACTTGATTATTATGCAAGTATTCTGGAGAGATTTAGTTCTGTCTCATAAAATTATTAGTCTGGCT
Source organism: Falco cherrug (assembly GCF_023634085.1). Taxonomy (NCBI): domain Eukaryota; kingdom Metazoa; phylum Chordata; class Aves; order Falconiformes; family Falconidae; genus Falco; species Falco cherrug. The sequence continues at coordinate 84,029,009 of NC_073702.1, read as the reverse complement.
TTAACTACGCTGCTTTCATTAAGGTCAAAGGAAATGATGACTTATGTTTCTAATAAGGCTTAGGATAGGAGACTGTGTCCCTAGCCTGGGAAATTCTCCAAGAATCTCAAGACTCTTTCTACTCTACCTGAGCAGAAATGTTTAATTGTTTAAAAAAAAAAAAAAAAAAAGAAAAAAACAAACCACCAAAGCTCACCACAAAAAAGATTTTTCAGGAAGGATATTTCAGCCTGTCCTTTGATTTGTCAGGAATCAAGAAGCTATAGCATTTCCCTGTTAGAAAGAATGCTCCTGAAATTTGGACTACATGTGTGTGCAGAGTAACGTCTGAGCAGGTTGTCTCTCCAGTTATGCACTGTGAATGTAAGAAAATAATCTATTTGCCCTGACCAAGCATTCAGCTGCTTCCTCAGTGTATGCAACCTCCATTAGCTGAGACCAGGACCCAATTTAACTTTTATTGTATCAGATAAAGGTATTGTACCTTCCTTCTGATGGAACCCTTTTAAGTGTGATTGAGAGTGCTTATTTCTTAGCCAGGAATTAGGTCAGTAGACTGAAGGAGGAAACCCGTCATCTTGACAGTCTTAAAAACTCCTTTTGTAACATTTTTCATCTATTTTCTGTTCTGTGAAGGAAAAACAAAACCTCAAAGAAATCTGAATGGGAGGAAACTCTCTCCCAGAACATGAAAAAAGCTGTGGGTTCATGGATGCTCATCCTTAGCAGAGCTTTATTTAGATATAAATTACCCTTTCTCCAGATTTTTAAGTGAATTTACTCTCTCTGGAAGTCTTCTTCATTTGATTTGTTCTTCATGATTATATTCATTAATCTACAGAAAATCTGTCACACATATTTTTCAAATGCATTGTTTTTATAGTCAAAGTAACTATGTTGAATCCTCAAATTAGCAGTCAAAGTACCCTCTTAAATGCTCTTAAAGCCAACTGTATTCCAAGAAATGACTGTGGAAGTGGAATTGCAGATTCCACTATCATTTTCTCTCTGAGATTTGCAGATAAAATTTAGTTTCCATTTACAAGGAGAGAGTAACCTTCTTTCTCAATGTCCTGTTCAACAACCCCCAGATGAATACTGAAATCAGACTGGGCTCTTTCTGACTCCCTGGTCTCCAGCCTCAACTTCTGCAATGAGAGCCCGGAGGAAGGACTGATACGGAGGAAAGACTGGGATACAGCTCAGCCCCAGATATGTTTGCTGGCACTTTCAGTACACTGCCCTTCCCAAAGGAGAACCAAACCCCAGTCCTATTGGGTTTCTGATATTTAATTGACTGCTTTTAGGCACTAAGTCTTCAGAGCAGAAACCATACAAATCTACAGGGATACTTTCAGACAAAATGAATTTTGAAATAATGGCTTTTCATCCACTTAAGTCATTGTTTTGAGTGAACATTGAACATATTTAAAACTGGACATGTGAGTCAAAACCAGTGCAAAGTGGGGTCCATTGTAAGCTTTGCATTTGCTGTTTGTGTGGGAGTTAGGTTTCTTGATAAAGTTTGCAGGACAACTTGTTTTACAGGTACAGGAAGTTAAAATATAGCAGTGAAATAAACAACACGAGTAAAATCCAGACACAGGCAGGGGAATGAAAGTATTTAAACATTTCAGGCTCACTGGTAAAGAAGGATTTGCAGGAAAATGGTAGAAATTTGGGAACAAAGACTAGTCAGGACTCAACCTTGACTATGTGGCATGATGTGCAAGCCGAGCTGTGTATGTGCTGTGTAGGAGTGTTCCTTGAGGTAACCCAAAAGGTGAAAGTACAGCTCATGCACATTCACATGGGTATGAGTGTTGAGGGAACGTACTGTTGCCAAACAAACTAGGTTCTGTTATCAATGGAAATTAGAAGTTTGTTTAATAACAGTGTATCATATTGACTTTAAACGTCTTCAAATAGTTTGGTCTTCTATGTTATTTTATTTCACAAAGCAAAAGAGCTGACAGTCTTCATTGCACAATATAAAAATTGCTTCATTATGTTCTGTGCTGGTTTTAGCTGGGATAGAGTTAATTTTCTTCATAGCAGCTAGGATGGGGCTGTGTTTTGGGTTTGTGCTGGAAACAGTGTTGATAATGCAGGGATGCTTTGGTTGCTGCTGAGCAGGGCTGACACAGCTGCTCCTCACCCCACCCCACCAGTGAGTGGGCTGGGGGGCACAGGGAGCTGGGAGGGGACACAGCCGGGACAGCTGACCACAGCTGACCCCAGGGGTATCCCCTACCAAATGATGTCACGCTCAGCATATAAAGCTGGGGGCAGAAGAAGAAAGGAGGGGACACACACACACATTCAGAGTGATGGCGTTTGTCTTCCCAAGCCATCATTAGGCGTGACGGAGCCCTGCTGTCCCGGGGATGGCTGAATGCCTCCCTGCCGATGGGGAGGGGTGAATGAATTCCTTATTTTGTTTTGCTTGTGTGCGTGGCTTTTGCTTTACCTATTAAACTGCCTTTATCTCAATCCACAAGTTTTTTTACTTTTACTCTTCGGATTCTCCCTGCCATCCCAAGTTGCCAGCTGGGGTAAACCACAACATGTTCAAATAGTATAATCCTTTTATGCATATGTATTTCTTGGGCTCATTATATTAGTGTTTTTCGGTAACCCTAAGCATGACCTGGAGAAAATATAAGATGTCCTTATCAGAAAAAATAGTAGATTACAAAAACTGGTAAAATGCTATATGTTCCTAAGGACAAAGCAACAAAACAACAACCAACCAACCAACCAAAACAAAACAGAACCCCAAAAGCCAAACACCAAACAGGTTTATCAGAGAGAAATGCGTTTTGGCATATATAAGTAAAAAGTCAGACATCTAGGAGCCAAATAATTTGCATAAAAATTCCTATTGCAGTGTTGAAGCCACAAAGGTGAACACAGTCCTCGGATGTTTGAGCTGAGAATTGCCAGGAAGGGTTAGGACATGACAATCCTGTGTCATCATGGTGAGGCTCCTACAGGGTGGGATTTTAGTTATGTTTGATTTTACCCACGCCTCGGAAAAGAATGCTGAAAGATTAGAAAAGTTCAGGAAAGAACTACAAAATTGATTTGAGGTCTAGAGAGAATTAAGAGACTCAGGGCAGTTAATTAGTCTAACACGTGATGTGATCATGGCCTTCAGAAGTACCTCTGTGGAGAGAAGACTTCCTATATTGACTTCTTTAATTTAGTAAAATAAGGATAATGAAATCCAATGCCTGGAAATTGAATTTAGACAAATTCAGAGTAGAAATTATATGCAATTTAGTAGTAAGAGTAAAAAACACTGTACCAATTTACCTAGAAAAATACAGGATTCTCCATCCTTTAAAGCCTTCTATCCAAAAGGTAGTCCTGTCCACAAGACATGCCGCAGCTTAAACAGAAGTTATGGTCTGTATATGTAAATTATCAAGGATCTTCTCCGGTCCTTATTAGTCAGACTAGGTGAAGTTCTGTAATAAAAATCACGAAAGCTGGAAGAAAAATCTTTTAAACTGATCTTGTCATTTGGGCTATAATTGCCCTTGTGTATGTGGGTGGACAGAAGGAGGGGGTATGCACTCTTGTCTGTATCGCTCTGGGGTTCTATATGTACCTGCTGCATAGGAAGCACTAAATGTGAAAAATACTGAGGTATTCCTTTTGTTATTATTATTGTTGTTGTAGTTTTGCCTTTATAACTTTTAAATATAAAAACATTCAGATGCAAAGAGGTGTTTTGTGATGATTAGGCTACACCCACAGACATAGAGCTTGACAGAGTCCCATATGGTATGCTGTTTTCATTTTATTTATATTTGCAGAGTTGGGTGCATTGTACTTATTTATTTCAGGAATGTAATTTTGGTGCTTAAATTTCTGTGGGTTATTTTTTTAAAGTATTTTTTAATATGACAGCTTGATAAACTGTGGAGAAGTGAATGCAGGAGTTTCACCTGCTCTTGGCCAAAAGAATAAACATTTGAAATTATCTGTAAAAGGCTACTGCTAGGGATTTGCTGTGTTTGTGTGAGAGAAGGAAAGCAGGCACAAGAGTCAGAAGTAGCCAATTAAGCACTGCCACCAGCAGACAGGGTCAGTGATGCCCAGTAAGTCAGCAAAAAATGTCATGAAAATGAAAATGAAAATACTGCCTGTTTATTCCTAAACCTGAAATATGAAATCTGTATATTCTGATCCTGAGGCTGTTAGCTTCTATGAAATTCTGTTTTCTAGGAGACAGCCCTAATGTTTTTAGGTTGGTTGTTTCTTCTGTGGGTTTTTTTTTTTATTATTTTTATTTTACTATTTGTTGGATGCTGTAGTACCCACCTTCCAGATACCCAATCCCCAAAGCAGGTCATTGGTCTCCAGGGGGAATGCTAAACTCTGATCTAAAAAACTTTCTTCAGTTAAGTAAGGCAACATCAAGAGCTATCCAGAAAGGACATTAAAGCCCCCTGACTCGGGGATTCATGGAGGTACTGCTGTCAACAGGAACATCAGCGGTGACTCCTGCCCTGAGAGCTGCTATCTCAATAGACAGAGCAGCAACCCCAAACTTGCAGCGACCTAGAAGAGAGTTGTTGCAGGAAAAGTGATTATTTATCCTTTTTTGTGCCAAAGCACAATGCCAAAACATTTTTGCAGAATGCTAGGGATTGAAGTTTGGTACTGTTTTCACCCTCAGGGTGCCCAGCCAATGTATCCTATTTTTAAGAGGATTTCGACAGGGTACACCTGTGTTAACGGCTTCATTTGGGCCAAGAGTGCACCTTCAAAGCAAATGTCCTCATCACCCTTTGTTATGCTTTGGATTCCAGTGTGGAACAGCTTGGAAGCACACAGACTGGTGTCCTGGGCAAAACTAAGACAAAGACCATAAGACCATCTTCAAGGAGCTTATTGACTGTGCTGTAACCACTGCCAGGCTCTCAGTCCAAGTCACAGGCTTTGTAGCGTGTCTTATCAGTCCCTCCTGCTGGAACCGTGACACAGTGTAGAAAGCAATGAAAGATTCAGAGAGCAAGGAAAGATTCAGAGAGCAAGGAAAGATCTGCAGCGCTAAAACCTAAAAGTATGAGAGGGAATATGGCTGTGCAAGCCCAGCCGATAGGCTTGGCTGCATTGGTTGCAGATCAGAAGTAGTTCTGGGAACAAATACTGAAACTTTTTTTTCTCTAGAAATTACTTAAAAACTCACACCTAACTTCTGTGAACTTCTTCCAAGGAGCACACCTTAGATGTGAATTCATGGATCCATGTTCCCTCTTGAACCATCCCTTCTAGGAGGGGTAGTGGTCATGTCCAACCCCTCCCTGAGAAGGGCATTCCATATGCAGGTCTGTATAAATTTTCTAACCGCTAGCAGAAACCGTGTCTATATTTTATGAGAGTCTGAGCTGAAAGCCCATTAGTGGGAACATCTTCGAACTTAGTTTCATCCCCCAGTTCACATGCTGTAAGACTACTTTATGATGGCAGGCCAAACCTTGGTAGATGGAGAAAATCAGGAAATTCACTTTTCTTGATCTGAACTAATATGTAAGTGTCAATACACCTTGAGTATGGACATACTTGCTTCTAAATTGGTCCAGGTATTACCTAGAAGCTAGACACAGAGATGTTCAAATTGCAGCAGGTGTTTAGAGGAGCAAAAGTTTAGATGTTTGGCTAATTTCTTAATGCGGGATGCATAAATAAAATATGGATGTTTTAAAAATTAATAGCAAATTAAATCAGACTGCAATTCTGAATTTATGCATCTGAATTTTACTAAAATTTGTGCAAAATATGTCCTTTTTTAGGTCTTGCCTTTAACTTTATACAGGCAACAGCTTTAGTGGTGTTTAAATCCACAGAGCTGGCCACAGTGACCTTTCAGACAAATTTTGAGGAGACACTGGGTTACAACAAATAGAATCAGAAGGATTTAAGACACAAAACAGGAAAGAAAGGAGGGGGGGTGGGGGAAGGAAAGGGGCATGTAACAAATCTGCAGCGTATTTTATTATCTTCCCTTGAAAAAAAGGCTATTGCTGTTTCTTTTAGGGTTAGCATCCCACATGGGATTTAACATTTGAAGAGTTTGGTCTGCATAGTCCTTGGGAAATCCATGGTGTTGTTTTGGGCATTTCCCCCTAAAACAGGTAAATCAAAACCTTTATTAACATTTATTGTGAAAAAAGAATTTTTTCTCATCTGCCTCGAAGTTTAATCAGACACACCCCAACCAAAACCAAACACAATGAATAAAAATAAGGAATTTAACCTTTAAATGCACTTCTTTTGTTTTACTTTTTTGTTTATTTTTTGGGTGTTTTTTTTTTTTTTGAGATGTCTTGATATCAGCAATGGTGGGATGACTGATCATGACTTTGCCACCATAGTTCTGAACATGATCACCTTCCTTATCTGGACACATTTTTCATCTAAGAGCAGTTTCTTTGGGTATTAACTGTAATATTTTCAAATAATGTGTTAGCATGTCATTACATCATCCGCAGAAAAGGATGGCTTATTTCTTTTTGGCATTTTGGAAATATGGAAGATAAGGTGAGCCAGAAAGAGAGTCACCCAATAAACCATTCTTTTAAAATATTTACGTAACATATCTTGATATTTTTATGATAAAATCTTGATATTTCATAAAAGATGTCTCCTGTTAGTCCAACACTATCTTTTCACTCCATCCTTCAGCTATTTATAGACCAACATGCTTTTGCCATCCCACTCTTCTCAGCCATCTGTTAATCAAGGCGTATACTTTAGGACTTTTGTTTCATTCCATCCTTTCTTTTTCCCCAACTGGCCAATATCTTTAGCAAGTAAGCAAGCAAGCACACAGAAGCACAACAAAAGCAGGTGTGAAAAACTCAGAAAAGAAACGAATTAAATCCACTTCATGGTAAAGCAATGTAGTTCTGCTTCCACAGAGAATAAATCCATTGAAAATGTTGTTGCATGGGTGTTTTGGAGAGGTCCCTTCTGTGCCCCATGCTTCAGGATTTGCTGTTAAACCCTGAGGTGTTAGATCCTCATCCCAGAATGCCAGACCCTGGCAGCTCAGGGTAGGGTGGAACAGGCATTTGGTGAGTAGGTCTGTCCTTCTCAAATCTTTATCTGCCTGCTACGTCAGAGACCTGCTTGTTTTCTTTCTAATATTCATCAAAATTGAACTCTGTGAAGTATTTAAACTGAACCAGACAGCACAGGATGGAAAAAAGAGCTGGTGGGTGGGTTTCTGACCACTTTTGCTTTATGACTTAATGGCTATGGCCTATTCCAGGAGCTGTGGTATATTGTGGAGAACTGGGACAATTGTAATACCTAAATGTGACCTGCGAGTTGACATAAGTCACCAGGAATCTGTGGCACCACAAGTACATATGAAGTTGCACCTTTCCCTTGAGCTCTGAAAAGCCCCTGACAGTTGTGCATCCCCACCTGGGGGTCCCTTGCTTGCTTCAGCTCCTCATCCTTACAAACACTGGCTCAGCAAGGGAGACCTGAACCCAGGCTCACCAGTGAGCACCATGTGAAGGTAAAGATTAGAAATGAACAAAAGGAATTAAAATCTTGAGCTGCTTCTGGTCCTGTTCTGATCCCTCTGAATCAACCAAAAGCTCCCACGATTCCATTTCCAAAGGGCACTACATAAAAATACTTATAAGGCCTTGTACTGGAAGAAACCAAATCTTTTAGTGTCTCTCTGCACTGCTCCAGCACTCTTTTTAGGCAGTACCTCTCAGTGGCAGTAGGACTTTACTCATCTGCTTGAACCAAAAGACACAGTGCAGGAACAATGTAAACTGCTATTACTAGGCACAGGCCATTAGGCTTCCGCTGTGACAGTGAAGGAATGAAAAGGGCTGTAGATGAGTCCATGAAGTTAGACCAACTGTGCAACAGGAATAGCATTATTTTATTTAAACTTATAAATATTAATTCTGGAGAAAGGATATTGGGTGATTATAATTGCAGATGCTCTTCTGGTCAATATTTGACTGAAGAAAGCAATCAGTTCTTCCAGCAGCAGCAAGAAAATAATAGAATGAGTAATAATGAGTATAGACTTTTAAAATTTAAATTACCCTAACTTTGAAACAACTTACATATTTAAGGACAACACTTGAATGCTACCAACAGATTTGAAAGCATACTAAAATGCAACAAATGCATATGGCAAACTCCTTATCTTTTAATAGCAAAAATCATTTTTAACAATAAGACATTGAATTTGGTCATGTGGCCAGACAGAGCATCAGACTTCCTAATTTTAATTAAAGTTATAGTGGCTTCAAACTCAGAATCCATCACTTCCACCATTTCACCCTGGTAGGTAGTAGTATAATGTAGTTATTATTTTTGCCCTACATATGCAGCATCTTTGTCAAAATAATCGAATCTAAACTGAAATTAGAAATCTCACGTTGGGATGGATCAAATTAACCTGACAAAATCATTATGTGAGCATACTTTTTTTTATAAGTCTTCACAAACATGCTCTCTCTGAAGACAGAAAGCAGATGTCATGTGGACTGTAACTCCACTTGAAAGCCAACACTTCCCTCTTAAAATAGCTCAGCAAAGGCTATGCAGCCTTGACTATTGTTTATCTGGAGATGTATAGCAAATGTCATCACACCTACATCTATGTGTCTGCAGCTAGAACTGGAACCCACTGTCCTAGGTTAGACCTACTGCTTCTCTAGAAAAATACATAGTGATCTTCCACACAGAAGAAAGACACCAGTTTGTATCTTGAACAGCTTCCATTAGCCACTAGAAAACACTGATAGTGCAGTGGCTGCGATGTTACTTTGTTTCAGTGTAGAGACAGCTTTACAGAGCTTTTCAAGGCTTTGAAACCTAAATTCACACATCTTAGAAGCTTCAATGTCATCAGTACACAAAAATGGTGCCCTAATGCAGGGCTAACTGATAACAAAAGTATGTAAGTAAAATATAAGCTGCCTGTATCATCTCATTGCAATCAATATGAACATATTATTTAAAAAAAATTTCTGTTTGTAAAATTTGGGTCATCAAGAAGTGTTGCATAATATCAAAATCCTGTAAGATTTATTCTAACACACTCCAGGTTCTTCCTGACCCTTAATTTGGTTTTATTGTTTCCCTGAAAAATTACATTGAAAACTCCCATCTAGAAAGTTTGATCACAAGGAACACCTATCTATGTCCTGCTAGCATTTTTGGATATGTTTTGAACTGACAGCTACAGAGATGATTTCATACGTTGTCACAACTTTTACTGTGGCAGGGGAAAGTCATCAGCTGTTCTGTAGAAACACCATTATCACATCTCATCGCAGGTTTTGGAGACACAGCAAGCGCTTCATTTTCTCACTTCAGAAATTTGAGGTGATGATGCTAGATTGATACAGCTCATGTGCCAGAAGGGAATTAAAGCTAAAGAAACCTCAAAATGTGGGGCTCTACTGCTCAATGGCAAAAGTTAACAGCCAGGTGCCTTCCAAGGAGACATGGCTATCCTAGACATTTCCACCAGTAGGTCTCTTCTAGACCAAATCATTTTGATGGAGGAGAAGAGTTAAGGAGTGATGAGGCACACAGTTATATCAGCTTTATTGTCAGGACTAAGGAACCAGATTCATTAGGTGAAGCCTATGTGTTGGGTAGCTGGAGGTGGTCACCTCTTCAGGGCTGAGCTTCAGGCACAGCAGGACACAGGGCTGGAAAAGTTACTTTGGGCTTGTCCCAGTGTAAGAAGAGAAAGCACTTGGAAAATTCCTCACTTACTGAGATGCATTTTTTATAGTACTCAGAAAATCAAATTAAAACCCTGAGCTGGTGTGGGATCAGAGTATTTCAAGCAAGACAGGCTGTATTTTTCATTTTCCAAAACACACTCTTAATAAGGGAGAGGTGTAGCAGAAGTAAACTCATTACTTATTCCTTGGCTCAGAAGGAACTATTAAGAGTTGAATTTCTGCAGAAATCATGGAATTAAATTCAGATTTTTTTGGAGGCCACAGGGAAATCATAATTTTCTAAGGAGAATACTGAAAATAAGAATAGCGAATAGGATGAATAATTCTTTATTTCCTCTATGCAAGTTGATCAAATTCAGTAGCTGGTGGCCATATACAAGGAGGCCAGCAAAGATTTAAACTTACCTTTGAGTTGTGTATGATTTGCATGATTTTGAACAAATAACAAAAGAATTTAAGACAAGATTAAGTCTGGAAGAGTGTAATTAATAATGGAGACTCAAAAGAGTTCTGCAGAGTTGTAGAGGACAAGGGTGTACTATTCAAGCAAGAACTATGAAATACGAATTGCCAGGTACTAGGTCACTTCATTTTAGAAGGATGGTTTTCTGACTGCTGAACTAGAACAGAAATTTAAATTTTTATTTAAAATTTGTTAATATGCTAATTACTACAAAACTTATTCCACCAGTTCAGTGGAGTCAAATGAGTTGGGAGTCAAAGAGAAAAAGGTATCACAAAAGTACAGAAACAATTATGATCAAGTATGGCTCCCTCCCAGGCTCCCTACAGGCTTTCCTCCTATCAGAAAATTTAGGTTTAGGATAGGTAACTGCACTTTAGCCTGAATTATCTTTCCATGTAAAGGTTGCAGAGTCAGCCCGGGTCCACAGGGGAGAGCAGTTCTCCCCTTGCCTGCCCCCAAAGCTCCCTCTTTCCTCCCACCCTTCAGTCACAAACACCAAACCCCAAATTCTTTCAGGTTAAGGATGAAGGAGGATCTGTTCCTGTGTTCATTATTCCACATAAGTGGGAAGATGATTTGAGACAGCAAAAAGGCAAAGAAGGCAGGACAAACCATTTTTCTGACTACTTGCTTTGATAGATGGTATAATTAATAATTTGGTAGAAGGGATGTAGTGGTTAGCTAGCCAAAAGCACTAATGCTTTGGAAGAAACTATACATCCAAAATGAAAAGTGCATTTCATCTTGGGGACAGTTCAAGACTGCTTAATGCCATAAATAAAGATTCATTTTGTGTTTCTACTTTAAAACGTAGCTATCTTAAGAAGCACTGTCGTGGTTTACTCCAGCCGGCAGCTGAGTGCCATGCAGCTGCTCGCTCACTCCTCCCTGGTGGGATGGGAGAGAGAATTGGAAAAGTAAGAAAACTCATGGGTTCAGATGAAGACAATTTAGTTGGGAAAGCAAAAGCCACGCACACAAGCAAAACAAAATAAGGAATTCATTCACCCCTCCCCATCGGCAGGGAGGCGTTCAGCCATCCCCGGGACAGCAGGGCTCCGTCACGCCTAATGATGGCTTGGGAAGACAAACGCCATCACTCTGAATGTGTGTGTGTGTCCCCTCCTTTCTTCTTCTGCCCCCAGCTTTATATGCTGAGCGTGACATCATTTGGTAGGGGATACCCCTGGGGTCAGCTGTGGTCAGCTGTCCCGGCTGTGTCCCCTCCCAGCTCCCTGTGCCCCCCAGCCCACTCACTGGTGGGGTGGGGTGAGGAGCAGCTGTGTCAGCCCTGCTCAGCAGCAACCAAAGCATCCCTGCATTATCAACACTGTTTCCAGCACAAACCCAAAACACAGCCCCATCCTAGCTGCTATGAAGAAAATTATCTCTACCCCAGCTAAAACCAGCACAAGCAATTAAAATCATCATAACCATCATTATATGATTTCTAGTAATGTTCCTGAATCGTTGTCATCACTGCTTACCTACAAAGAAGGCAGAAGAAAAGTTTAATTAATGAGAGTTTTTCTAACCCTTCAGTGTATCTAAAACTTAACTGGAGGTTGCAAATTGAAATTTGAGGGCAAGTACAGTCAAGCACGGCACTGTGTAACAAATGAGCCTGGCTGGGGAGCCAGTCAGTACAATACAGGAATGTGTTGGAGGAAGCTTTTGCAGATGTAGGAACGCTGGAAGTCAAGAATGTGCAAATAAGTTGCACAGAAGGTCAAGAGAGATCAATGTAATTGCAAGCTTCTTTCCCCCCTCTACTTCATTGTAAAAAACAAACAAACAAACAAACAACAGGTTTATCAGGGAAAAATTTTGGTTTGATTTGTTTTTCCAGGTCAAGGATGCCTGTACCTAGTGAATGAGTCAAAAAGCATGAGACAGAATAGAGGTGGACACAAAACATGTCTAGTTAAACTAATTTATCTGTTTTCTTCATTGCAATTGATTTGGACATCAGAGGAACAAAAGAGAAAAAACTAAAATGAAGCTGATGGGAGTGAAGAACCTGGCTGTGGGGCTGCAGCACAGCTAAACTCAACAAAGACAGTAAAAATAAGTTAAAATGGGGAAGGAGCTGCTTGGTTCACCTTCCCTATGAACTTTCTAGTTTACTCTTAATCTGGAAAATTATGATCTTTTCTTTCACCAAAGCAAGCAGCAGCCGTCAGCCTTTTTGGGCCACAGATTGTTCTGGGTGAAGTGCTCAGCAGCTCTTGCCAAAGTGAAAAGTGGCTCTGTGTGGAGGGAAAGACATTCAGAAAATTCCTTGGTAGCCTCATGGTGTGGGCTGTCACGTAGGAAGGGTAGATTTTTACTCCCTACCATGTTCTAATAACTGCATGTGAAGGAAGTTCTTGAACAGGACTAGATGTTTCAGGAGCCTGACTAAATATAGTCTGTAATTTTTTTGCTTGCAGCATCCTATTTATATCTAAATGAAGCTAGTCAGGGGTGCAAGAAAGTTATTTGAAAGGCATCATGCATGACCATAATTGACCAGTTGGGGTTTTGCTATGCTTCAGCAAGGTTTAAAGACACAAAAGTAAGAGAAAATGAACAAATAATTAGTATTAATGGGACAAATTAGTCCTTTCCTTGGGAATTTCAACATAAATGCATTTCCCCACACAGGTCATTGTCAAGAGCTCTTTCTGCAGCAACTAATTCTCTTTAGACTTTTCAATGTTTTGCCTCAACATGGTGCAACAAATAGATGAAAAAGATGGAGATAGCTTATCAGAAGGGACACCTGTGTAAATAAACTGTTTCCAGTGCCCTACATTAATTGGGACCCATGATCACAGTCAGGACTTGCCCAGATAAGCATGAAAAATGACTTCTTGCACCCCTGTGGGTGATCCATGCAGTCCAAGGCTGAAACACACCAGTTCAACGTAGCGGAGAGAATGCTCTGCCACCACCACCTATGCTGTTCCTTTTACCAAGACTGCAGGGTTTTAATTGCCCATCCCCAGGAATTCTCTCAGTTCAAGATGCTCATTTATATTTTGACTGCCCTGTTGGCAGGACCCTTGTAAGGTGTTAAATGACGTTTAAATAATGTTGCTGGCAAATTGCTGGCAGGCTTGACTTATTACTAAGGCGTATGGATTTCAACTCATGAAAACTATGATGTGGGTGATCTCACTTCATTACCTTTGCTGGAGAGGAGTCTGTGTCATACTCTGAGTGATACAGTAATGCACTGGCACTATAAACTGGGGGAACAGAAGAGAAAATATTTTCCTTTTCTGATCACACAATGCATAAGATGTGAAATGTGTGCTGTGGATGATGAGCAGCATTAGGCTGTAGATTTGACACAGTGCACAGGATTGCACTGGAATCGTTGTGTTTCACCTTCTCCAGGCACTGACATAAATGACTCAAATGAGCAAGTGGTGTTCTATCTTTACTTAAATAAGGAAAAAAAAGAAGCTGCTGGAGTTTGGCAGGCACTAGAACTCCCATGTTAACAGGCTGTTTGCAGAAACTGCTTTTTTTCACAGAGTATTTAAATTTAAATTATCTTAAGTACTTTAGAAAGTTTCTTTTAACCTCATTTGTCCAAAATCTCAATCTTGGATAGTTATTCTGGCATTCATAAAATTAAGACAGCAGTCTTCATGAATATGAAAGCACATTCACTCACTTTTTCATCCTCTTATAAAAATCAGTTTGGTTGTTCTAAAACCACAGTCATCATCTCTGCATTGCATTTTCAAGTAGCTGAGAATGAATGAGAAGTGACCACAAAAATCCCATCATGTAAAATCCATCACATGTACTGCATTAGCTGTTCTTTATTAGGGGAACTTTTGGTAAGAAAAGAAGTGCTTGGGGTTGTTTTGTAGCATCAGCACCCAATTTAAGTAGGCAACTGGATGAAAATGGAAAGGCCTATGAGAAAGAAACAAAACCTCCAGACCTAAGACACCAAGTGAGGCTCTGCACTGGTGTGGCATGTACACGTCACAGTGTCCCCTCCTGGGCACAGACCACATAAATCCAGAGCAGACCTTAAATCACTTAAAAGCAGACTAATCACTTAAAAAGTGATTAGTTAGGAAAAAAGGGAAAATAATTATCCAAATCATATGAACTGAAAACTCAACTCACTGCCTAAAGCTCATTAGGAGAAAAAATTCAAACGGCATTTCCTTGCTAAATGACTGCCTCTAGTCCCACATGGGATGGGGGGAATGGCTGCTGCCACTGGAATAAACTGGTGAGATGGCTAAATGATAGGTGCATTAAAAAAATATTGTATTAAAAAATATTAAAAACCCCACCCTTAATATATGGCCTGAAGTACACATACAAGCAGCTACACAGCGGAGTTATATGAGTACCAAGCAGTTGACTGAACTTCCTTTGGCTTTACTAACAGTTTTTGAAAGGTCACGGAAAAATCCTTCTATAAAAGAGAAGGGCAGAGATATACACAGACACTTAGGTACCCCCGGTGTTTTAAGTTTTCAGAGTTGTCACATCTCACCGCATTACTGCCCTCAGCCCCACGGTGCTACACCGGCTGGCTGGGATTTTGCACCTACACCTGTGCTTTCCCCATGGAAGGAAAGAACCATAGGGCTGCCCCTCTGGTCCCCCCAGGCACTCGAGGTCTTGGTTGTCAAAACTGTTCACTGCTTCTCAGCTCCATGCAATCCATTCCTCTTCCCTATGATAGCTTTGCGGTGAAGCCTGGAAAAACGTTGCAGTCTCTTCTGCTCATGTAGGAGCTGTAGTTGCCTGCTTTATGCAATACGTCGGTCTCCATTGTGCAATGCCTGTCTAAAAATATATATGTAAAATAAATTCTGAAATTAATTATTTTAGTTTTCATTACCACTCTCGTCAAATATCTTTCTGCTTCTGACACTACAAAAGCATCCTTTTATAAAGAGACTGGATTTTGGATTGTTTAGATTTTGAGTTGCTTGGAAAAATTCAAAATTGTTTCCATGCTTCAAAGTTACATCTCTTATTTCATTTTTTGTTTTTCACTGTCAGAAATGGAAGTCAATAGCATAACACTAGTGTGTGTTAACACTGTTGAGATGTCCTACTTTGATTTTATTCTTAACATGGTTAAAGAGAGCTGCTACCTCACTGAAACATTTTATCTTATTTTTCAGACCAAACCCTTCCTTTTTGTTCTCTCAGATAATCCACTGTTTGGTTTTAATTGAAATGCAAACAAGAACTACTTCTGATTTAAAAAAATAAGATCCCCAAATACAAAAAAAAGTACTTTGACTAGTAAGTTATTATGACCTTTCACAAAGGGCAGAAATATGATGCCATATTTAATTTTTTTCAAGAGAATTAAATTTGA